>NW_006289094.1:152714-157226 GCF_000327345.1 Myotis davidii
GACAGAGCAGGAGGCCGTGGCCACCCGTCTGGGCTGCGAGCTGCCCTAGGACCCCGCGTCCCCCGAGGACCATCATGAGGCTGCCGTTCTGCTTTGAGGCCTAATGCGCCCTCAGCTTGGAACCCTCCCAGCCCAGGTGGCTGGCACAGCTGGCACTTCCCTGTTGCCCTTCAGGGTCACCAGCCGGAGCCGGAGCCGGAGCCGGAGCCGGAGCTGGAGCTGGGAGCTGCTCGGAGCTCATGTGGCTGCAGCGCACGGGCTCAGCTCTGCTATTGCCCCGGGCGTCACCACGGCTATGATAACAGCTCTCACTGGTCCAGGGTCCCTCCAGGCTCCGCCCTCCTCTATGCGCCTGGCCTGTCACTAGGGAGTAGCCCATCCCCGGGTCGGAATTGGCCCGACGGGGCTCACGGGGGCCCGGCCACTGTGACTGTGACGGGAGGGCTCCCGCCCCACACGGTCCCCCACCGGCCTCACCTGCTTGGTCACCTCCTGGATCATCCGAGGGAGGAAATACTCCTCCGTCTGCCTGCAAGGGAAACAGCGTGGGCCTGAGCTGCGTGGTCACTGCTGTCTCTCTCCCTCTCCCTTCCTCTCTGAAATCAACGAAAACATGTTTTAAAAATGCAGAGGCGCGTCCCGAGGTGCCTGGAGACAGGAGAAGTGAACCGACGGGAAGCAGGGCTCCGCACCGGGCAGTGCAGGGGGCCTGGCTTGTCATCAGGCCCGCGGAGTCATCAGTGACGTTTAAAACCGAATCTATCTATCGATCTATAAAAGGCCGATATGCAGTGTCCCCTGGGAGTTCAATCGCTTGCTATGACCTGCTCTGTCCACCAGGGGGCAGCGTGGAACGAAGGAAGGCCCTGGCCAGCAGCCAGCAGCCAGCAGCTGGGGAAGGGAGGCTCCGGTCAGCCCCGAGTGCCGGCCAGGCCTAGGACCCTCCCTGTGCATGAATTTTGTGCACCAGACATCTAGCTCTTCCATAAAAAAGCAAAGTAGCTGAACTGTATAAAGGAATGAACCACTGACGGCTCTCACAAGCACCTGCACAGGAGCCAGCTGGGGAAGCACGCACGCATGACTGTGTGTGAGACCCAGCGATGGAGCCCGTGCTGGGAGGGTCCGCCCTGCCCCCTGCTGGGGGCCGGAGGTGGGGCAGGTCGTCCCCTCTGCCCGCTGGTGCCGCCTGCACCAATGCACTCCACCGCCCAAAGCTAAGCACCTAAAAGCGAACACTGTTGTGTGTTATTCACACTGCAATGAGAAGGTTAAACGTTATTTGATATAATAATCCTAAATCCTAATTGTTTCGGTTAATCCTCACCCGGGGATATTTTTCCATTGATTTCTAGAGAGCGTGTGGATGGGAGAGAGACAGAGAGAGAAACATCGATGTGAGAGAGACACATCGATCGGTTGCATCCCACACGCACCCCTGACCAGGGCGGAATTGAGCCTGCAACACAGTTTGCCCCGGGGGACATGTGACCTCATGTCAGCGACCTTCTGGTTGTCGCAAGTGGACGGAGGTCAGGGGCGGCCAGGGAGGCAGCTGCACACTTCCCGTGGGAATGCAGACGCCGCCCAGACCCCGGAGGACGCACCTGCGCGTCAGACAGGGACTCACCGGCTCCGGGACCAGGGGGTGAACCAGCGCAGCTCACGGTAGTTCCCTTCGTTGGCCAAGGCCATCTTGGGTCTGATGAGCAGGATCCTCCTGCAGGAGGGGACAGGGTGCCCCTGAGACCACAGTCCCGGTCACGAGGGCGGGGGCTGTCACAGAGCCTGACACCGCAGGTATCGCTCCATGGGGCCGCGGGGGGCAGTAGGGAAGCCCACCCGCGTGCGACGGACCTCCCTCTCCAGGGCCCAGTGTCCCCAAACCTCACCCGCGGTCTCTAACTCCCCAGGAGCCGTGGGGGGGCAGGGGCTGGGAGAGGCGGCGTCGCTGGCATTGCCTGCCTGGTGCCCAGGACGCCCCCGGGGACGGATCACAGCCCCGCCTGGAGCCCAGACACCCACCTGTTGAGAAATATCACCCTGCAGTTGTAGCGGACGTTCCGGTGCATCACGGGCCTGCGGGGAGAGGGCGCCTCACTAAACACAGAGCCCCCCGTGTGCTTCAGAGACCCCGTGGCCGGTCACAGCAAAAACGAGGATGAGGGGGAGCAGGCACGCAGATGCCGCGGGAGGGAAGCAAAGGCGGCCATGTTCACGGGAGACAGGCGGAGCCCGGGCCCACCAACCTGCTGTTAGCAGCGTGTGGCCCAGATCGACACTAGGACAGCACCAGGCCAGGCCCATCATGTGACCTCCATCTGAGGGCCTGCACCTGTGGCTTCCACCTGTGGCCTCCACCTGTGAGCCTGCACCTGTGGCTTCCACCTGTGAGCCTGTACCTGTGGCCTCCACCCATGTGACCTCCACCTGTGACCTCTACTAATGTGGCCTCCACCTGTGAGCCTGCGCCTGTGCACGGGAGCCCGGGCCCACCAACCTGCTGTTAGCAACGTGTGGCCCAGATCCACACTAGGGCAGCACCAGGCCAGGCCCATCATGTGACCTCCACCTGCGGGCCTGCACCTGTGGCTTCCACCTGTGACCTCCACTCATGCGACCTCCCCCTGTGGCCTCCACCTGTGACCTCCACCTGTGGCCTCCGCCTGTGGGCCTGCACCTGTGGCCTCTACCCATGTGACCTCCACCTGTGACCTCCACTCATGTGGCCTCCACCTGTGGCCTCCGCCTGTGGGCCTGCACCTGTGGCCTCTACCCATGTGACCTCCACCTGTGACCTCCACTCATGTGGCCTCCACCTGTGGCCTCCCCCTGTGGCCTCTCTCTGAGGGCCGCCATCAGCACTTACATCCCCACGTCGCAGAGGATGTCCTGAGTGACTGGGGACTCCAGGAGGGCAGCCAGGACTTGCAGAGAATGCAAGAGGGTGTCCGACTCGTAATAGTGATCCCAGCACCCGTAGCCGCTGCCGAGGGAGGGGACAGAAGGTGAAGCGGGGACAGGGGGACGCAGCCCACGGGCCGGTCAAGTCAGAGCGCCCAGGTGTGGCCCAGGGGCGAGGCTGCGGACACCTCCCTGCACCCCCACCCCCACCCCCGTGTTCCCGAGTTCTGCTCTCACCATATTTCCAGCTCTGGGCCCAGCCGGTACCTTGCTCCCTTCTGCTTGGCGATCTCGATGCCTACATGGACAGAGAGGGGGCAACGTCGGCACCTCCACGCGGAGGCACGCCGACACCTGCTGCGGGGGGTGAGAGACCCAAACCAAGCAACGCACGAAGCGCTCGGCGCCCTGCTGGCCCGGACGCAGGTGGAGGGCATCTCCGACCACCGACACCTGCAGGACCTGAGACACGGGCACCGGAGGAGGAAGTGACCCCCTGGCCGCTGATTAACGAGCCATGAGGAAGGCCCCGCCCGCGCAGGGAGGAGGCAGCACCTGGAGGCACAGTGAGGGGCAGGCACCTCGAACCCCTGGGCTAGCCAGCAGCGCCCAGCACAGTCCGGGAGGGGCCAGCTGTGTCCAGGCGGCTCTGCCCCCCTCCTCCCCCATCACCCCGACAGATGTGCTCTGAGCTCTGCGGAGATGACAGCAGGTTGGTACTGACAAATATAGGAAGGATGAAGGCCCGAGGCACCTGGCTGATAGGCGTCCTCCTGGAACCATCGGGGGGTTTTTTCTTTAATAAACCATACATCCTTTTTATTAAGTCATAAAGAGGTAGCAAAATTAAAAGCAAAAATTACAGGGTTAAGACTTAACATAACTACTAGGAGCCTCAAAGGAAGTGAACATGGGACTGGGCGCAGGGCAATGTGAATCAATGGGCACGGAGGGACGAGATGGGGAGAACAGTGAGCATGTGCTGAAGGCACTAGGGCGAGGATCTGGTGAAAATTTTGATCTCAGACAAGCGCCTGGATAAAGAAATAACGGGACAACATTTCCAAACCCCACTGTGTGCTTAAGAGTCATCCTTGCATTGGCACTTCTCCGTCATCCTCTCCCTCCTCAGCCTTTCCGTCATCCTTGATCAACGCCAGCTGGTCACCCCCATCTTCATCATCATCATCTTCATCCTCATCCGGTAGGTCCCCCTCTTCAGCAGTGTCCTCCGCACCCCCTCGGACTCCGTCTTCACGTCAGACTCATCTTTCTTCGGGGAGCTGGTGGTCTGCCCCTCTCCTGTCTCATTCTCCATCTCCACTGGGGATGAGAAGGACAGGTCTGCTTGTTGGCACTGTTCCTTTTCAGTTCTTTCCGGGCTTTCCAGTCGATAATCCACTTTTTGTTTGATCTGGGTCAATTCCTTCTCAATGGCCTGAAGGTCGTCTCCTTTCAACTTGGCAGGCTTGGAAGATCCTCGTTGTCCACGCTTAGAACTGAAGCCACTTTTGCCCCTTCGTGACGCGTCTCCTGATACAGGTGGGCGTTCTGAGGGCACTACAGCCCCAGCAATAGGAGGAGGAGGAAGAGGAGGAGGAGGAGGAG
>NW_006289094.1:157385-158681 GCF_000327345.1 Myotis davidii
GCTGGGTAGCTGTACATCCTTCACAATAATCCCGTTGGAAGTCACGGTCCAAATCAGAGAGGAGCTGAGCAGAGGGGACGGAGAAGGGTGTTCTGGTTCTGACCCGTACATCTCCGCTGCCGATCGGTTCACGCCTGCTTTTCCTCGGTTCGCTTTTGGCTCTGCAGCCAGATTAATATCGAAAGCCCGGCCGGCGATCATTCCGCCATCTCCCCGGGCCGCCGCAGCCGGGCATGTCTCTCGTGAACACACTGAACGAAGGCAAAGCCCTTGTGAACAGAGCGACCCGCAGGGTGGCCAGGCTGAGGAGACAGCCTCCACCTCAGATTCCTCCACCACAGGCGAGCGGAGATGCCCAACGGATACTCGGGAGCTCACGGGGCGAGGATCCGCCTTGTCGGTCACATTGCTGGCCACTGTCTTTGATGATCGAGGCTCCTCACAAAGCCAAAATGTAGCTGAAGAGCAAACAATCTCACCGGTGGGAAAAGGGAGAAGAGATTCGACTCTGAATCTCCGACTCCGGGGTTCTTCGTGGAGAAGCCGGCTACTGCTCGAGGTCAGCAACGCGGCCCCGACCGCTCTGCCTTCGTCTCTTCCCCCAAAAATGGAACCATCGGCTTTCACTGCTCCTGGCAGCCCTCCTGCCAGTAGCTCGTACCAGACAACCCGCAGGGCCACACCTGCCGGGCTGCCCAGGGAGGTGGGCAACTGACCTTCACAGGGGACCCAGCATCGGTGGCAGCCGAAGCGACCCCACCACCCGCGACCACACCTGGTCTGTCAGCCTGAGACTCAGCTCTATTCTCCTTCCCTCTGGCCGCTTCTCCCAACGCCCACCCCCAGGCGGGTCCTGGGCACCAGGACCACCCACGTCGGACATGGCACAGCCCCGTCTCCCCTTACACCCCCCCAGGGCAGCTTCACGCTGGACAGGACACGTGGGGCCCCAGACATTTGAGGGCAGGTGCGCCCCAGCCCCCCCTGCACTTGCGAGCGGACTTTCTGACCAGGTGTGCGCACCGCGCGTCCCAGGCGCCGTCCGGGGAGGACGCACATGGGCCGGGTCCCTGCCCTCTCTTCCCTGGCCCTGCGCCCACGGCCGCGCGGCTCCGGGGCAGGGCTGTGCGTCCAGGGCCCGCCAGGCCGGCGGGAGGGGACCTTAGCCCCTCGGCCCCTCGCTGCCCCAGACTCACTGTTTAAAAAATGGACATTTTTATTGCCACGACTCACTCTTTAAAATCCTTTGCAAGTTGCCCTCGAAGTCCAGAGCCCACTGGTTGAGCGCGCAGGTGG
>NW_006289094.1:158828-161502 GCF_000327345.1 Myotis davidii
CGTCTGTTTGTTAACGGGGCGCGGGTGTCCCTGTCCGTGGCTCCCCTAGCTGCCATCTTCGGGGACCCATGGGTTCCGGGGAAAGACAGTCAAGAGTCCAGCCGAGGGGAGGCGTCCTTAGGGGGGAGCGGCTCCTCTGTCCTGGGGTTTCTCTCTCCCGGTGGGAGCCCCGGGGAGGCCTCCGGAGGGCTCAGCAGTCTTCACTGGGGTCCCCGTGTGCCCTCCGCAGGTGGACCCACGGAAGTGAGGGTAGAGGGCCGGTCAGTCTCTGGTCGGTTTCATCTTTAAGGAATGCCATTGAAGAGGGGCCAGGACTGTCTGCAGCGAGCATGTCAAACTCCTGGCCCTCGGGCCGCATGCGGCCCACAAGGAATGTTTTTGGGGCCCAGCCAATACAACGGTATGTAAGGAACGTTTTAATAAAAACTTTGTAACTTAGTTTTTACAATATCCTCTTATACATCATATTAATAATGAACTACAACGTTCGCTAGCGACTGATGATTATGGTCGTGTTGCATTCATTTCCCTTACGCACCTTACGCTCAGGCGCACCATTTCTCTCCACTAATACCAGCAGCAAAAATTTTAGCAGCCGATGGCCATGTCATTAGTCTAGTACTGACTTGTTGGGTGTGCGCAACAGGAAATATTTCGCTTTCGGAGAAACAGAAAAATAGGTTTATTTGTGTGACACTTATTCCTTTGTGCAGTTATTCAGTGTCTGGTAAGTGAATGTTCAAGAAAAAATATTGATTTTTATTAAAATGTTCTATTATTTTATGTTAATGATGACTCATTTATTTGTATTCAGCATGTCTCTATCGAAATAAACTGACGTTTCTATGAAAATGGAAGCTTTTGGTTTTTTGCAGCCACATCCACTTAAACCTTGTGTATTTGGGCTGTGGTAGCCTGTGAGTTTGATGTGCGTGGTCTGGAGAGTGTAAATGATTTGCTCCCAAGTGTCCCTGGTGAGGGGAAAAGAGACTGTGATTCAGTAGCTGGCAAGAGCCATCATTAATTGCCAGGTGGCTGAGTGAAAGGTTGACCTAGTCTCAAAGTGTCACTCACAGGTTACTTATTAATCACGGAGACACCTGGCACCAGCCACCTGAACCACACAACCCAACTGACCCTCGGCGATGGGACAAAGGGGCATCGCGCCGCCTCCCGCCATGATGCATGGAGACACGACACCATCCGTGTAGCAGTTACCTGCCCCGAAGTGCACAACCTCAATGCAAGAGCGAGGAAAACAGCCAAACCCCAAGCGAGAGACAGCAGCTAACACTGGCCGTGGCTCTTTACCCTGTCCCGTCATGGAGGACCGAGAAGATACAACAAAGCGAGTTAAGAAGACGGAGTCCCTGCTCTAGATGAAGGCAGGCTCAGGAGCCATGACCACGAAATGCACCCGTGGTTTCCTGGTAGGATCCCGGGTTTTTTTAGAAAAGCTAGCGAGCACCTCACTGGGACATTGGGGACACTGAATACGGACAAGATATCAGATGCTAGTGTTGCACTGATAGAGTTTGGGTGCGTGTAGTTGAGGCAAGTTGAAACTCATGAGAACACTGTGAACAACGTGATCACGCCCCGACTTTGCCTCGTGGCATCTGCTATAAAATAAAGACACGGCTTGTGGGCATCGGCGCTGTCTCCTCATCAGGGAGCAGCGTCCCACCGAGACCCAGCTTCCATGTCTGTCTTTAATCCTTTCACCCCCCCCCCACACTCGGGATCACCCTTGGTCGTGCTGGTGTGGCACAAGGGGGGAGTGGGGGGGTACACACATACACAGAGGGGAGAGGAACGATGACGTCTGCTGAATCTCCGTAGATGGGTGTCCCTTTCGTGTAGATTCAACCGGTTGGTTGGTTTGACATTTTTTTCAAATAAAAAAACTGCAGGAAAAAAAAACAAAGGTTTCTGTGAGGAACACAGAGAAGTGCCACCCAGATCCCCTGGCACCCCAGATGTGGAACGCGGGGTCCTGCAGGCACCTGCAGCTGCCCACCTCTCTCCAGCACCGCCTGGTTGGACAGCGGCCTAGCTCAAGGCCAGGCCCTTGCCAGGATGACCCTGTCCCATGGCTGATGGGTGTCCCGTGGCTGATGGGGGCAGGAGTACAGGGTTGGGCCATTCCTGCCCAGAGGGACGACTCTGAGGGGCTCTCTCGCCCATCAGAGCTTCCCACGCGTGTGGCCACAGCCCAGGGGCCTCTGCTTGGCAGCTCAGCTTCTCCCTGCGCCAAGCCGCGCGGCTTCCTCCCCCGCATCTCTGCACAGGGCTAGGAACACCCTACTCCAAAGTGCAGGTGCGGCCGCCTCCTGGGATCCGACCTGTGATGGCCTCCTAGCAGAGCCCCGCCTGCCAGCCCCAGGGGACACAGCTCCGCGCGCGCGCGCGCGCGCACACACCTGTGACCCGCCTTTAGTCCCGCCCACAACTCCCACCACCTGCCGCCTGTACACCTACTCGATTGCCTACTGGCTACTGCCTCCCGCCCCCAAAGCAGGGATCTGGTCCGTTTTGCGGACCGGCACCGGGACCCTGGATGCTCTGCCCTTGCTCGCGCCTCTGGAGCCCCGCTGGCAGAGGGGGAAACTGAGGCAAAGGACGCAGCTTGCCCGCGACCACGCGGCTGACGCGCGGCAGACCCTCGCGCGGG
>NW_006289094.1:161767-167434 GCF_000327345.1 Myotis davidii
GGGCCCGGGGAGAAGAGGCCGGGGATTAGGGGCGCCGGCTGGCTCACCCAGACGGCCCTTAGGAGACGCGTGTCCCCCAGTTGTTGGGGAGCTCGCCGGGCGTGGAGGGGGGCAGAGCCTGGTGAGCGCTCCTGGGCCTGTTGGCCCGCTCCTGCCCGGCCCACGGGGGCGGATGCAGTTTTCCGTTTGGGGGAACCCAGGAGCCGCTGGAACCGGGGAAAGGGTCACTCCCTTCCCAGCTCCTACAATAACGACAGCGCCTCTTTCCTGGGCACTTGGTAACTTTATGAAAAGGGTTTTTCCGGGTCTGGGAAGATTTCTGACCCAAGGCAGAGAGAGGAGGGGGGAAAGCGAGATGAGGAACCTTTCATCCAAGGGCGTGTGTGACCTGTCGCTTCCGGGGCGTTTCCCGCGTTCCAGGACCTGCTGACGCTCTAAGCTGATCCTCAGGCATCCGAGCACGTGGCTGCTGCTTTAAGGCTGAGTCTCAGATGTGGTCGCACGGGCCTGAGTGTCTGGCTTTTAAACTCGTGTTGTCCTGAGCGTAGATGTTCCAGCTTCTCAGCAGCCGAGCCCTGAGCTGCCTGCCATCAGGCCTCGTCTCTGGGCATGTCCTTCCCCTGGGCACACGCCCACTTCTGGAGGCCGCCCAAGTGGCCCAGGGTCAGCCGGGCCAGAGCTGCCGGCGCCCAGCTCAGGGGCCACGTGCCTGGGAGCATTTGGCGACTGAGGCTTGGGAAGGCTTGTGGGAGCCCAGCCTGCGGGGGGCGGGGCGGGGGTGTAGGAGGCTCCAGGTGAACCCCAGCATCACCGCAACAGTCATCCTCACTGTTCCTTGGGGACAGATGACCCACAGTTAGAACCACACATGTTCCCAGAATTGTGCATCTTATAATTGCGAGAGCTGTTTTAAAAACACCGTTTTTGTGGTTAGATTATTATATAAGTGCATTTGCCAGAAAAATGAGGAAAAGAGGGGAAACCTGACCTGTGTGTCTGGTTTAAGGGTTTGGTCCTGGGCCTTTTACCAAACAGCCTCTCATGGTGACTGCCTGGCAGTTCCCGGGATGAGCGTGCCCTCCACACCCGACCTGACCGATAGTCTGTGGCCTTGGCCGGCATTTCTGAGTGTGAACAGCAGACTCCAGGGGTGTTCTCACCTCCGCAGGTTCACGCTGCCTCCTGTGCGTGGCCAGAAACGCGGGGGGGGGGGGGTCTGCCTGGCCTCCCGGAGCAGCTGCCACCCCCTCGTGGTCCTGGGTTTTGTCGTTGGTGTCGTCCGAAGTCCAGTGTTTCAGTCTGTGCCACGCCTTCCGCGCGGTTCTGTGTGTGTGTTGGGCCGGCCGGGCCGGGCGCTGCGCTCGGAGCCACGGTGGGTGTCCTCACCCTCCTGGATGTCACTGCGCAGCCTCCCGCGTGTGGCCTGGCGGGTGGGGCTCCCACGGTTCCAGCTGCGCCCCTTTAGCAGGAGCGACTTGTTCACCTGGGAAACGGGCTGATGGTGCCCGCTGCCCAGGCCCGGGCGAGAACGTGGTGAGCCACAGGTGGCAGATTGGCAGGTGCTCAAAGCTGTGTTATCTGTGACAGGTTGTGTTATCTGTGACAGGTTGCGTCACCGACCGATGGCCCCAAATAGCTTGTGTCCTGCTGTCCGGCCCCCCCGCAGAGGCAGGGTGTTTGGGGAGGGGTGGCCCAGGCCTGCCAGGCTGGGTCAGAAAAGGCAACCTCCGTTGAGTTTGCTGGAAGCCTCGCTGGTCCCCAACATCCCCCTCCCACGGGCCTGTGGCCACTGTGCTTTGGGGACGCCCAGGCTAGCCCCCGGGGGACCCTCTGAAGAGCAGCCGCTCGGACACCCCCAGGCATTGCTGCCTGGCCAGGTTCTCCCCAAATTCCTGACCCACAGAAACAATGAGAGATGATAAGACTGTTTAAGCCACTAAGTCAGTGGTTTTCAACCTTCTGGCCCTTTAAATACAGTTCCTCATGGTGTAACCCAACCATAACATTATTTTTGTTGCTACTTCATAACTGTCATGTGGATACTGTTATGAATCGTCATGTAAATATCTGATAGGCAGGATGGTCTTAGGCGACCCCTGTGAAAGGGTCGTTCGACCGCCAAAGGGGTCGCAACCCACAGGTTGAGAACTGCTGCAAGTTGAGGGGTAACCAAACATGGAGACAGGGCTCTGGGCGCACCCCCCTCTCTCCTTGCCAGTGGAAACCCGAGCCCAGCTGAGCTTCCCGGGCCTGCATGGCACCCACAGTGGTGTTGGTGCCCACGGTAGCGTGGTCCCCAGGGAGGGTGGTGTTGGTGCCCACGTAGCCTTGGTGATAAATCTCTTAGGGTATCTGACGAGGGGGGTGGGCTCCGAGCCCGTGGCACCCAGACCTCATTTCCGTGACGAGTGGACGGTGTCCCTTTCGGACGGGAACAGGCCTCACGGTGAGTAGATGCTGCAGGTCACACACTGGAGTCCCCACGGGGCACGTCGGCAGCAGGAGCGGGTCCTGCGGGAACACGCAGCCGGGGCGACGACCAAGGGCCTCCCGGGCAGTCACCGCCCCGGCCCGGCCCCTGGTCCTGGGCCTCTGGTGCGGCCCGTTCCTCAGCCCCCAGGACGCTCCGACAGCTGCCTGGGCCTGAGTCATCGGTTTTGTTGGTCCCAGCAAATATTTAATAAAAGATGGACGTGTCAAATGAACGGCTCAGCAATCAAAAACTTTTCTTTTTAAACATATTTTTATTGATCTCAGAGAGGGAGGGGGGAGGGGGGAGAGAAACATCCATGATGAGAGAGAATCATTGATCGGCTGCCTCCTGCAGCCCCACACGGGCTGGAGCCCGCAATCCGGGCCTGTGCCCTGACTGGGGATCGAACCCTGACCTCCTGGTTCATAGGTCGACGCTCAGCCACTGAGCCACACGGGCCAGGCAGCAGTCAGACACTGAACCTCGGCCGTGTCACCGCATCGTCCCAAACGCTCGGGACCACGGCTCCTTTAGCTTTTGTTTCTGGAGCTCAGATTCCCATTGAGGGAGCCTGTGGGGGCGCCAGGCAGCCCCATCGCTTTCCCTGGCGCGACTGCTTTGCCAGGGAGTACACACCCTCCCTTCGCTTCAGCTGTGACCGCAGAGCTTGTGTGCGTGGGCGTCGTGCCCGACACCCCAGGAGGAGCGAGGGGTCAGCGGTGTGCAGAGCCAGTTACCCTGCGGCTCCCCGGCCCCTCGGACGGACGTGCCGCTGGGAACGGCGCGGGGGTGGCTGACGGCCCGAGCGCAGGCTGCTGGGTCTGAGTCTACAGAGAAAGCGCCTTTGGGTCCGTGGCTGCTCCCAGGTCTGCATCTGCCGGTTTATTTTATGTATTTTTGTTAATTCTCGCCAAAACCGGTTTGGCTCAGTGGATAGAGCGTCGGCCTGTGGACTGAAGGGTCCCGGGTTCGATTCCGGTCAAGGGCATGTACCTGGGTTGCGGGCACATCCCCAGTAGGAGATGTGCAGGAGGCAGCTGATCGATGTTTCTCTCTCATCAATGTTTCTAACTCTCTATCTCTCTTCCTTCCTCTCTGTAAAAAATCAATAAAATATATTTAAAAAAATAAAAAATTCTCACCCAAGCGTCTTTTTCCATTGATTTTTCAGAGAGAGAGTGGAAGGGAGGGGGAGAGACAGAGGAACATCGATGTGTGAGAGACACACCGATTGGTTGCCCCTGCACGGCTGGGACCAGGGCCAGGGATCGAGCCTGCAACCGAGGTATAGGCCCTTGACCGGGAATCAAACCCGGGACCCTTCTGTCCGCAAACTGGCGTTCTCTCCACTGAGCCACACTGGCCAGGGCTGTGTCTGCCACGTGAAGGCTCCTGTCCTGACCCTTCCAGGAGGCCTCCATCCGTCCACCCGTTGTTGGTACTTGCTGTTGCCGGACCCTGCGTGTGCCGGGCAGAGCACTTGCGGGTGAGGGTGGGCCGTCACGTGGACCCAGCGGTGGCCTTGAACATGTCGCTTGTGTCCAGGAAGGTCAGCCCCGAGTGTCCTCCGCATCTGTGTCCCGGCAGGACTCGGCGCGGCGGGGAGGGAGAGCTGTGCTGCCCGGGCCCCGTGACGAGAGGCTGGCGTGAGAAGTACGACAGCAGGTGCGTGCACGTCCGCGTCAGCCCGAGTCCCTCCCCCACGGGCCGTCCGTGGTCACGCGTGTGACACGGGTGTCGCCCGGCTCGGTGCTGGGACACAGGTGGTTCCGGGGGGGAGCTCGGCCGCGGCTGTGGGCTTCGCTCAGGAGGCCCCTCCCCCGCCTCCTTCGGGGGCCTCCCCACGCCCGCCCTGGGGCCGCTGTTCCCTGTTCTGAGGTTCCTGTGCCTCATCGAGCAGCTGTTTCTCCCGAAAGCTCCCGTGGCGCCACCCACGTGCCAGTCACCTTTCTGCTCACCCGCCACCCACGCTCATGGCTTCCGTTCTCTCTCCCCGCAGCCGTTCTCCTTCCGACGTGGGTGGGGACCCCGGGACCTGCATAGCGGGCACAGCGGGTGGCAGGCAGGAGCCGATGGCAGAGGGCGCCTGTGGAGAGCGGCCACAGCGTTTGGACAGGTTCAGGCCTGGGGCTAATGAGAGGGCACGGTCCCCTCTCGTGGCAAAGCCACGTGCAGGTCCCAGCACAATTACAGCCAAAGGCTGTGGCTGTGAGCTTGACCTCATGGCCCGAACCTGTGGCCGCACGTGGCTGAGTGACGTGGGCTGCCGGAGGGGCAGCGAGTAAACAAAGCTCGATCAGGTGCGTGTGATTGAGTGGATTCGAAACCCCCGAGAGAATGTTGTGACCACGCCCTTGCTTTGCCTCGTGGGATCTACTGTAAAAGACTCGGCTTGCAGGCCGGGGCGCTGGCTCTCCATCAGGGAGGGCAGCGTCCCACCCGGCCCAGCGTTCTTCTCTTGTCTGTCTTTTCTCTAGTCCTCCACCGCCCCCAGCTTCACCCATGCCGTGCCGGCTCAGCACAGGCTCCTTGCCACCCTGGCTCCCTTCATGCGGCAAGACGGGGGCTCTACTGTCGGTCAGAGGAGGCCAGCTGCAGGTCCCAAGAGCGTCTGAGCTGTGCTGGCCTCCTCCCTGGGGGGAATCTGCCGCCAGGACACGGTCGAGAGGGGGCAGCCCCGCGAGGCCCGCGATCCTGGCGGCTGTGGCAGGGCGAGGTCTGCGCTTTGGGGGCCATCTGAGCGTGTCTCCCTCCTCAGGGCCATGGCTGCAAGATTCCGGCCCAGCGCTCCCCACACCAGCACTGCCAGCAGCGTGGCTGCGGCCCAGGGGCAGTGGGGCCGCGCCTGGTAAGGATCCTGGTGGGGAGGGGGCCGGCCTCGGGGCTGTCCTAGGCCATCACAGCGTCTCCTTGTCGAGGCCGAGGAGGGAAGCGGCCTCCGCTCTTATACGTGTAGCCGGGAACGGAAAAGGAAGCTGGAAACGCATACCCAGCAATAAAAAACAATGAAGCCTTGCCATTTGTGACAACATAGATGGGCCTACAGGGTATTATACGAAGTGGTCCCCGCAGCCCGCAGCCACCTTGCTGCGTCCAGGCACTGGGCCTGGGCCTCCTGTGGGTGCCCCGATGGCCCGTGCACGGCTGGAGGGTGCAGGTGGAGTGGCCGCCTGTGGGAGGTGCTGGCTGGCTTG
>NW_006289094.1:167692-172560 GCF_000327345.1 Myotis davidii
TCTCAGTCCAGGAGGCCTCCACAGCCGCCGCCGCGGGCACCGCCAGGCCCAGGTGGTTCAGCGAGACTGTCCCGCAGGTGCTGCTGTACGTGGCTCTCCCTGACGTCTGCCACCGGTTCCTGCCCGGCTACGTGGGCGGCGTCCAGGAGGGCGCGGTGACTCCCGCAGGTAACGCCCGCATCAGATCCCCGTCCCCTCGTCTCGGGGCCCCTCCCCTGCTGCTCCTGCCCGAAGGCTTCTCACTCACCGGCCTCATGGCACCAAGAGCAGCCAGGGTGCCCCGGACCTGAGGTCCAAGGTCACGTTCTTCAGTGGAGGGACCTGAGTGGCCACCGGCCCCACCGCTGGTGCCAAAACTGGGCTAGTGGAGCTTCTCCCAGCCGACACCGCGTGCCCAGCACCCCGTGCCCACAGAGGTGGCAGAGGCAGGGTGAGTGTGGGTGGCGTGTTTTGGGGGGAGGCTGTCTGTCCATTCGTTCCCCATGGTCTCCAGGAACCCAGGGGCCCAGAGGGAGGGTCGTTCCCCGAGTCCCACAGGGCGTCCCCACAGCTTCTCCAGCTCAGCCCCCGACTACGGCAGCGCAGGCCGATCACTCAGCCTCTGGTGACCGAACCGACGAGGGCCTGCCCGCCCGCACGCCACTGCACAACAGGGCCAAGCCCCGAGTTCTGGGGGGAGACGTCGGGCAGTTCGGCAGGGCGCCACGCCAGGAGCCCAGGAAGCTATGGCTTAGACCAGTGATGGCGAACCTATGACATGCGTGTCAGAGGTGACACACAAACTCATTTTTTTGGTTGATTTTTCTTTGTTAAATGGCATTTAAATATATAAACTAAGTATCAAAAATATAAATCTTTGTGTTACTATGGTTGCAAATATCAAAAAATTTCTATATGTGACACGGCACCAGAGTTGGGTTAGGGTTTTTCAAAATGCTGACACGCCGAGCTCAAAAGGTTCGCCGTCACTGGCTTAGACCCAAGCTCTCCGTGGCTTTTAACGAAGGTTGTTAAAGGCGGGATCGAGGGGTGGGCGTCAGGGGGCGTGGGACACCCATTGGCTGGTTCTCCGCGAGCCGCCCGGCTTTCGGTCCAGCTGCTGGCATCGCTGTGGCCGAGGAGCCACGACTCCGCACACCGTCATCTTTTAAAATACACACATACCTTTATTGGCTTCAGAGCAGAAGGGAGAGGAAGAGAGAGAGAGAGACACCAGTGCTGAGAGAGAATCGGTTCCGCTGCCTCCTGCACGCCCCCCATTGGGGTTCGAGCCCACAACCCGGACACGTGCTCTGACCGGGCACTGAACCGTGACCTGGTTCCTAGGTCGACGCTCAAGCACGGAGCCGGTCGGGTGTGATGTCGTCTTTAGAGCAAAAGGCAGAAACCAAACACCTTGTGGCTTTGTTAGGGCGAAGCTGTCAGTGCCTGGCGCCCAGCGAGCTCCGTTCTCTGTCATCTCAGCCAAGCGCCCTTTTACTAGCAACCCTCTCCCCCGGACCCTGCCCGCGCCCCTTCGTCACCTTTGGGAGCCGCGTGCTGGCAGCCAAGGCGATAGGACAGTTAGTGCAGGCTGACACCCGCCTCTCAACTCGGATCTGATCCTAAACCTGATTCCTGTTGGCGCCGGTTCTAGAATCAGAACCAGAGGAACCGTCTGGGCCCGCCTCTCCCCAGGTGGGAGGTGCACCCTGTGTCCTGCCTGGGCCTGGAGTCGCCGCAGAAGCCGGCCGCGCTCGGGGCTGGAGTCTGGGTGCCTGAGACCAGAGACCAGGCCCGGAGCAGCCGAGGCCCCAGCGCCCGTGGGGCGGAGCCGGCTGCCGTCAGGGCGGGCGCGCGTTGAGCTCCAGTCTTGCCTCCGCAGGGGTCATCAACAAGTACGAGATCAACGGCCTGCAGGCCTGGCTCATCACGCACCTGCTCTGGCTCGCCAACGCCCGCTTCCTCTCCTGGTTCCCTCCCACCATCATCTTCGACAACTGGATCCCGCTGCTGTGGTGCGCCAACATCCTGGGCTACGCCGTGTCCACCTTCGCCATGATCAAGGGCTACCTGTTCCCCACCAACGCCCGCGACTGGTACGCCCGCCCGCGCAGCTGGTCGCCGAGGGGAGCGCACGAGGCCACCTGGCCTTGCCTGTTCCCCGGGACGGGTTGATTTTTTACAGAGAGGAAGGGAGAGAGACAGAGAGTTAGAAACATCGACGAGAGAGAAAAGTGTCCGGTGGCTCCTGCGCCCGGGAGGGTGAGTGCAGGGGCCTGGCCTGCCTTTGGTGTCTGGGTCGGGAGCAGGCAGGTGGGAAGGCGACTTCTGTCCGCAGGCGAAGACGGCACTCGGCCTCTTTCTCCGGAACATCCGTGTGGCTGGCGCTGTCTTGTGAGGGGACTTGTCATTTCAACGGCTTTAAGAGAGCAGCTTCCCACAGAGTCCTTCCTTTCCCAGGGAAGCCTGGGGTTGGATTGTTGCCACCCACCCATCCATCCATCCGCCCATCTCTCCATCCCTCCACCTATCATCCATCCATCATTCATCCATGTATCCATCCATTTCTCCACCCATCCATCTATCCATCCATTTATCCATCCATCATCCACCCGTCATCCATCTGCCCATCTCTCCATCCATCCATCATCCATCCATCCATTCGTCTATCTATCCATTCATCATCCATCTCTCCATACCTCCATTCATCCATCTCCCCATCTGTGGGGAGCCGGCACGGCCATGGCATACTCAGCCCCAGGGCACCTTATGTGCCACCAGCTCAGCCTGGTTCAGTGACCCTGAGTGGAGGGGTGAAAGGATTGAGAAAAGACAGACAAGAGAATGAAAGCTGGGTCTCGGTGGGACGCCGCTCCCTGATGAGACAGCACCAGTGCCCACAAGCCGTGTCTTTATTCTGTAGCAGATGCCACGAGGCAAAGTAGGGGCGTGATCAGGTTGTTTACAGCATTCTCGTGAGTTCCAACCTCACTCAACTACATGCACCTGAACTCTAGCACAAGGCACGTGGGGCCACGTGTTCGGACCACAGGTTCAAGCTCACAGTTATAACCATTGGCTATGATTGTGCTGGGGGGGCCCTGCCCTTCCAGCTGGGACTTGCACGTGGCAATGAGAGGACCCTGTCCTTTCATTAGTCCGAGGCTTGAACCTGTCCAAACACTGTATCCGCGCCCCACACCCATCCATCCATTCTTTTCTCCATCCATTCATTCACCATGCACCCCAGCCCGCCTCCCCATTTTCATCCTCCCCCTTCCCTCCATTCACCAGCAGATGTTGGGTTCTCCGTAGACAGGGCTTCAGGCATGAATAAGATTCTTGTCCTGGGGGAGGGGAGTGCTTACGTTTTAGTCTGGGGCCCAAACAAAACCAGAGTGTGTTCCTTTGACCTCTGCCGCCCAGACTCGGGCGATGGGCGGACGGTGGCCCAGGGTGGTATCAGGTGGCTCAGGAGGCCGCTGCGCGGCTTCACGGTCACGGCGCCTGCTGCGGACTCGCACGTTTCCTTCTGTCCCCTTGTCCCGAGGGCAGCGGGCAGGACGCTGTTGCCATAGTCGGCACAGAAACCTGTGTGCGCAGTGAGGTACCTCCCGGGCCTCCACCTGGGGTCTGGGCGGAGTCTGGTCACCCCTGGAGAGGCCTGTGGGCTCAGGTAACAGGGCGGCTCATGGTTAAGCTTGTCGGCGAGGGAAGACGTGGGCCGGGCGCTGCACTGGCTCAGGTGCCGTTTTACTACTGGTCTTGGCATCTGGGGTCACTTCCAGTCACACGCGTGCTGTGGACGCAGCACAGTTTCAGTCCATTTGAGCATCTGGGCCTCGCGGGCCCTGGAGGAGGAGGCGGGCACCTGGGCACAGCCCCAGGGAGCCCTAAGCCGGTGCCTGTCTAAGGCTGCCTTGCTCGGCCGGGCGGCTGCGGAGACGGGCTGGGAAGTGGGGAAGCGGGAGGGCGCCGCGCTCTGCGCTCCGTGATGTTCTCCGTGGCTCGTGCCCGCCTCTGCCCAGATCGCCGGCCCCTCAGCACCACGGTGGGCTGAGCGCACGTGCCCGGCGCCCGAAAGAGGCCCGGGTGTGCCCGCCCCCTGGACCGACGGTGTCCTTTATATTTTCCAGCAAATTCACGGGCAACTTCTTCTACAACTACATGATGGGCATTGAGTTCAACCCCCGGATTGGGAAGTGGTTCGACTTCAAGCTGTTCTTCAACGGGCGCCCGGGCATCGTGGCCTGGACGCTCATCAACCTGTCCTTCGCGGCCAAGCAGCAGGAGCTGCACGGCCACGTGACCAACTCCATGGTGCTGGTCAACGTGCTGCAGGTACCGTGTGGCCACTGGGGGCTCCGCCTGCCGGGCACTGGGGGAACCCACTCTCCCTGGGTATGTGTAGGCGCGGGCTGGCCAGCAGGGAGTGGGCCTCCAGTGCCGCCCTGGCCACGCCCCCAGGGCATGCCTGCTCCTGGCTCATGTGTGTTCTGACCACTCCGGACCCGTGAGTGGTCCTGGCCATGTCACATCCGTGGCCTCCGCAGCGGTTCCCACATGCCCCCCCCACCCCAGGTTGTCGCCGTGGGTCTCAGGTGACCTCCTCAGGGTGGGAGTGAGGAGCGTGTTGTACCTCTGTCCCATCTGTGTAAAATTTACACTGTAAATGGACGTTGGTCTCCTCCATCCCGTGGGCCACAGTGTCTCCCGCCGTGCTGGCCACGTGACGTACGTCGTGGTGTGCAGGGACCGCTGGCAGGGCTTGTGCTGGACGCCCCCGTGGGCAGGTCGGCCATGCCACGTGCACTGGGTTATGTGCCCCTCCTAACTGGAGGCCCCAAGCCACCCCCCTCTGCTATAGTCCCCACGGCCTGGCCGTA
>NW_006289094.1:172856-174074 GCF_000327345.1 Myotis davidii
CTCTGCGGAGGCCCCCCCGCCCCCCGACACGGGTGCTCTGTCCACAGGCCATCTACGTGCTGGACTTCTTCTGGAACGAGGCCTGGTACCTGAAAACCATCGACATCTGCCATGACCACTTCGGGTGGTACCTGGGCTGGGGCGACTGCGTCTGGCTGCCCTACCTCTACACGCTGCAGGTGAGCGCCCGGGCCACCAGGCCGGCACAGTGAACACGCCGAGCTGCCGTGTGTGCCCTCGGGGCGGAAGCTGGAGGGAGGGGGGTTAGTGTGGGGGCAGCTCGGGCCGGAGCCCCACAGGCACTCACTGCCCGTCCTGGAGCCCGGAGCCCGAGACCAGGTGTCGCAGGGCTGGCTCCTCCCAGGGCCTCCCTCCTGGGCGTGTGGGCGCCGCCTCCGCCCCGTGTCCCCGCGTGGTGCCTGTGCATGTCTGTGTCCTGATCCTCTCTTCTCATGCGGACCCCAATCACCCTGGATTAGGGGGACCCCCGTGACCCCATTTTACCTCAGTCTCCTGATTAAAGGCCCCAACTCCACATACAGCCACATGCTGGGGTGCTGGGGGTCAGGGCTCCAACGTAGCGATTTGGGGGCCACACTCGGCCACAGCACTTAAAGAAGATGCCCAGTGGGCCCTGGGTGAGAGGAGTGATTTGGGGGAGCTGGGCGGTGGAGGGGGTTCCATCCTCATTTACCTGAATCTTCATGCTGAAGGGCAGGGGGCGTCTCCTTTCTGTCCCGTCATCACTGCACAGGAGTCCGGGAGGCACTGGCATGCGGGGTGCAGGAGCGAAAGGGACGCCCCCTCGGGGTCACCGCGGGGGGAGAGGCAGCCGGGCAGGAGGGGTGCTGACCCTAGGAGGGCGCCCCCCACCAGCACGGGGTTGGCACGGCGGGCTGAGAGCACGTGGGCTGGGCTGAGAACATTCCAGAAAGATGGAGGAGCACGTGTCAGGGAGGGGCGTGTGGGGAGCAGAGGAGGGCCTGGAGGCACCCCGGTTCTGTGTGGCCACCAAGAGGACCTGGGGGTGTGGGGGTAGCAGGACGAGCTGCCAGGCGGGAGGCTGGGGAGTCGAACAAGCCCGGTGCCGACTGAGCAGGCGCTGATGTGGCCGCGCCCAGGAGACGGTCAGCCGCACAGCGCGACGCCCAGGGGCTCGGCTACAGCCTGGGCTGCATCTCTACCGCAGGTGACGTGTGTGTGTGTGTGTGTGTGTGT
>NW_006289094.1:174711-177623 GCF_000327345.1 Myotis davidii
GGGCCTGGGAGCCGGGCTGTGGGGGCGCCCTCCCGCCCCACTCCAGAAGCCCCGTCTCGTCTGCAAACTGCAAAGCGCCTGGCGTGTTACCGGCCTCGTACATGTCAGCGCGTCCCTTCCCGGGCCCCGGGGGACGCGGAGGCTGCAGCGCACGCGGCCAGCTTTCTCTGCCCGGAGCTCCAAGGCGGGGGCTGACCGCCTCTCCCGCTGTCTGTGGTTTCTCCGCTGCGTGGGCCTGTGGCCTGGGACGCCGTCCAGCCCCGGTCAGGACGGAAGTGGCTCTTGCTGATTATGGGGGGAAGGCACGCCCGTGACCATTTCACCGCTTTAGCCCCAGCGCCGCCCGCGCACCTGCCCTGGGCAGTGGGCTGCTCCGTCTGCGTCTCGTGCAGCCAACACGGCGCTGAACGGCGGTGGGGAGGCTGAGGAGCAGCTCCCGGGTCAGGGGTGCCCTTGGGTTCCCGTGTGGCTCACGCCTGCCAGAGTGCGGTGACGCAGAGCCAGGGCGCGTGCCCAGACCCGACGTGAGGTCCAGTCGTGGCCGAGGCTCCCAGTGCTCGACTCCCTCTGGCGCCCGCCCACCTGCTCTCCGGGAGGGCGTTTCCTGCTCACCTGGGACTGGCTCGGGCAACCCAGCTCAGGCACCCACCACGCGGGGACCTCCCCATGCCTCCAACAAGGTGTGACCCCGGCCTTGGGCAGGCACCCCCTCTCCAGTGGACACCCTCTCAACCCTGGGTGTTCTTGGAACTTGGCGTCCCTGCCTTAGTAGATAATGAATTCTTTATATTAAACTTTCCAGGTCAAACTTCTGTGTGGTTTCTGACTCCCCTCTGGCCGGGTCCCAGGTGATGCAATGCTCCCGTCTGCCGGGGACGCCTTGTGCTGGGCCTGGGGAGGTACCCCAGCTTGGCTGCCTGCCCCCCAGGCAAGTGAAGGGAGACGCCAGCCACTGGTGCCAGGCCCACACCCCGCCTGGAGGAGTGAGAAGTGGGGCAAGCTGTGAGCTCTGTGCCCACGCCCTGGACGGGGAGGGGACTGACCTAGGGGGGCTCCCCTTCAAGTCACAACAGGCTGAACCAGGATGGGTCCCCCCCCCCCAGACTGCAGAACAGTTTCCCAACATCAGTGCCCCCTGCCCAGCCCAACCCGGGGCCGATGTCACAACCTGCAAGTGCCTTGAATGCCAGCCGGGCCGGGCAACTCCGCCCTGAGTGCCCGAGGCACATGGACCCCACCTTTCTTCCTGCTCAGCCGGCAGGAAGTGGTCCAGGCAGGAAGGCCGGAGCGGGTGTCTCGCTCCCGGGAGGCCCGCCTCTTTCTTTCTTTTAATGTATTTTCGTTGATTTCAGAGAGGAAGGGAAAGGGAGAGAGAGAAACGTCAACAATGAGAGAATCACTTGTGGACGAAACTTAACCTGACAGCTCAGGGGAGGCCCGCGTGGCCGTCTTGCAAACTCAGACCTAAAGTCACCACAAAGGACGGTCTGAAATTAAACTTTAACTAAAGCAGTGATGGTGGGCAGGCACCTCCTGGGCCGGTGTCTTCCCTGACAAGGGCAGCCTTTACCCTCACTGAGCCTGTCTGTCTTTCTGCATCTGTGACAACACAGCCTTGAAATGTCTGGGTAACGTGTGACTCCCCTTTTTCCGGAGCCCCTTGGGGCACAGCCTAATGTGCTGGGCGAGGACAGAGACCACCAATTCCGTCATTGTCATGTTAACTGTTCCTGCACCCACCTAAGCATGTGTCCATCATCTTACCTTTTATCCAATCCCAGGGTCCCCCCCTTTGCTTTCCCCGCCTCCCTAGTCTATCACCAATGGATTTCATGGAACCCACCTACATCCCTCCTTTGATTGGCTGTATAAATACGGGTGGAACCGCCATTCTCCGGACATTATCCCAATTTGTTGAGGTTCTGCTTCCCGGCCTATGTCCACAGTTGGCGCCAATAAACTCATAAAAATTCTTTACAGGTTTCAATGGTGTTTTTACGTTAACACACTGATCAGCTGCCTCCTACACGCCCCACCCTGGGGATCGAGCCCACAACCCCAGCATACGCCCTTGACCAGGGATCGAACCGGGCCAGGGGTGCCCTTGGATTTCCGTGTGGCTCACGCCTGCCAGGGGTGTGATGCAGAGCCAGGGCGCATGAGGTCCAGTCGCGGCCAAGGCTCCCAGTGCCCGACTCCCTCTGGCTCCCGCCCACCTGCCCTCCGGGAGGGCGTTTCCTGCTCACCTGGGACTGGCTCGGGCAACCCAGCTCAGGCACCCACCACGCGGGGACCTCCCCATGCCTCCAACAAGGTGTGACCCCGGCCTTGGGCAGGGCACCCCCTCTCCAGTGGACACTCTCTCACCCCCTTCAGTCTGCAGGCCGACGCTCTATCCACTGGGCCACACCAGCCAGGGCTTCTTTCAGTCCCTTTGAGTATGTGCCCAGAGTGTTAACGTGAAAACATGCAAACCTGTAAAGAATGGTGAGTTTATTTGAGCCAAACTGTCAACCATCGCCGGGAAGCAGAATCTCAACGGATTGGATAGCACTCCAGAGAACGGCGGGTTTCCACCTTGTTCATACCTTCCATCAAAGGAGGAGAGGTAAGTGGGTCCCATGAAATCCACTGTGATAGATTGGGGAGGCGGGAGAATGCAAAAGGGGTGGTTGGAGGAAAGCTCTGGGATTGGATAAAAAGTAAAATGATAGATACCTGCTTCTTTTACTTAGGTGGGTGCAGGAGAGTTAACCATCCACAGTTAACATCCTATCTAATAAAAGAGAAACATGGTAATTAGTGTACAACCGCTACCCTTCCCATTGGCTAATCAGGGCGATATGCAAATTATCTGCCAGACAAGATGGTGGTTAATTTGCATACGTGGCCACAATGCTGGGAGGCGCAAG
>NW_006289094.1:178737-181211 GCF_000327345.1 Myotis davidii
ACCACACCCTCCCAATCCGCCCTCTTCTGTGCCTGACCAGGGGCTGCACCTAGGGATTGGGCCTGCCCTCTGCCACCCGGGAGCAGGCCTAAGCCAGCAGGTCATTATCTCTCGAGGGGTCCCAGATTGCGAGAGGGCACAGGCCGGGCTGAGAGACCCCCCTTCCCCGCAAGTGCACAAATTTTTGTGCACCGGGCCTCTAGTCTATATATATAAAAGGCTAATATGCAAAGTGTCCCCTCATGAGTTGGACTGACCAGGAGTTCGATCACTAACTATGATGTGCACTGACCACCAGGGTGCGGTGAGGAATGAAAGAAGGCCCCGGCCGGCAGCTGGCAGCAGGGAAGGGAGACCCCGGCTGGCAGCTGGCAGCCGCTAGGGACCCTACCCATGCACGAATTTTGTGCACTGGGCCTCTAGTCCTATATAATAAAAGAGAAACATGTAAATTGACTGTCCCTTCACTACACCCACCAGCCAATCAGGAGTTAATATGCAAATTAACCCGACAAAGATGGTGGTTTAATTTGCATACATAGGCATTGGGCAGAGCAGGAGAGCCAACAGCGTGGGGGGACAGGGCTCCCTCATTTGCTCCCCCAAGCCACCGGGTGGAGAGCAGAGCAGGAGAGCTGGAGTCTTGGAGAACTTGGCAGAATGGGAGGCCGTGACAGAGCAGGAAGGGAAAACCTAGAGCATGGGGACAGGGGGCACCAGGAATGCTGGGAATCGTAGTTCTGGTGGCAGATGGTCAACCTGTGGGTCGTGACCCCTTTGGGGGTCGAATGACTCTTTCACAGGGGTCGCCTAAGACCATCGGAAAACACACATATAATTACATATTGTTTTTGTGATTCATCATTATGCTTTAATTATGTTCAATTTGTAACAATGAAATTGGGGGTCACCACAACATGAGGAACTGTATTAAAGGGTCGCGGCATTAGGAAGGTTAAGAACTACTGTCCTAGACACTAGAGCAAAGTGAGCCTGGAGCAAGTTACTGTTGCAGTGGGGGATGGAGGGAAAGCAAAGGTGAGAGACATAAGTAAAATCAGAGTGTCCAGGAAAAGTTAAAGGGAAGATCTCCTAAAATTTCCAGGAAATCTCCACCAATGAAGCAAAGGGAAAAAAAAATCCAATATTATTCTGTGCAACAAACCAAACTGGGTTTGGGCGGGGGGTGGGGCGTCTTAGGCAATTCGCTCTCTCCGTCATTGATGATTCTGTCTCTCCCTCTCGCTCTCAGAAATTAATAAAAATGTCCATTTTGTGAAAAAAAGAGGAGAAAGCGGAGGGAAAAGTCATGACGTCAGATTTGGGTCCCGCCAGTCAGCGGGGACCCGGCCTGACAAAGGACGTCCCTTCAGGGTGGACAGCAGAGCACCAGGTCCTCACACACTCACGTGGCCCGTGAACCACCTGAGACCCGGCAACTGGGCTCCGCGTGGGGGTGGGGTCAGCGCTACCTGCCCTGGGGGTGCCGGCCCCCCAGGAAGGCTGGGCAGGCTGCAAGGGCCGCCCCCAGGGCTTTCCCCAGGGGGGCCCTGGGCTGGGCCAGTGAGTGGAGATGCCGTTCGATTTTCCCCCTTTTCTCTGAGTTGGTTTTGTCTTCAGGGTCCACATCACAGGGAGTGAGATCCGCAGGGTCTGTCCCCCCGTCTGACCTCCCTGAGCGCAGCGCCCTCCAGGCCATTCACGTTCTTACAAAGGCAGGAAGCCCTTCAGGTTAAGGGTGAATAACGTTCCCCTGTGCATATGTGGTGCATGGATACGTGCATACATGTGGTATGTGTGTGCATGCATGTGCACATGTGTGTGTGCTACACGTAACTTCTCTCTACTTCCTCGGCCCATGAGCACTGGGGGTGGCGGTGTCGTGGCCCCGTGGACACGGGTGCCGACCTCCTCAGCCTCGTGTTTGCACGTCCTTCAAGCATCTTCCCAGGCACAGCGCGGGTCTGTGGGCCTTGGTCCGTGGCTGCTGAGGCGCTGTCTGTCCGCAGGGCCAGGGAGCCGACACCGGTTCTGGTGGATGGGGGGCTGGCTCTTTGCCGCGGTGGCCGGGGCCCTCGTCATTCTCTGCGTCAGGAAACCCGGAGACGGAGGCGGCCGGGCGGCCTGCTGCGGTCCCCGTGCAGGTGAGCACCGAGCTGGAGCCGGGGGACGGGAGGCCGTGACAGCCGGGCGGTCCGGGCGCCTGGGGGAGGACAGGGCTGGGCCTTAGCCGGCCGGTGCCTGGGGCCGAGGGACGGGCCTGGCTAGGAGGGTCCCTCAGGCCTCATTGACGGTGCCAGCTCCATCTCCCAGTGGCAGCCCTGGCCGAGGCAGGGTGTGGGCAGCGTCCCAGGCTGCTGAGCTCGGGACGCTGGGCTCCTGGCAGGTTCTGGAAGCTGTGCAGCCAGGAAACAGGGGCGAGGCTCAGTGGCCCCTTCCCGGAGCTCCCTGACCTGGGGTGGGGGGGGGGCTGT
>NW_006289094.1:181510-182072 GCF_000327345.1 Myotis davidii
GAGACCAGAGCCGGCCCAGCTCCACTGAGCGTGGGGTCCACGGGCCCCTGTCCTCTGGCGGGGGCACCCGGGCTGAACCCCCGACTCCAGACACGTCTTGCCTTTTCAGGAGAGCTCAGTGACCTTCGTGTCATCGCCTGAGACCCGAGATACAGACGCTCTGGTCCCCACGACGGGGGCCCTCCACCTGCCTGAACCTGCCTGAAGACCGCCTGGACGTGGCGTCCGAGTCCCTGATCCTCCCCGGGACCCCGGAGAGCCCGGCGGGAGACGGCCCGTGGCCGGAGGCAGAGGCAGGTGACGAGGCCGGGCCCCAGGCTGGTCACCACGGCCTGACCCTCCTCCACCCCCCGCCCCCCGGGGCTGAGGGTCCGGCTGAGGTCCTGAGGGACCTTGTGGACACCAAGGGGCCACCGCCTGACCGCCTCGGAGACCAGGTGACCACACAGGACGGTCTGGAATCAAAACTTTCCGAGCCTGGCCAGCGTTGCTCAATGGTTAGCGCAGCCGTGGGCAAACTACGGCCCACAGGCCGGATCCAGTTCGTTTGAAATGAATAAAA
>NW_006289094.1:189035-189426 GCF_000327345.1 Myotis davidii
CTCTTTAGCGCCCGGGAGACCTGTGGCGGCGGATGGAGTCCCGCCTTCAGCGTCCCTTTCTCAGAGTCCTGCCCTCAGCTTCCGGCCCTCAGCGTCCCACCCTCGGCGTCCGGCCGGAAACACCGGCCCGCGCCCCTTGGTTCCGCCCTTGGTGGGGAGGCGGCGGCGGCTCTGCTTTAGAATGCGGGATCCGCAGCCCCAGGTGTGAGAAGGGGTCCTAGGGTTAAAGAACCTTGACACCGGCGGCCACTTGTTTTTTTAACTATATTTTCACTGATTTCAGAGAGAAGGGAGGCAGAGAAAGAAACATCAATGATGAGAATCATGGATCGGCCGCCTCCTGCAGCCCCACACTGGGGATGGAGCCAGCAAACCGGGCCTGTGCCCTGAC
>NW_006289094.1:189735-191549 GCF_000327345.1 Myotis davidii
ATTGCTTTTTCAGTTGGGTCAAGTTTCTAAACTTTCTAAATCTCCATTTTTTGGCTAATGAAAAGAAAATAGGCCCTAGCTGGTTTGGCTCCATGGATAGAACATTGGCCTGCGGACTGAAGGGTTCGGTTCCGGTCAAGGGCACGGACCTTGGTTGCAGGCTCATCCCCAGCCCTGGTTGGGGCGCATGTGAGAGGCAACCAATCGATGTGTCTCTCTCACATTGCAATGTTTCTCTCTGTCTCTCCCCCTTCCTTCCCCTCTCTAAAATTCTATGGAAAAAAATCAAAATTCAATGGAAAAATATCCTCGGATTAACAACAAAAAAGAAAGACCGTGAAATGATGCATCTTTTTCTAGACAAATTCATCTGTTAATGTTCCAACAACATGATTCATCCTCAAAAGCTAAACCATCACCAGATTGAAACCACTTTCACAGTTTTTATTAGTAAAATCCATTCACGTTTTACGGGCAAGTGTGAGCCCTCTATTCGATTTCTACACGTGCAGAAGGTCTAAGGGAGAAGAACACAAGTATTCCAGACCCGTGGTCGTGGCCGTGGGCACCAGACCCTCTAGCCATGGCCCCCGGGGCGGCCGTGGACCCGGAATCTGTACAAACACGTGTACTTCGGATATCCCCAGTTGCTGAGGGTTCTAAGTTTCACACACAATAAGGGCTCAGACACTTCATGCTGGAAAAAAAGAAGAGAGAAAATTAATGGCTTATCAAGAAACCCATCTCGAAGGGTCCTAAGGAATTCGGGTGTAATGGGCAAAGAACTCTTTCCTGCCTTAAGTGCAATCACACAGGCACTAACGCAGTGGTTCTCAACCTTCCTGATGCCGCGACCCTTTAACACAGGCCTCTGTCCTCCTGGCCTGGGCCTCCGGCAAGGTGGGCGCCCCCCCATCCATGTGATGAGGCAACAAGGTGGCTCCGTCCCCTGAAGCTGGGAGTGGCCACCTTTCCAAGGAGAAGCCCACCCGTGACGCTCCCGCGGTGCCCAGCAGGGACCTGGGGCCAGGCCAGGCGGGAGGCCCTCCTCCCCACGGAGCCCGTGGGCAGCTTTGCTCAATGGGCTGGCAGGCGAGGAGCCCCGGCTGCCAGCAAGGCCGCGGGCATGCGGCTCGAGGGGTGTCAGGGGTCAGAGCAGCCCAGGCTCCAAGAGGAGGTGGCACACGTGGGCTCTCCAAGGTGCGAAGGGCTGATGGGATCGGCTGATAAGGCTATGGCCTTGCCCTGGGTGCGATGCTGCGTTGCTGTTCTCAAGGTCCTGGGGATGGGCTGTTCCCCACCTGCCAGGCCCAGCGCCCCGAGCTAATCGTTAACCGGCGGCGGGACGTTGACTCTCTCTGTCTCACTCACATGTGTACATGGAGCTAAACATGCATCCACTCAAAACTCACCGCCTTTGCCAGCTGCAAGCGCACGGCTCGGGCGTGAAGCACAGTCACACTGTGGTGCAGCCGTCACCGCCACCCTCTCCAGAACTTTCCATCCTCCCAAACTGAAGCTCTGTCCTCATTCAACACTCCCTCCCTCCCCCACGCCTGGCACCACCATCCGCCTCCTTGGGGGCCGGATGAGTGGGTCACAAGGCTCTGTCCCTCTGGGTTTGGCTAACGGTGCTTAGCTTCAAGCCTGGACGTCCCCGTGGTGGAGCATCCAGGTCCTTGCTCCCTAAGGTGAATGATCTCTGTCTTCTTTAAAGCCCGGTATGAACCCTTCTGTTTTCCATCGACTTCCCCAACCCTCCCCCAGCAGCCCTCCCCCAGCAGCCCTCCCCCAGCAGCCCTCCCCCAGCGGCC
>NW_006289094.1:191749-193528 GCF_000327345.1 Myotis davidii
AGTTTTCAGCAAGTCTCTCCCAGGAAGTGTGGCTCTGCCAGGGAGACCCGGAGGCACCGAGGGGCATGGTTCTGAGACGATTTCTGACGTGGCTGTGGGACCTCGGAGGCAGGACATTATCTGTGAGGGATTTCGAAGAGAAACCTTTGGAAGTGGCCCAGAACTCCAGAGAGGACTGGCCTGCGTGCCACACCGGCCCACCCGTCCCTCCTCTCCTCCTGTTCTCACCTGCTCACCTCTCTCCTCCCACAGGCCCAGCTGGGTGCCCAGCCCTGCGCCCAGCCTCCTCCCCAGCCTCCTCCCCCAGCCTCCTCCCCATGCCCATGCCCAGGCCCAGGCCCAGCTTCTGGCAGCGCTGGCCCCTCTTATCAAAGCCGTTCCCAGCGCTGTTATCAGCAGCTGCTGAGCGTTCACAGGGCACAGAGTCCACCCGGAGGGTCCACCCCAGGAGATGGGGACGACCTTGGCACCCCCGTCCCCGGCCTCGGGACCCTTCCCCAGGCTGCTGAGGGCAGAGCCAGGCGACACCTCTCCTCCCACGCCACCCGCCCGCTGTCTCTGACCCCCGCCCTCGGTCCCTTTGACAAAAGGAAAAGGTCATGGTCAGCGGTGCTGAGTGTGGGGCAGGCAGACTGAAGGGGGCTTAGAAAGGGGGTGCTCTTGGGGACCCCAGAAGACACAGTGAGGGGCTGCCCACAGAGCAGGGGCGGCAATGACTGCTGCCCGATAGGCCAGGCATGTGCATTCCAGCTTCACTCTCCCCTCTGTGCAGGGAGGACATGGAGGCAGAGAGGTTAAGGGACTTGTCCCAAGCGGCCCAGCGACGGGGTGATGGAGCCAGGCTGTGGTCCGGGCAGTTCGGCGTCGGAGATTGTGCTCTTGACCGTGGGCTGTGCTTCGTCTCCCTCCACCTCGAGAGCCTTCCCTCGCCGCTGCCTTCAGAATTCAATCGAGTTCTGAGCCGGCCACCTCCTCCATGCAGGCCCCCTGCTCTGCAGTTACCTGCTCAAAGCCGTGCCCCGCTGCCACACCCCACGGGTCCTCAGGCAACTTTAACCAAATAAAGGAAAGAGAAAACCAAAGGTCGCAGGCAGAGCCCATAAAAAGGGGCCACTCACTGGGTTTGGGAGCTGGCGGCCGGGCCTCTGAGAACCGGCCGAGCTACAGCACCTGGGTCTGGGCATGGACGGGGCTGGACAACCTCCCTAGGACTTGGCTCCAGTCCCCGTGCAGAGGGGTCACCTCTCGGAGTTCTAGACCCAGGGGCCCGTTGCCATGGACCAGCCCACGGCCTCCTGCTCTAGGTGAGTACTGGGCTTGCCCTGCCACCTGGGGACCCGCTGCTAACCCCCATTCCCCACCCCACCCCCCTCAGGGTTCCAGGAGCAAATGGGGGGTCTGCTCCCCAACAGGCCTCAGACTGAGACGCTGTGCAAGGCCCTCGGGGCGGGGGGAGGGCATGGTGCTGTGGGGATCCAGGACGCAGTCTGGGCCAGGCGGTGACTCCAGCCACACCCAGCTCTGCTCCAGGACCCCAGGGGGCAGGCAAGGAAGGGGGGGCGCAGGCGTCCTAGACACCTCATCTGGGGAGTGTGGCCTGGCCGCGCCAGGTGTGGGAAAGGCACCAGGGGGGCGGGCAGGCACCCCAAGGCCCTGGAGGGCCCCACCTGACCAGCAGGCAAAGCCTTAGGCGCCTGGGAGGCCTCCCCTGCGGGCAGAGCGCGGGCCTGGAGCCACCGAAGGGGATGGGGCGCGTCTGAGCCTCTGCTCATCGAGGGG
>NW_006289094.1:195939-196208 GCF_000327345.1 Myotis davidii
AGGAGGAAAAGAAGGAGCCCAGCTTCCCGCTGGAGCTGCTGTACTGCCTGTACGAGTCGCAGGAGGCGGCCTTCGTGCGCCAGGCGCTGCGGGGCCTCCGGGAGCTGGCGCTGGAGCGCTGGAGCTTCAGCCGCATGGACCTGGCCGTGCTGAGCTACTGCGTGCGGTGCTGCCCCGCCGGCCAGGCGCTGCGGCTGGTTGGCTGTGCGCTGCCCGCCCCGCAGAAGAAGAAGAAGAAGAGCCTGATGAATCGGCTGCAGAACAGCATG
>NW_006289094.1:196810-197451 GCF_000327345.1 Myotis davidii
GGAACACGCCACGCCCCTTTGCCCTGGGCCTCTTCCCTCAACCCAGTCCCCTGCTCGCTGCCTCCCCACAAGGCCGGCCCAGACTCCCCAGCTGCCGAGACCCCTGGGGCCCCAGATGTGCCCCAATGACCGCCACATGCCGTGCCCTCTGTCCGTGGCCGCCTCCTTCGCCAGACCCCCCGCTGCTGCAGGGCAAGGCTGTGTCGTTGCCCCTGGCCCAGGCGCTCAGCGTCCATTCGGGGACGAATGTGTGGACGTTGACAGGGGCTGGGGACACCCTCGCAGGCGCCAGGCCAGGCACACACTGGGGATGCGGGGACATGGCCCCCGGGTCGGCTTCGGTGGGGAGGTGCCTGGGGCCATGAGAGGCCGCACTTGGGTTTGGGGTGAGGACAGAGGTGGCTGTGACACCTGAGGGGCACAGGGAAGAGGGAGGAGGGACTGCAGCCAGGTGGCTCCCCTCTCCCCACAGCTCCCAGGCTGCTGCGAAGAAACCCCAGGTGTCCTCGCTGCGCCCGCTCTGCGAGGCCATGACCGACCAGCAGTGCGGCCTGACCAGCCTGACGTGAGTGGCCCAGCCCAGCCCTGCCTGGGCGGGCGCAGAGCAGGGTCCCCGGGGGAGGGAGAGGAGGGGCCCTGTC
>NW_006289094.1:197570-197825 GCF_000327345.1 Myotis davidii
CACTGGCCCGTCAGTCCTGCCACTCAGCTCAGTGCAGCGTGTGCACCACAGCGTATATGTGGCAAAGAAGCAGAAGCCACACCCTGCCGGCCGTAGGGACCGGCTACACTGCGGCCCACCCTAGCTCGGGGACAACTCAGGAGGTCGGCATGTGCAGGGGGAGGTCAGTGTGTGCAGGGGGAGGTCAGCGTGTGCAGGGGGAGGCCTGTGTGTGCAGGGGGAGGTCTGTGTGTGCAGGGGGAGGCCTGTGTGTGC
>NW_006289094.1:198160-198707 GCF_000327345.1 Myotis davidii
CCCAGCCCACTGGCCCGTCAGTCCTGCCACTCAGCTCAGTGCAGCGTGTGCACCACAGCGTATATGTGGCAAAGAAGCAGAAGCCACACCCTGCCGGCCGTAGGGACCGGCTACACTGCGGCCCACCCTAGCTCGGGGACAACTCAGGAGGTCGGCATGTGCAGGGGGGAGGTCGCGTGTGCAGGGGGAGGTCAGTGTGTGCAGGTGGAGGCCTGTGTGTGCAGGGGGAGGTCAGTGTGTGCAGGTGGAGGCCTGTGTGTGCCGGGGGAGGTCGCCATGGGTTCCTCATAAATGCATGATCAACAGCGTCCTAGGGAAGACTGGCATGTGCCCAGGCATGCGCCCGGGGTGATGCCACCAGGGACACTCCTGGTGACAAAGGCAGGGGCGCTGTGCAGCCGACACTCCTCCACTGACCCCCGCCCCAGGGAGCGGGCAGTCTGCACAGCCGGGCAGCGAGGGTGAGGGGCCCGGGACTGACATGTGCTTGGGGACCACAGGCTGTCCCGCTGCAGACTCCCAGATGCCGCGTGCCACGACCTGGCGC
>NW_006289094.1:198875-201724 GCF_000327345.1 Myotis davidii
CCCCTCTCCGCAGGCTGCAGCAGCCCGGCCTCCTGGAGGCGCTCCAGTACCTGGTGGGCCTGCTACAGCACAGCCCCGCCCTGACCACCCTGGATCTCAGTGGCTGCCAGCTGTCGGGACCCGTGGTGACCGGCCTGTGCGTGGCCCTGCAGCAGCCGGGATGCCGCCTGCAGACCCTCAGGTAGGGGAGGGGCAGGAAGGGTGCTGGGGACACACCTCTGAAGCTGGGCGGGGGTGGAGGGTTACCTGAGGCTCCCCCTAGACCAGCGGTTCTCAACCTGTGGGCCGTGACCCCTTTGGCGGTCGAACGACCCTTTCACAGGATCGCCTCAGACCATCGGAAAACACATCTATAATGACATATTGTTTTTGTGATTAATCACTATGCTTTCATTATGTTCAATGTGTAACAATGAAAATACATCCTGCATATCCGATATTTACATGACGATTCCTAACAGCAGCAACATGACAGTGATGAAGTAGCAACAACAATAATGTTATGGTTGGGGGTCCCCACAGCATGAGGAACTGTATTAAAGGGTCGCGACGTTAGGAAGGTTGAGAACCACTGTCCTAGGCCCTGAGTGAGCACAGCCCCTGGAGACACCCCTCCAAGCCCTGGCCCCAGCCCTTGGCCCCGACCTCTCTGCCAGACCAAACGTCCGTCTGGTGCGGTGCCCATGGCACGGTCTGGGTCAATGCTCCCAACACCCTCCCACTCTCCCCGGCTTGGCTCCCAGCTCCCGCCCCCTCCCCCAGCCTCCGGCAACCCTGATGGGCGTCTTCTGTCACTGAGTACCTCTGGCTCAGCCCAGGCCAGTTGCCCGTCACTGCCCCCCTTCCCTTGCCCCCCCTCCCCTCCCCCGTCCCTGCTGCTCCCTGCCCTGGTCCCTGCTCCCCTCCCACCCACCTCCCCCTTGTCCTGTGCATGTGCAGCCTGGGCTCCGTGGAGCTGAGCGAGCAGTCCCTGGAGGAGCTGCAGGCGGTGAGGACAGCAAAGCCAGGCCTGGTCATCACACACGCGGCGCTGGACAGCCCCCCTGCGTCTCCCCAGGAGCTCAGCACGGCCTTGTAGACCCCGCGGGCAGGGCAGCCAGGAGGACGCCCCTCAGCCGAGGAGTAGCTCTCCCATCCGAGGAGGGGCCGGGCAGGCAGGGAGAAGCCCCGACCGACGGGCATGTCCCCTCCATGGTCCTCCACAGGGCCCGGGACATGCCCTTCCCCCACACCCTGGGCCCTGACCCCCACTGGGCCCCACCACCTTCCTCTCCCGGGACCCTGCAGCCCCACCCCCAACAACGCCGCTGGGAGCCCCCATAACTGAGCGCCTGCCACGCGTGGACCGTTACTGGTGTGCTGGGTGCAGAGTGACACCTTCGCGGATCCGTCTCCATCTGCGGTGCGGGCCCGGGGCCCCACGGTTCTGCCCCTGGCCAACGGGGTTCAAGCAGGGCTGACCCCTGACCAGAGGTGGGCGGGTCGCCATCCCTCCCCCGGAACGCGGGTCCTGGCATCAGGGGAGGCCATCCCTGAGGCCGTGTGCAGGGCCCAGGGGTGTCCCCTCGCCGTCTAAGGTCTGGGACGGAGCCCAGCAGAGGGAGAAGGCAGTGGCCTGACCCGGCGGCGGCCGGCCGTGACGGCTGGTGGGGGGCAGCCCAAGCCGGTAATAAAGTCTCCTTCGCGTTCCTGTGTTGGCTTCTGTGCACGTGGCCGGCATCCTGGCCAGCCTCCCTTTGGTACCTAACTCACCTGTCTGGGCGGGGCCCCCATTTCAAGGATGAGAAAACCGAGGCTCAGGGAGCAGCCTGACGGCAAGCAGCCCTGACCCTTGATGGACAGGCCAGCAAGGGGCAGCCCTCGAGGCTTCCCGCCCAACACTGGGGGCGGGGCCAGCTCCTGAGACCCCGTCCAGGTAGAGGGGCAGCCAGGTCCGGGAGCCTGAGGGGGCGGTGAAGGATGGAGAAGACAGGCAGGGGAAGAACGCTGGGTCTGGTGGGACACTGCCCTCCCTGATGGAGAGCCAGCGCCCCGGCCTGCAAGCCGAGTCTGTATTTTACAGCAGATCCCAGGAGGCACAGAGAGGGCGTAGTCAGGATGGTTACAGCGTTCTCGCGGGTTTCGAATCCACTCAATCACACGCACCTGATCGAGCTTTGTTTACTCGCTGCCCCTCCCGCAGCCCACAGCACTCAGCCACCGGAAGCCCCTCCCACAGCGGTGCCCTTCCAAAATCAGCTTTCTTTTTTCTTTTTAATATATTTTCATTGACTTCAGAGGAGAAGGGAGAGGGAGAGAGAGAGAGAAACATCAATGATGAGAGAGAATCGTTGATCAGCTGCCTCCTGCACACACACACACACACACACACACACACCCCACTGGGGGTTGAGCCCACAACCCGGGCCTGTGCCCTGCCTGGGAATCGAACTGTGACCTCCTGGCTCCTAGGTCGACACTCAGACACTCAACCCCCGAGCCACACCGGCCAGGCTGTCCCATTCACGGCAGCTCTTGACCTAATGACCTGGTGCCCCACCTCCAGGCACCATCACACCTGGGATTAGATGTCAACAGACAGACGTGGGGACACCGCAGGCGCAGGCCGTCCCCAGCAGGGAGCGCGCTGGGAACGTGAAGGGCGCAGAGGCGGAAGCCAGGCTGACTGCGGGGAGTGGGGGCGGGCACCTTGGGGACTTGTCCTCCCAGAGAGGCGGGCACCACCGCGGGCTCTGAGCAGAGGGCACGTCCGCCACTCGCAGGACCAGGACGGAGGGCTGAGCAGGGGCAGAAAGCGGGGAGTGTGCTGGCCCAGGGGTCACGTGGGACGGAGAGCGGGCAGGGCTGGA
>NW_006289094.1:201770-202032 GCF_000327345.1 Myotis davidii
GGAGGGAGGGCAGCTGGGGGGGGGAAAGGGGGGCCTGAGTGTCTCTGACTGGGGGTCAGGCCTCTGGGTCAGCCCAGGGCGTGGGAGACAAGGATGGAAGAGGCCCAGGCCCAGGCCCAAGACCAGCCAGGAGCATCCAGGGGGCCAGGGGGAGGGGGGGATGGAGGATGAGAGGGGAGGCTGGGAGCCAGAGGGGAGGGCAGGGAAGGACAGCTCTGCAGGACCTCTCCTAACGGCCCTGCCCTCAGGTCCACCCGGGGCA
>NW_006289094.1:202199-203074 GCF_000327345.1 Myotis davidii
CTGGGGAGAAATGTCCCGGGCAGAGCCCTCACTGCCACCCACAGGGCCGTGCTGGGGTGGGGCGGGGAGAGAGCCGGAAGGAAGGTCCGGACGGAGGTCGGAAGGTGGGGGTTTGGGGACTCCCTTGGGTCCCTGGAGATCAATATGAGGGGTCAAGGGCTTTCCTGGGGGGGGCTGCCCAGGTGGGCCCACATTGGGGGCACCAGCCAAGTTCCAAGGGCTGGGGCTTTGGGGTTAACAGCATCAAGAGAGGGAGACCCAACCCGCTGGGGGTCCCCTCGCCCTCACCCCTTTCCAGACCCCTCCACTGAGCCAGCCTTCCCATGGCGGACGCCAGCGAAGACCCCACCGTATTCACTGCCCACTCTCTGCCCGATGACCCCCGGCTCTGGGCCACCGTGACCAACGCGTACTTGGGCACACGTGTCTATCATGATACGCTGCATGTGAATGGCGTGTACAACGGGACCTTGGGGGACACGCACCGAGCCATCCTGCCCAGTCCCGTCGGCGTCCGGCTGGAGGCCCCCACGGGCACTGGAGAGCAGCTAACCACGACCTTCATCCTGGACACCAACACAGGTAGCCACTGCCTGCTCCCCACCCCTACCCCGGCCGTGTTCCAGGTTTGGGGGGACCCACGCAGTCCTACCCTGGCATCTCCCAACTCAGGGTGCCCGACTCAGAGGAAGGAGCCCCCGAGGCGGCCTTGCGAGCTCGGGAGGGGGGTCCTGCACTGGCGGGGTGGGGTCCCGGCTGGAGCTTCCTACACAGGCAGCGGGGCTCCGGGGGGCTCACCTCAGTGAAGGGCCTTCGTCCCCCGCCCGCCCGGCAGGCTCCTTCCTGCACACCCTGGAGGGCGCCCGCTTCCAGGC
>NW_006289094.1:203607-205424 GCF_000327345.1 Myotis davidii
GCCCTGCCCGAGCCCGGGGTCCCAGGATATGTCTGCCACGGACTCAGCCCCGGGGGCCTCTCCAACGGGAGCCGCGAGGAATGCTACTGGGGCCACGTGTTCTGGGACCAGGTGTGCACCCGCCGCCCCGGCACGCACCTGCACGGCGGGGGTGTGGGTGGCACACAGGCAGAGGGTCCCTGGGCCCAGGGCACGGCCTGGCCGGGGATGGGGGCTGTGGCTGGAGAAGCACAGGGACCATGGCAACCGGGAAGGCTTCCTGGAGGCGGTGGCAGCTCAGCGGGAGGATGTGTGGGAGTCTGCCGGGAAAGCAGTTCAGGCGAGGGCACCGGAAGGCACAAAGCCCCAGAGCTGGAGAGGGCCTGGCATCTGGCCAGGGCGGGGGGCGGGGCTCACGAGGCTGGAAGGGCAGTTGTAGGGGGGCTGCAGTCGCTGTGAAGGCCCGTTAATTGGGGTGTGACACAGACAGGTGTGGGCTCTGGAAAGACCCGTGTAGCTGATAAGGAAATGTGGGGGACGGTGAGGCCGGCAGGAGCGGGGCCAGGAGAGCTGGGACTTGGAGACCAGCGAGCACGGAGCTCGAGGAGCAGGTTGTGGCCCACTTGACCCTCCGGGCCAGGCAGCCAGGGAGCCACAAAGCCGGCTCCCCACACCCGGACCCTGGCCTGAGCCCCGGGCCAGACCCAGGTGCCCCTGGGGAGGGGAAGCGCCGGGCCAGGGACCTGAGGGTGTCCGCTGGAGATGGGGACGTGTGGCGGGCAGGCGAGAAGGGCCCGGGTCAGACTGGGTGGGCAGCAAGGAGCCGTGCTGCCCCTGAGGCCCCCCAGGGCAGAAAGGGGGCGGGGGGCAGGGGAGGGTGCGAGAGCTCGAAGCCGCCCTCTGGCTGTGCTCCCAGGACCTCTGGATGTTCCCCAATGTCCTCCTGCTCCAGCCCCAGGCCGCCAGGGCCCTCCTGCAGTACCGCGTCCAGACGCTGGGTGGGGCCCTGGACAACGCCCGGAGCCTGGGCTACCAGGTGAGCGAGGCCGGTGCCCACCCGGCAGGGTCCCTCGAGGGCTGATGTCGCCAGAGCCCTCTGGGGGTCGGGGGAAAGGCATCTGGGGCTCTGACAGGGGCTCAGCAGCGTTGCCGGCCTGCATTGCCCAGATGGGAACAGCCTGGCTGATACCGAGCGGGTCCCCTCACTGCCCGATGCCCGGGGCAGCCACAGTGGAAACTGGGCAGAGGCCACCTGGCCCCCGGGGGAGGGGGGAGCAATCCAGTGGCACCCTGGAAGTTGGTGCCCCACCTCTGCCCTCTGGCTGTAGGCTGAGTGTATTGGGAAATATGTGAGCTGCTCCCAAGCCCCCTCCCCCGCCCATAAAGAATCGGTCTGCACCTCCCCCAACCCCCAGGGAGCCAAGTTTGCCTGGGAGAGCGCGGCTTCCGGCCTGGAGGTCTGCCCTGAGGACATCTACGGGACCCAGGAGGTCCACGTCAACGGGGCCGTGGCGCTGGCCTTCCAGCTGTACTACCACAGCACCCAGGTGAGGCGGCCGCCCACAGGCCGTGGCGCTGGCCTTCCAGCTGTGCTACCACAGCACCCAGGTGAGGCCGCTGCCCACAGGCCGGGCCGCCCCTCCTGTGGCCCCGCCCCAGCTGGGACTTCCTGCCTCGAGCCAGACCGGGCACCTGGGGGCCACGCATTCACTCCTGGGTGCTGGGAAGGGTGGGCCTGGGCGGGAATGCAGGTCCACTGAGAGCTGGAATCGTGGGTACCGGGCTCTGTCCCCACCGCTCCGCCCCCAGGACCTGCAGCTCTTCCAGGAGGCTGGCGG
>NW_006289094.1:206038-206344 GCF_000327345.1 Myotis davidii
GGGCGGGGGGTCATTGGGGATAGTGAACGGTCATGGGGGATGGGGGATGGTCATGAGCTGGTGGATGCTCTTCAGTTCAAGGTCGGGGTCAGGTCAGGGTCAGGCCAGGGTTAACCTGATGTTGCCACCCCACCCTGGCCAGTGCACCGGGGCAGGTCTAAGCCCCTGCACTAAGCACCTTCGTGCCTCTGTGCCCAGGAGTCATGCCCCCCGACGAATACCATTCCGGCGTCAACAACTCCGTGTACACCAACGTGCTGGCCCAGAACAGGTGAGCCCCAAGCCCCCACCCCACCCAGCCCAGCC
>NW_006289094.1:206357-206875 GCF_000327345.1 Myotis davidii
CGAGAGCACCGAGCTCAGCCCCGCCTCTGCCTTAGCCTGCGCTTCGCCGCTGCCCTGGCCCGGGACCTGGGTCGGCCTGTCCCCAGCCGGTGGCTGTCCGTGGCCGATAAGATCAAGGTGCCCTTTGACCCGAAGCACAACTTCCACCCCGAGTTTGATGGATACGAGCCTGGTGAGTGGACTCGGGGTCCCTTCGAGGCCCCTTCTCCCTCCCGACGCCCTTCCCCACAGAGGGTCCGGTCCGCCTTCCCCCCTCAGCAGCCCCTGTCCCCCCAGGAGAGGAGGTGAAGCAGGCAGACGTTGTGCTCCTGGGGTACCCTGTCCCCTTCTCCCTGAGCCCTCAAGTTCGCAGGAAAAACCTGGAAATGTATGAGGCTGTGACGTCGCCTCAGGGCCCGGCCATGACGTGGGTAAGAGGGGGTGGTGCCCCGGCAGCCCCAGCCCTGCCCCCCTGCCTGCCCTCCCTCCCATGCCTGGGACCTCACCCCAGCGTGCCCTCTGCCCTCTGCCCTCTGCCC
>NW_006289094.1:207267-207498 GCF_000327345.1 Myotis davidii
AGGAGGTCGCCGCCCTGCCTCCCCTCTTCACAGAGCCTCCCCTCCCGCAGGATCACCCAGGGCGGCCTGACCTTTGACCCCATGTGTCCGGCGGGAGTCTCTGGCGTGTGTGTCTCTGGCGTCTCCTACCAGGGGAGCAAGCTTGACTTCTCCTTCTCCGAGGGCTCGGTGACGGTGGAGGTCAGGCCCCCGGCAGGGCCCGGGGCGGCCCCGCTGGAGGGCCAGCTCTGG
>NW_006289094.1:207648-208007 GCF_000327345.1 Myotis davidii
ATACAAAGGTCACCCTTGTAGGAGCCGAGGCAGCAAGTTCTGCTCCCAGAATGTCCTGGGAGAAACTGTTGGAGACACGGGAGCCCATGGCACCCCCCGGACACCTGTGGGCCCCTCCAGCCCCGGAGCCCCTCACCTGGTGCTGTCCTGGCTTTAGGGACCTCTCGGGTCCTCCCTCGGGCACTGCCTATGCGGGGGGGTGGGCGGCTGGCTGCACTACTCCTGGCCGCCCTCCTGGCCTGCCCTCTGCCTCCACCCCCCTCCGCCTGGCAGCCAGGCTCACGGGCTCCAGGAAAGGTCTGGCTTCTTTGGCCTGAAGTTCAAGGCTGCCTCTCGCCAACCCCTTCCCTGCCTAGCCC
>NW_006289094.1:208167-209834 GCF_000327345.1 Myotis davidii
CCGACTCCGCCGAAGCTTCACCACCCAGAGCCCTCCATGTCACCGAGGCTCCGTCATGGTCGGACCGGTGCTCCGGGCTGTCCCGGGAAGTCAGCGTCCTCCGTCCTCGGTGCCCGGCCTCGGGGCGCTTCAGTCCGGCTAGACAGCCCCACCCATGCCTTTCCTCCGCCAAGCGGGTGCAGGGCAAGACCCCATATCGTCTCTCTGAGTAGCAGGAAGGACCGAGCCCAGGGCACAGGGTTCTGAGGGGCCACAGCCTTGCAGCTGGCACGTCACACCGGGTCCCCTGGGGTTTGCCAATGAGGCGAGGCGGCGTCCGTCTGCGGGCAACTCGGCGAGGGCCCTGCCTGTGCGCTGCCGGGAGTTAAAGTTGGGCTGGTGGGGGAGCTGCCGGCAGGCCCGGCCGTGGAGCTGAGGCTCCTCTGGAGCCAGGGCGCCCGGTGGATCGAGTTCCCGCCGGTAACTGGCTCCGTTAGAGCGAGTAGGTGGGTCCCATTGGCGGCCTCCCTCCCCCCTCTGACCAAGTGTGTTCTGGACAGAGGTAGACTGCCAGGAGCCAGTCCATCCTTGCTGTTTCAAGGGACCTGGCATATACGGCATACTGTTCTTAATATGTTTGCTCACCTTCTTGGCACTATGTTTTAACCAAGGTCACCTCTCCGAGAAAGGTTGTTTCCCCAGGTAGGGATTTTCCCCTGAAGTTAGGGAGGGAATAAAACCTCTTAACTAAAGTGCCAGGTGGGTAATTAATCACTTTAACTACGAACAATCATGCTTAAATTACATAATCTTTACTCCCTGGAATGGAGATAAGAAACGCCCTAACCTTTGGAATAGAGATTGATAGGATTGGAATCAACTGGTATAAATACAGATGTAACAAGACAACAGGACACAGAACTTAGATGAACATCCTAGACACAGAACTTAGAAGATAGAACCTACACAGAACCTAGAGACAGAAGAACTTCGCTGGAGAGAACATGGCAAAAGATCCTGGACAGAACGTGGCTACAGAACTTGGCTGGAGAACCTAGACAGAACCTGGCTGAAGAACCGGCTACAGAACCTGGCGACCGAACCTGGCTGGAGAACCTAGCTGGAGATCCTAGACAGAACTTGGCTGGAGAACTGGCTACAGAACCTGGCTGGAGACCCTGACAAGAAAACCCGGCTATGATGATCACCTGAACGCTGCCTCTGTGTCATTCCTTCTTCGCCGACTCCGTCCACACCTTTGGGGACCCCTGGACCTGCTGGGGTTGGACTCCAGCAGTAGACCAAGTTCTCCGAGAAGCAGACACCCGGCAGACAAACTGTGATGGCCGGCCGGATGGACAGACAGAAGGGGATGCAAGGCGGGTGGGGCCGGGGGACCCAGGCCTGACCCTGTGTGGCTGTGGGGGCAGCACTGGGTTGGAGTGGCCTCCGAGGGAGGTGGCCAAGTTGTAACCAGCACCCGTGTCTGGACCAGCTCCCCGGGTCCTTGGTGGCTCTCCGGCACCCACAGGCTCTCCCTCCCCCACAGGCGCCCGGCAGGTCGTAAAGCCTTGGGGACTGTCCCGGGGCAGCAGCCCTGGAGCCAGGGGTGGCACAGGCACCGGGGGCACCACGCTGCTGGAGCCCAGTGCGGCTGCACCTGCAGGCCACCTGCACACGGCACCTGC
>NW_006289094.1:209910-211517 GCF_000327345.1 Myotis davidii
CCCCGGTAGCCAGCGGCCTGACTGGGTCAGGGGCCTTCAGCCTGCCCAGGACCCAGCCTGGGTGCCGGCGACCTCCTCCCCACCGGGCTTGACTGCACCTCTGTCCTCAGCACCTGGGCACGGGCGGGCAACCTTCACGCCCATCACAGCCCTCAGACCATCCCGTGCTGGGGCCATGTACCTGGCCCCCTACACAGGCTGAGCCCTGCTCCCAGCCTCCACCCCGCACAGATTGGTCTCTTCTTGGGCCAAACCTGGAGCTCAGGGTGGGCAGGCGGTCTCCATCCTGGACCAAGCGCCGGCACACTGCCTGCGGCCTTGGTCCAATGTGGGGCCAGCTGGCTTCTCCACCCCCAGCCCCGGCCAGTGCACCTCGGCCTCAGGGGCTGGCTCAGGGCAGCACGCTTCTCAGCTCGGGGCTGGGGCGCATGCGGCCAGGGAACTGACTGCGGGCACATGGGGGATGGCTGGCCCAGCTGTTGGGTGTCGGGGGGAGGGGGAGCGTGGGCAGGCAGTACGTTGGGAACGCCAAGTACAGCAGCTAAACAGGCCTCTCCCCGCCCCAGCTCAGGCAGAGTGGACAGGCCAAGGGGGCTCCCTGGGAACGGAAGGGACCCTGGGTGGGGTGATCAAAACCCCAGCCACCCTGTGTTTAAGGCCCTGCAATTAGCCTGCCCTGTCATTGGCCCGGCCACAGCAAGGCCCCGGGACCTCACCCAGCCACACAGGGTGTGTGCATGTGTCTAGCAACCCCCCTCCTGCCAGCCCGCGGCTTGGGGTGCACCAGGAGGGGAATTACAGGGCATGGGCCTGGCACCAAGGGTGCTGAGAAAGTGTCCTCACCCCCTGTGTCGCCCTCTGCACAATGTTGCCCGCTGTGTGGTGTGGGGGTCCCATCTGCATGAGCGAGACTGCGTGGAGGGTGCGTGGCCACGCCTGTGTGCGCCTGTGTCCTGTGTCCAGCCCTACGGACGCGCTGCAGGGCTGAGATTTCTCAGAGTTAAAGGGACCGACCCAGTGACCCAAAGAAGGAGGTTGGCACACACCCGACCCACAGACAGGAACGCGCGGGAGGGCTCTCCCTGGCCAGGGACTCCCACCTGCCTTGCACGCAGACACACGCAGACGCACACAGATGGGGTGGGCACACGTGGAGTCCGGGAGACACTCCACTCATGCCCCGGAAGGCAGGCCACGAAACCATAGCGCCCCGCAGGCAGCTGAGATGAAAGCTCGGGTTCCCAAACGGGATTCTAAATGCGCCGGCACCTCCGCCCAGCAGCCGCAGGCCGCCCAGGGCCCCCGGGGACGGTGGGAGACCACAGCCCAAAGCAGGACATTCTGAGCAGGGCGAGCCCCCGTCAGTGCCGGGGTCCACCCAGGGCGTCTGGCAGTGGGTGTCCGACACCCTCCCCGACCCCACCCAGCCAGGAACCAGCCGGGGGGCCCCCTGTGGATCCAGGCACGTTTAATGGTGAGCCCAGTGAGCGGGGAGGGAGGTCTGGCGGGGGCAGGGAGTTAGGGGACCAGGGACCATCAAGGGTGGGGTGCGGCCTTGGGGTCCACAAGGGGGATCTTGTATGCGAAGGAACCGCTGAGCTAAAGCC
>NW_006289094.1:212788-218632 GCF_000327345.1 Myotis davidii
CTATCCACTGAGTCAAACCGGTTTCGGCATCGTTTCACTTTAAGTCACAGTTTCCAAGGACCTATAGGCCATATTAAATAAGGACTTACTATACTATATTGAATAGGAGTGGTGAGAATGAGCATCCTTTTCTTGTTCCTAATCTTAGAGGAAAAACTTTCAACATTTCACCATTGAGTATGATGTTGGCTGTGGGCTTGTCATGTACGGCTTTTATTATGTTGAGGTATGTTCCTTCTACACCTAATTTGGTAAGTTTTTTATAATGAATGAATGTTGAATTTGTCAAATTGAGATGACCTATTGAGCACAGACAAAGCACCACGCGGGGCCCAGGATCAGGTGCTGCGGGGCTGTCACCGGGGCTGTGGGTGGGGGTTGTCCCTCCCTCTGGCGCGGGACAGCTGCTGCCCACAGAGCAGCGCCAGCAGGACCCACCTCGCCCCCAGGGCCAGGCTCCTGGAGGCGGCTCACCTCCCCCACACCAGCCCCCGGGCCTTCTCCAGCCTCTCCAGGCGCCTGTGCAGGGCATGGGGGTCCCGGTGAGGACGGCTCCACCCCATGTGCACCCCGGGCCCTGGCAAAGGCTCAGGCCCAGAGCCCCAGGGCGCCCATCGGCTGGGGGCCCTTCCTGGCACCGGCAGCTCCAGCCAGCGGCCCAGACGGTTTGGTGGTGAAGAAGGCATTTGGGGGGAACATAGGCAGGATTAGGAATTTCTTAGAATTGGGGTCCACGGAAAAGCGCGGGGCTGCAGACTGGGAGAAGGCACACTTCTGTAACACCAGGAAGCAGGTGCAGTGACATCTCCACAAGACAAGGGAGCAGCAACAGCTGCATTTACATGGGACAAGGACACTGGAAGTACCCGGAAAGGTCCGTGTTTACAAAATAAAGGGAAGGAAGAAAGGCCTTCATTCGGATGGAAAAGAAGAGCCCAGAGGAATGGAGGGTCGAGAGGGAGGAGGGCCTCAGGAATCACCATCGGAACCAATTCCAGGAGGAGGTGGACGGTCGGAGGGGTATGAGGGCAGAGGAACTGCAGCCTTTATCAACCAAGGGAAAAGGGACGCCGTGGGACCCGTCCCCCCTGCCTACTTGGAGGTTCACCCTGTGGGGCCCTTCCCCCTCCTCACGTGGGGGTCTGTCAGGAAAGCTTCACCCTGGCTCCGCCACTTTCTGTCCACGGATTCACCCTTCGGTCCCAGCGGACAACGGATCCGGGTTCCGGTCCCAACATTCGGTCTCAGCGGGAGGATCGGTCCTTCCTCTCAGGAGTTCTGTCCATCGGGGCTGAGTCCTCTGTCCCTCCCGGGCCACTGGCTGCCCCTAACCCTGCCCCCTGCAGAGGAGCCAGGACAGAGCTGGTGGGCTGGAGGACCACCCAGGAGGGGCTAGGGGCCCGGGCTGCACCCTGCACCCCGCGTGCAGACACCGTGGCCTCCAGAGGACCCACCGGCCGCCCTCAGCCAGCACCGCTGCTCCCAGCTGCTCAGAGTCACCAGGCTTGTCCTCAGGGCCAAGGATGAGCTGGCCCAGTGCCCCTTGGGTCAGGGTCAGACACTGGGAAGGAGGGACCCCCTCCTAGGCCCCCGGTGCAGCCGCTGCTCCCAGCTGGAGGCCAGCAACCAGGACCATCTGAGAAAGTGCCAGGACCCCCCAGAGCAGCAAGGGGGGCTGTACAGGGGCAGGCCGGGCGGGCAGTGCCCCTGCCCAGGAAAGGCCAGCATTGTCACGCACAGGTGCACTTTATTGAGCTCAGCTGCAGACAGGTGTGTGCACAGGTGCAGGGGGAAGGGGTGGGCGCCCGGGAGGGCCAGCAGGGGGTGGGGAGGACTCGGCCACCTGCCATGGCGGCGACTAGAAGCCTCTGCCGTTCCGCATGCCCTGCTGCACTGCATGAAAGTATGGGGGGAACGTGAAGGCCAGGAGAACAATGAGTCCGATGGTCAGGAGGAGGCCCAAGACCAGGGCTACGATGTTCAGGCACTTGGCGGTGGACGCATGGCTCTGGGCCCCCATCACGTCTCCCACCATCTTCCGGTCCCTGGACTGGGGGAGAAGGGATGGTGAGGGGTGTGGACGAGCCCCGGGGACAGCCGGGTGCTGTGACTCAGGCCCGGCTCTGGCTGCTCCCTGCCCAGACCAACCTCCGCCTGCCCTCAGCCAGGTCAGCGACCCCCTCCCTGTTCCCTGGAGCCTGAGCAGGACAGGCCAGGGGGGCTCCCTCTCAGCCCCTCAGCCTCTCCAGGCCTCAGGAGAGAACAGCAATGGACCAGACTTGAGGCCTGAGGGGCAGGGGTGGAGGACGGAGCCCTGTGGTTGGGACAGAAAGGAGAGCTCCAGGGGGTGGAGACAGGTGGCGCCCGTCCCAGGCCCCTCCACGCAGCCCCACGCGGATGCTCACCGGGTGAGCCGCTGCCCGACCCCCCAGCACATCTGCTCAGAAAGCGCTCACGAGGGCTCCCCGAATCCAAGGCCGTCTGGGCAGCACCCCTGTGGGGGCGCACAGGCTTTCTGGGGAAGCCCCCCGCACCCACCTTCACGGAGAAGGCGAACGCCACGAAGCCCAGGCAGCAGTAGTTGAAGAAGAGGGTGTTGAACAGGGACCAGACGATGTGGTCGGGCACCACGGTGTCAGGCTGGACGTGGACCACGGTGGACATCACGGGCCCTGGGTTCTGGGGACTCCCCAGGTTGGTCACCTCGTGTTGCTCTCTGAACATCTCCGGCATCGGGGAGCAGGTGGGGTTCCAGGTGAAGGAGGTAGACGTGTCCTGAGGCAGAGACCTGAGCATTGTGGCTGCCGCTGCTGGGACCGCGCAGGCCGTCAATGTCTCCTCCTTCCTCCGAAGTGACGGCTTCCTGGTGTGTAAGGGGTAACCGGCGGGTTGGAGGGTGTGAGAGGGTGAGCGAGTGTCTCATAAAACTTTATGGTCTTGTGCTCCGGGGAGTGACGGCATTGCTACTCTCAAGGTCCTTCTGGCGGCCCTTCCGGATGAACCCAGGACCCTGGGCTGTGGCCTTGCTGGGGAACACGCCTGAGCCAATAATTAATCCGATTCTGGATGCACTGATTCTGTGTCTTACTTTGCACCTAAGTTTTTACAGGACAAAGGTTGTCCCCAGCGCACCTCGAGCAGCAATGTCGCCCCACCCGGGAGCCACTGAATCTGGAAGGCAGCTATGCTCACCACTATACCACCCACGCCGCACTGAGCCACTGAATCTGAACCCTGGGCTGCCCCCCACTATCTGCTCCAAGGAAGCGTCCACGTGACTCTGACGCTCAAGGTGGAGAACTCCAGATACAAGCAGAGGCAACATGCTGGTGAACAGTCTTCGCGGCCCGGCAGGCGTAAGAGCGATGCACGGGTGACAGCTGTCCATCTCCAGGGTCCTAGGACCACAGTCTGACGTGCGTGGTTCTGTCCCGTGTGTACAAAACCTTGGGCAAGGGTCGCAGAAGACTGACCATGTCTGCAGTGTCTTCTGACCTGGAGTCTCCCCCAGCCTGGCCACGCGGCTCAGGGAGCCGGGAGCGCTGTCTCGAGGTGTCCCCTGACAGCCATTTTCCACTTCTCCTGAAACCTCCAAAGATTTCATGTTATTTTTAAAATACGTTTTTGTGGCCCTAGCTGGTTTGACTCAGTGGATGGAGCGTCGGCCGGCGGACTGAAGGGTCCTGGGTTCGACTCCAGTTAAGGGCACATGCCTGGGTTGCAGGGTCAATCCCCAGTAGGGGCATGCAGGAGGCAGCCGATCCATGATTCACTCTCACCATTGATGTTCCTCTCTCTCTCTCTCCCTCTCTCCCTCTCTCCCTCTCTCTTCCTCTCTGAAATCAATAAAAATGTTTTTTTTAAATATGTTTTTGTTGATTTTGAGAGAAAGAAGGGAGAGGGAGAGAGAGAAACACCCAGCTGCCTCCTGCACGCACCCTGGGCTTGTGCCCTGACTGGGAACCAAACCAGCGCCTCTTGGGTCAGCACTCAACCACTGAGCCACACCACCGGGCGAAAAGATTTCTTCCTGTCTGTCTGTCTTCTCCTCCTCCTCCTCCTCCCCCAAGGATATTTCCCCATTGATTTTCAGATAGAGCGGAAGAGAGAGGGAAGGACAGAGAGAAACATCGATGTGAGTGAGACGCATCGATTGGTTGGCTCCTGCACTTGTCCCAACCGGGGCTGGGGCCGGGGAGGAGCCGGCAGCTGAGGTACGTGCCCCTGACTGGAATCAAACCCAGGACCCTTTGGTCCACAGGCCGACACTCTAACCACTGAGCAACCGGCCAGGGCAGGATTTCATTTTTTAAAAAAGGAAACAGAGAGGGTCTGATGAGGATGTGGGGAGCAGGCTGTGGGGGTTAGGGCTGCACTTTTTCATCAAACGGCCCCCACTCAGGTTTCCAGATCCATGCGGGGCCACCACAGCCAAGGGTCCGCTCTCCTCCCCACCCCCCAGACCTCCATCTGGACTAAATTGGGGGATGCTGGGGAAAATGCCTGAGCCCAAATGCCTGCACTCAACCAGACCCTTGCCCAGCCGTGGGCAAACTACGGCCCGCGGGCCGGATATGGCCCGTTTGAAATAAATAAAACTATTGGAAAAAAAGACCGTACCCTTTTATGTAATGATGTTTACTTTGAATTTATATTAGTTCACACAAACACTCCATCCATGCTTTTGTTCCGGCCTCCGGTCCAGTTTAAGAACCCACTGTGGCCCTCGAGTCAAAAAGTTTGCCCACCCCTGCTCTTGCCCCATCAGAACCCGCATAGGAGAGGTGGGTGTGCTTCTGGGTACCTTTACTCTCCACAGGGCCCCGCCATCGTCTGGACGTCCTCCTCCCGTGGCCACGGCCTGTGCTCCGTGGACAGTTTGGCTCAGTGGATAGAGCGTCGGCCTGTGGACTGAAGGGTCCGAGGTTCAATTCTGGTCAAGGGCACATGCCGGGGTTGTGGGCTCCATCCCCAGTAGGGGCTGTGCAGGAGGCAGCCAGCTGATCAATGATTCTCTCTCATCATTGATGTTTCTATCTATCCCTCTCCCTTCCTCTCTGCCATCAATAAAAATATATTAAAAAGAAAATAAAGACAGTGCCATGTATTTGAAACGGTATTTCCCTTGAATCGTTAGTGCTTTTTGTGTCTTTCTTAAGAAATCCTTTTCTATTTCAAGATCATGAATTTATTATATTTTAACAATAAGTTGAAAATTTGCCCTGACCGGTTTGACTCAGTGGATAGAGTGTCAGCCTGCGGACTTAAGGGTCCCAGGTTCGATTCTGGTCAAGGGCATGTACCTTGGTGGCAGGCACATACCCAGTGGGGAGTGTGCAGGAGGCAGCTGATCAAGGTTTCTAACTCTCTATCCCTCTCCCTTCCTCTCTGTAAAAAAAGTCAATTAATATATTTTTAAAAAAAGAAAGAGAGAAAGCTCTCTTCTGGCAGCTATAAATGGTAATTCAGGTTCCCTCCCAGAGGAAGTGAGTGGTTCCAGGAGGTGTAACTGCTCTCAGGGATGCTAGGGCTGGGCCTGGGATTGTTGCTCTGTAAGAGGAAAATTGCCAGCCACAGATGGGAGCAGTCTGCCCCTGGTTGGGTTTGCAATTGTTTCTGGTTTGCACCCGTCAGCCTTCCCGAACGCACTTATTCCCAAAGTGAGAGAGGATGTGACGCAGGACCTGTGTTCCCCAGACCAGCAGTGCCAGCGTGACTCGGGAACTCTTCGTGGATGCACATTTCAGATGTGCCCACTGAAGGGGACCAAGTCTGCAACCCGCGCATGTGCCCTTGACGGGAATCAAACCAGCAAGGGCATGGACCTGGGTTGCGGGCACATCC
>NW_006289094.1:218832-220809 GCF_000327345.1 Myotis davidii
AGCTTCTAGCCCTAGCCAGTTTGACTCAGTGGATAGAGTGTTGCCCTTCAGACTGAAGGGTCCCAGGTTCAATTCTGGTCAAGGGCATGTACCTTGGTGGCAGGCACATACCCAGTGGGGCGTGTGCAGGAGGCAGCTGATCAAGGTTTCTAACTCTCTATCCCTCTCCCTTCCTCTCTGTAAAAAAAGTCAATAAAATATATTTAAAAAAATAATAAGTTGAAAATGTATTATTACATTTTTTTTGCCGGTGCCTCTGAGCGCCTGGTGCAGCTGGGGAGCCGCTGGGAGGGTGGGACCAGGTGGAGCACCGTTTCCTGCTTCTCCTGTGAATGCTGTAAACGCTGTAAACGCCCCGGAACCATAGATGGGAATGTCCCCGCTTTCCCAGGGCGGGGCGCACCTTGGTCCCAGATCAGTGTCCTGGCGCCGGTCTGGTCCGGCTCTGTCTGCTCCCTTGCTAAGGAATGTTCCCCGAGGCCGCTCTGCGCTGACGTCCTGCCGCAGGTCCCCCGCCTGTGATCGCTGGCCTGCAGCTGTCCCGGGTCTCGCACCCTGTGCACACGGCCCTCCCGCTGCCCAGCACCAGGCCGCACCTGCCCTGCCCTTCGGTGTCCACTTTCTGCCCGCCCTCCCGCTGGGACCCTGGGTCTCAGTAGGAGGCAGCTGGTCGATGTTTCTCTCATCAATGTTTCTAACTTTCTACTTCTCTCCCTTCCTCTCTGTAAAAATCAATAAAATATATTTTTTTTAAAAAAGGAAAGGAAAGAAAACCGCCTGGCTCGTCAGCTCCGTGTGGTCCACGTGAACTGTGGTGGCTGAGGCCACAGAGAGACCCAGAGGCAAGCTGAGCCTTTATTTTATAGCCAGAGGTAAACAAGGTGGTGGTCACCATGGTTACAATGTTCTTGTGAGTTTCACTGGTTTGGGCAGCACTGGCTGCACCTCCCACAGCTAATTAGCTTCCTAGGAAGGATCTAGGGAGCGTCTTAAGGTCAAGCCTAATTGTGCTAAGAGGACCGTGCCCTCTAAGCTGGGGCTTGTTTGTGGCTTTGCCAACAGGTCAGTCTGAGGCTAACCCTATAGCCGCGCCCTACAGAGGGGCAGGGAGGGTCTATTTCCTGGGGCTGCTGCTCCTCTGAGGAGGACGAGCCTCAACCAACAGGAAGACGTGCCCTCCCCGTTCTGGGGCCAGAATCTGCAATCGGGGTGTCTGGGCTGAGCTCCCTGGAGGGCTCCAGGGGAGGGTCCTTCCTGCCTCTTCAGCTTCTGGGGGCTCCTGGCCGCACCCCTTCAATCTTCACGTGGCCCCGCCCTCTCGACCACTTGCCCACTTCCGGCTGTTCGCCTGGCCCCGCCCCCTTGTGCAGGTGCCCATTTGCCTGTGATCAGCTGGCTCTGCCTCCTTGAGACCTTGGAGGGTCTCTGTTTCCGGGAGCCACCTCCCTGCTGGCTGTCCGCCTCCTCCCACACATGCCCACAGCCCCTCGGGCCTCTGGGCGGCGGCTCTTTGTCCCGTGGTCCCTCCCAGCGGCTAAGCAGGGCGGAGTCCTGCCTCAGAGGAGCGAGGGCCACGGGTGGAGAACACCCCCCATCCCCCTCCCCCGCCTTCTGGGGCTTAGATGACCAAGTACCGTTATTTTCCTGGGTCTGGCGTCCGCCGCCGCCTCCCGGGCAGAGTTTCTTTTACCTGGAAGAGAAATGGATCCCGGTCTGCAAACCGGCATTCGCTCTGAGACGCGGCTCTGCCCCGGTGCCGCCGGGTCCATGTCCCTGAGGCCACCCCACCTCCGTGGCAGCATCTCATGCCCTGGAGCCCCCATGAAGCACACGGCACCCCCAGTGCTCCCCTGAAACTCCAGGGACCCCGTAGACACAGGGGTACAGACACCGGGTGGGCACTCCATCCCCGGAAAAGCCTCCAGCACCGAGTCTGTGCTGCCATCCGGCTCCCGGAGGGCTCGGCCTGCGTAGTGC
>NW_006289094.1:230037-235812 GCF_000327345.1 Myotis davidii
GGCTGACCTCCCTGGAGGGCTCCAGGGGAGGGGCCTGCCTGCCTCTTCAGCTTCTGGGGGCTCCTGGCCGCACCCCTTCAATCTTCACGTGGCCCCGCCCTCTCGACCACTTGCCCACTTCCGGCTGTTCGCCTGGCCCCGCCCCCTTGTGCAGGTGCCCATTTGCCTGTGATCAGCTGGCTCTGCCTCCTTGAGACCTTGGAGGGTCTCTGTTTCCGGGAGCCACCTCCCTGCTGGCTGTCCGCCTCCTCCCACACCTGCCAACAGTCCCTCGGCCAAAGTCCTTCCAGAAAATCGTTGGCACGCGCCCTCTCTTCCCTGCTGGGACCGTGACAGCTGGGACTGAAAGGAGACAGGAGAGCAGTGGCCGTCCGGAGTCCGTGCCAGAGGCCCAGAGGGGCCCGTGCGGTCCCTGGAGGCTGGGGGAGGGAGGGGGTGAGGCCGGGGTGCTGACTAGGAAGCGGAATGCCCTCAGGGCTCGTGGGGCGCACACACCATCACCCCACACTCCTGTGAGGAGCAGCTGCGGCCCATTCAACAGGTGAGGCTACTGCAGCACAGAGAGGGCGAGTGACTTCCTCCAGGGCACACAGCGGTGGAAAGGCAGAGCGAAAAGGGAACCCTGGGCTGCCCAGAGCCTGGGTCTCCTTCACCTGTGACCTCTGGGTAAGCGGCCCATCACCCTGTGGCCGTTTGCTCTGATGGGCCTCCCCCTCCCCACCCCCTCCTGCACCCCCAGCGACAGGGGTCCTGTCCCTGCACCAGGGCCTCTGGGCGGCGGCTCTTTGTCCCGTGGTCCCTCCCAGCGGCTAAGCAGGGCGGAGTCCTGCCTCAGAGGAGCGAGGGCCACGGGTGGAGAACACCCCCCATCCCCCTCCCCCGCCTTCTGGGGCTTAGATGACCAAGTACCGTTATTTTTCCAGTTTTTTCCATTGGCTTCCGCCGCCTGCCTCCCCTGGCAGATTTTATTTTACCTGGAAGAGAAATTCATTTGTGGGCTTCAAACCGGCTGGCTTCCCCTTGATCCCCTGGCCCCGCCCCCCTGTTCACCAGCCCACCTGCAGCTGATCATTAGGCCCCGCCCCCTGTTCAGGTGCGCGCTTCTGGCTGTTTGCTTGGCCCCGCCCCCTTGTTAGGTGCCTCTGGGCAGCTGCTCTCTTTGTCCCATCAGCCACATTAACCAATCACATTCGGGGAACATCATTTTGGACAATTAAATATGCAAACAGACCACGAGAAGCCTGGGCAATGAACCGATGGGTAGAGATACTTTTATAAAATCATAACGATCATATTTCGAATACAATTTTAAATTTAATTCTACTTGAATTTCACAAAAAGAGAAGTGGATGGACTTGCTGAATTCATAAAAGTTTTTCCTCTAGGCCAGAGACACTTCCCCTAAAATATCCCTTCAAGATTAAAAAAATAAACTGTGAGAACATTAAAGGTGGAAACCGTGATTATTTCCATTTTTGTGGGTACAGACTGGCTTCTTGCTGTGGAAGATGAGCTCGTTGGCCCAGCCACATGGACAGGAACGCGCAGTTCTGAAGATACTGAAGCCCTTCTGATCCGTTAGTGACGGACAGCCACTGGACTCTGCCCAGCGCTCCCCCTCCCTCCTGGCTGCCCCCCACCACCGCCAGGACAACCCAACCCCCATCTCCCCGGACCCAGAGCCACAGGGGGAAGGGGACGCTGGTCCCATCTCCCAGGCACCCGCCCCCTCACCCCAAGCAGCTTAGCGTCGCCTATTTTATATAATGGCCTCAGGGAGGCTTGGTTTGCAGGAAGTACTCAGTGGGAAAAGCCCTGCCCAAGGTCAGCCGGCAGGCGAGCTCCCACAGTCTGGGGTTTCCGAGGATGGAGGCCTTTCCCCAAACACACCGGCTCCTTATGAAGCCAAGTGCCCGCCTGCCTCCTGGTGTCACGGCCTCGCATCCTAATGGGCAGCAGACACAGGCCTGCGGGTGTGGACACGGCCCCCGAGCTGGGTCCGAATCGGAGGAGGCGGAAGGTGCTGGGGCCCAGGCCCAGGGGGAGGCGGCGGAGGGAGTGGGCTTTGCTCCGGGCCCAGCCACCCGTCCGGATCCTCTCGGGGCCTGAGAGGTTCCCTCCCTCCCCCCCCTTCCTTCGGGATTTACTGAGCACCTGTCTGTGCCAGGGGCTGGGGCACAAAGGCAGAGCTCGCACCCCAAGACCTCACAGCCCTGGGAGAGGGTCATCTGGGAAACGGCTGTGACCCCGGGGGTGCAGGGGGAGCCCCGAGGGACTCGGGGGAGGTTCTCCAGTGGAGTTACAGCCCGGCTGGGCCCTGGTTGGTTTGCTCAGTGGATAGAGCGTCGGCCTGCAGACTGAAGGGTCTGAGTTCAATTCCGGTCAAGGGCACATGTCCGGGTTGCGGGCTCAATCCCCAGTGGGGGGCGTGCAGGAGGCAGTCGATCCATGATTCCCTCTCATCATTGATGTTTCTATCTCTCTCTCCCTCTCCCTTCTTCTCTGGAATCGACACAAATATATTTTTAAAATAAATAAATAAAGCCAGGTGGGCCCTGAAGGGTGAGGAAGGGCGTCCAGGGGGAGGGAGCTGAGGTGCCAAGGCAGGGAGGCGGGAAAGAGCCGCCTGGCCGGGAACTGGGGGAGGCGTGGAGCCCAGGCCCAGGAAACCGCTGGGTGAGGTGGGGTCCAGAACCCACTTCCGGTCCCTCTGCCTCCTGGGCCTCCGGTGCTCCCCGCTGCCTGGCCAGGAAGAGGCCCCGCCCACCGGCCCCAAAGGTGGCTGCGGAGCTGGAGAGGGAGAGGAGGGGGGGCCAGCTGTGTGTGTTCTGGGATTGAGTCTCAGAAATCGCCTCCTCCCCCTCCTCCTCCTCCTCCCCCTCCCTCTCCTCTTCCCCCTCCTCCTCCTCCAATACCATGGCAACCAGGGCCACTGGGGAAGCCGCCCGTGAGCTGGGCTGAGTGGAGGGGGTGGGGGAGGGCGCTGGGGGCAGGGACCTCTGCTCCCCTCTCTGAGCCTCAGTTTTGGCATCTGGAACATGGGCACAACCACCCAGTGCTGCTCCTGTCAACCAGGTGCCCCAGGAAGCGGAGGCCCAGGCCGGACTCATGAGTGGGTCTCCCTGTGAGCCCTGCAGTGAGAGGTCTAGGGGGTCCCCTCTGCGGGGCACAGGGCTCAGCTGTTCCCAGAACCCGGTCAAAGCCCCAAAAGGAGGGGCAAGGAGGGCACTATTTCCTGGGGCTGCTGCTCCCATGACAACAAACTGGCCTCAAACAACAGGAACATGTGCTCTCCCTGTTCTGGGGCCAGAATCTGAAATCGGGGGGTCTGGGCTGTGCTCCCGTGGAGGGCTCCAGGGGAGGGTCCTTCCTGCCTCTTCCGCTTCTGGGGGCTCCTGGCCGCATCCCTTCAATCTTCAGGTGTCCCCACTCCCTTGTCCACCGGCCGACTCTTATGTGATCACGTGGCCCCGCCCCTGTCCACGTGACTGCTGTGGCCGTCACACCGGGTGTTCACCTGACCATGTTAACGTAAAAAACATTAAACCTGTAAAGAATTTTGTGAGGCCCTAACCGGTGTGGTTCAGTGGATAGAGCGTCGGCCTGCAGATTGAAAGGTCCCGGGTTCGATTCAGGCCAAGGGCATGTACCTTGGTTGCGGGCACATCCCCAATGGGAGTGTGCAGGAGGCAGCTGATGGATGTTTCTCTCTCATCGATGTTTCTAACTCTCTATCCCTCTACCTTCCTCTCTGTAAAAAATCAATAAAATATTTTTTAAAAAAAAAGGATTTTGTGAGTTTATTTGAGCCGGACTGTCAACAATCGCTGGGAAGCAGGGTCCCAACGGATTGGGCTAGTGCTCCCTCCGGAGAAGGCGGGTTTGCGTCTTGCTGTTCACATTACAATCAGAGAGGAGATGGGAGGGGGTACATGAATTCCACCGGTGATCCTTAGGGGGGCGGGAGAAAGCAAGGGGTAGCTCTGGGATCGGATAAAAAGCGAAACGACGGGCACCTGCTTCTTCCGCAGGTGGGGGCAGGAGAGCTCACCGTCCACAGTTCACAGGGTGACAGTGACACCCGGAGATTTGTGGTTTCTGCCCCGGAGGCCGGAAAAGGGAAGTTACAAGTTACCCTGACCGGTCCCAGGGGTGTTACCTTAGATGCAAAAAGACAACAGACTCAGTTAAGATGAAGTTGACCTTCGTCAGGGGAGATCCTGGCAGGGACAGGACTGCTCACTCTAACCTGCTTTTAGTTAAATTGATTTCAGACCATCCCCTGTGGTGACTTTAGGTCTCTGAGTTTGCAAAACCGTTGTGCAGTCCTCCCCTGAGCTAGTCAGGTTGGCCTGTGGCCACAACCACAACCCCTGGCCACACGACGACACCCATGGCCACACGACGACACCCATGGCCACATGAGCACATCCCGTGTCCACTCCCCCGTTTTCATGTGGCCCCTCCTCCTTCCTCACCTGGCCCCTCCTCTGTGGTGGGGAGACCAGGTGTCAAGCAAGGTTGTGGGGTAGGGAGGGAACTTGGGTGTCATCAGGGGTTCCAGAGGGAGGGCTGGGGAGAGGCAGGGCTGGGGAGGGGCAGGGCTGAGGAGAGGCAGGGCTGGGGAGGGGCAGGGCTGGGGAGGACCAAGAGTGGGGAGGAGCAGTGGTGGGCTCCCAGGATGAGCAGCAGCGCCTCCAGCAGTGAAGTCAGCCTCTCTGGGCTCCATACCCCGGGCCCTGCCCCCGCCTATGCACACGTGTGCACACGCCCACTCGCTCACAATCAGCCACACGTGTGCCCTCTCACACTCACACTCACACTGGCCACTCCTTTCAGTGCATGGACAACGCTCACCCCAGCCAGCCAGGGCTCTACACTCCCTGGAAAGTGGCAAACACGACAAATGGAGTCCCCCCCTCCCCCGGCCCACAGCCAGCGGTGAGTGCTCCCACCTGTGCCCGCCTTCCCAGCCCTCCCCCTGGCCCTGCAGCCTCCAGGCCTCGGGGACAGCTCGCTAAGCCCGGAGAGAGGGCATCGGGCAGGCAAATCTCAAACCACAAGGTGGAGGAGCCTTGGTGCAGGCCTTCCCTCCACACCTGCTCCCACCCCCTCCTGGGTTCGCGGAGGACACACAGCTCTGGGTCAGGGTGTGCTGAGTGGCAGCCATAGAGCCCAGCTTGGGAACCATGTTACCCTGGAATGGTCCCACGGCTGCCCCTCCCCTGCACCCACATCTCCTCACCAACATGGGGAGCGAGGTGCCCCCTCTGCCTGTGGGAGGGGCACAGGACACCACTGCCCCGCCTCCAGCCTGGCCTCCAACCACTTCCCTCTGGTGCCTCCTCTGTGGCAGCAAACAGACCTGCTCACCCCAGGGCCTTTGCACAGCCCTCTCCTCTGCTGGGTCCCTGGGGCTGGGCTCGCACCCACTTCTCTTCCTGGGAGGCTCCTTGGGGCCCCTCCCTCATTACAGCTCACACAGCACAGGCCCTGGGCCCCTCCTCACAGATTCTGAAGTTCTCAGTCTCTGGGTCTGGGGTGGGGTACTCTGGGGGTGCCCGGCAGCGCTGGGGTGGTGTACTCTGGGGATGCCGGCAGCGCTGGGGTGGGGTACTCTGGGGGTGCCCGGCAGCGCTGGGGTGGGGTACTCTGGGGGTGTCCGGCAGCGCTGGGGTGGGGTACTCTGGGTGTGCCCAGCAGCGCTGAAGGAACCTGGGAAACGCAGCCATCTCTCCCTGGGACGCTGGCCCGGCCCCTGCCCCCCCCCCCCCC
>NW_006289094.1:235848-236508 GCF_000327345.1 Myotis davidii
AGACAGACCTGAGCAGAGAAAGGACCAGGGGCAGGTACAGAAGGGCGGGGGCAGGAGTCCCAGGGGCCTGGGCGGGCCCATCAGCTGTGGGGTGGGAGCCCCCCCAGGTGCCGGACTACTCCCCTGGCTTCTGGGACCCCCTGGCCTCCCTCCCGGACGGAGATCCCATCCAGGCCTCGTTGTAGTCCAGGCCCAAGTCAGCAGGCCCCTGCCCTGGAGCCGCCAGCCACTCAGGACCCCCCGCCTGAGAGGACACACCGGGGGCTGCTGTTCTGAGCTCCTCCCCTGGGGCCGCCCCTGCCATCCCCGGAACTGGAACCGCTGCTGCCTGGTTGCAAGCCTCCTGGGCCCCTTAGAGTTTAGACAAGCGGTTCTCAACCTGTGGGCCGCGACCCTTTCACAGGGGTCGCCTCAGCCCATCGGAAAACACATCTATAATGACATATTGTTTTTGTGATTAATCACGATGCTTTAATGATGTTCAATGTGTCACAATGAAAATACACCCTGCATATCAGATATTTACATGACGACTCATGACAGTAGCAACATGACAGTTATAAAGTAGTAATGAAAATAATCTTATGGTTGGGTCACAACATGAGGAACTGTATTTAAAGGGCCAGAAGGTTGATAACCACTGGCTTATGAGTATGTGTT
>NW_006289094.1:238461-238822 GCF_000327345.1 Myotis davidii
AGCGCGTCTGTCCCGGGTCCGCACGGCTCCGGAGCAGCGGGGCCGAATCTGCCGCAATCCATTGTCCCGCTTCTGCTTAAATCAGCGGTTCTCAACCTGTGGGTCGCGACCCCTTTGGGGGCCGAACGACCCTTTTCACAGGGGTCGCCTAAGCCCATCGGAAACCACATCTATAATTACATGTTGTTTTAAAACCCCTAATAGTCTTGTCTTAGGATACCTAAGGTAACATCTCAACCTTCACTTGAAACTTACTTTGTATATCTTTCTTCTTCAGAGATTTGCCACAGGTCTCGGCAGTATCTTGCCTGATACTAACTCATATCAAATTTCTGGATTATCTATCTTCATGTATTGAATT
>NW_006289094.1:240545-245191 GCF_000327345.1 Myotis davidii
CCCCCAGCGCTGCCATAAGTGGGGTCTCTGTACTTCTCAGACCCTCAGGCAAAGGCTGGGGCTCCCCAGGACTGAGGCGGGGCTTCTGGGGGTGGGGGCAGGGGAAAGGGAGGCCGAAGGAGCCAGGCTGGTCCCTTCAGAGGACACAGCTCAGGCTGGTGCCCCCTAACTCCCGGGGGGCCGGGGGGCCCGACTGCCCTAGGCCCGGGCCCAGGCTGTTGGCTGTGGCGGGGAAGGCGCCTGCCCAGTGGGTGGGGAGAGTTTGGCTGCAGGGGGGTGTGTGTCCCCCCTTCCCCAGCTCTCCAGGGCCTTGATGGTCACTGTCATCCTCTCCCCACCAGACCAGAAGGACCAGAGGGGATGGAGACGAAAGGAATAGTGGCTATGATGAGGGTTCGAGCCAGTGACAGGCAAATCCCGCAGGATGTAGAGAAGGGATTGATGTCAGAGAGTAGATGGAAAGTCGTGTTGATGAGGGTGGGCATAGGAGTAGGTCCAGGGTTTGTAAATAGAGAGCGACACTAGAGGATTTCCCATTCAGACAGTAGAATTGATGGCTCCCTCTTCATTCCATGTCCATTTCACCTGAAAATATTAAAAAACTGAGCAAAATTGGAGGGTCCCTTGCCAGGTAAGAGCCTGTGAGGAATGAGGGGTCATCCGGTCCTGGATGGTGTCGCTGAATCTTCTTTGGGGATGGTGGGAGGCACTCGATGAGCCTGAGAGAGGTAGGTATTGCAGTGAAAGTGGGAGGAAATGTTAGAATGCGCTGTTATCCTAGGGGAAAGAGAAAGGGACGGAGCAGTGGAAGCCAGGGACCTGGATATGAGGCTGGAGGAAAGGCGGAGAGGGAGGGAGCAGGTCGCACAGCCTGTTCCCAGTCCTCTAGCCGCTTGGATTCTAAAGTTGCCAAATTTTTCCTAATCCGTTGGGAAGGGTGGAGGAGGGTGGGGCGAGAAGGTGCTGAGGTCAGAGCAGTTTTCAGTTCAGAGGAGGAGACAGTCGTGGAGGAGATAAGGCGTTCACAGCGAAGACTGAGCTAGGCGACTGTGGTCTGGGACAACTGGGCCCCATAAGAGGACGCATGGCAGTGGAGGATCGGCGTCCCTGTAAAGGGAGGGGGCCAGGAGTGGAAGGAGCAAGGAGGCTGGAGGGCTCTGAGTGAGCCACAGAGTGGCCGCTAGGATGGTGAGGATGTCTCGTCCTATCCCCACAACACGAGGAGCTGTGTTAAAGGGCCGCGGCGTGAGGAAGGTGAGAACCGCTGGCTAAAATCCTCTGGTCCGCGGAGCTCAGTGCGGGCTTCACCAGCACACTCGGTGGCCACACCTCCCACCCCTTCCAGACTGTCCTTGTTTTAAATATATTTTTTATTGATTTCAGAGAAGCAAGGAAGGGGTCTGGTGGCCAGCGGGCAGGTGGGTTTTGCCCCCGATACCCATGACTGACATCTTGGAAGGATAAAGGGGGCCCGAAGAGGAGGGCAGGACAGAGAAGGCAGCCCCCGTGTCGACCAGGAAGGTGACCCACTACCTTCAGTGCAGCCCTGGGCTCGGCGAGGGTGATTGGAGTCGTCGAGCCTGGGCTGCTTCGGTCAGCCAGTCCCAGCCTGGCCAGCGGCGGGTCATGACCTGGAAGGGCGGCCCCTCCACACTGGGGCGCAGAGCGCCCGCCACCTTTCCAGGGCAGTCACTTTTCCAGTGGCAGCTTTGACCTCACGCCGGGCAGGGCTTGGTTGGAGCCGGGGGCCGGGGGCCCTGCTTTGCCCAGTGGCCTTCCTTTCCGATTTGAAGCATTCTCCAGGCGGTGTGCGTTCCTTTCGTTGCACCCCCACCGCTCACAGCCCCCTGGGGGCCATGGTGGCTGCCGTCGACCACAAGGCCACAAACAAGGCCCTGTCGAAGGTGGGCCTCCCATTCTGACTGTGTCTGCTCCTCCCGGGCATTAACCTTAAAGGCCGTGTTCACTAAATCTCGGACTGGGGTCTGCGGGCTAAATGGAAGAGGCTGTTTTGGAGCTGACGTTCTCAGGATTTGGGCTCTCAGGGATAGGGGAGAAGGAAGCTTCCGGTGAAGAGGGTCTGAAGAGCGCCCAGCTGCAACCTCTTGCAAAGGGAACTGGCCGGCCACCTGTGAATTAAAGTGCTGGCAGTCATGGGGGCGGAGATTCGGGGGAGCACGGGCGGTTAGCACTTACAGAGGGCACTGCGTGGGGTACAGGTTACTGACGGCAGGCCTGTAAGGGGAGGGGAGAGAGCAGGAGAGGTGGCCTGGGTGGGCATGGGCCAGGTACCAGAATTTTTTGACGAACGCAGTGGGGTTGGCGGAGAAAGACACCAGCTGTTGTTCAATAGAGTTTAAAAGCTGCAACCTCCCAGGGGCGGGGCAGAAGGGAGGAGGGACAGAAGGAAGGTGGGGCTCTACTAAATATTTCAAAATTGCCGGGCTTCTGGGCTTCCTTTATGGGCAAGTACCCACATGTTTCATCCCCTAAGAACACAGGGCCAGGTGGGAACACACTGGCTTTCCATCTTGTTTTGGAGTCAAACAGAATATGGGTTCTCCATCTAACCCTAAGACAACCGACCGAGCCCGAGGACGAGGGTGCAGTGCGCTGCAGGGCTCAGGGTTGTGGTCCAGCGGTTTGAGTTTCCAGCTGCCACAGGGCGGGTGGAAGAGGAGAGGTGGGGTCCGTGGGAGGCGGGGTCAGTAGGTACCGGAGAAGGCATGGCTGGAGGAGGGTCCAGCAGGGAGGAAGGAGAGGGGAGAGTGTGGACGGACAGGGGCATAAGCCGGCGGGAGAACGGGAGGCTTTCGGCGGGGGAGTTCGGGGTGGTCTCCAGTGGAGGGGGATGGGAGGACGCGGGGAAGACGGTGGTGCCATCGCCACCGCACACACACAGCACATGAACTCACCCCACATGCACCGCACACACGGCGGGCTCGATGGTGCAGTGACAGCCCGGGGAGAGGAGAGAGGACAGGAAGAGGAGAGAAGGCAGAAGGAGCTTTCGGGGGGCGGGACGGGGACGCAGACCGGGTGGAGAGAGAGTAAGAGAGAGACTTGGGCACATTTCCCAGTTCGCTGGCAGAAATTACTGAGATCGGTGCGGACGGCAAAGTCAAAGCCCCGTTTCCATCCTGAGGCCATGCTATGTTAAGCATTTAGGACACAAGTCCAGGGCAGGCCCAGCGTTTAGCCAGATTGGGTGAGCCGGCACCCTAGAGGTGTGCTCCGATCAACTTTGGAATTTGGCTGCCCCATGCTCGATGTCCGTGGCCTGTAGTGGGGCGAAAGGCTGGCATCCCAGCGGTTTAACCCCGCTACGGACGGACGGAGGGACCAGGGCGGGGTACAGATGTCTCTGCTACCTCTCCGAGATCCAGAGGAACCTTCCTGGAAGGGTCCGGATAGGCAATCTGTGACACGGCCGCGTTTTACAGACAGATGCCGGCGGGCGGGCGGCCACGAGGAATGGGCACGGGGGCGTTGCGGGACTCACGGCTGATGCTGCCAAACTGGGAAAAGTTGCCAAACTGAAGAGATGAGGTCCTGATGGGTCCTGGGCCACGAGGAGGGAGAGGCGGGCACCCCAAGCCACGGAGGGATGGTCAAATGGAGTGCTCATGCCACCCGGGTTTCAAGGCCCCAAATGTTAGGTTAGGTGGCTCAGGAGACGGCGTAAGAAATAGAGTCGAGTGAATCAGAAAAAGAAAGAAAAGGAAAAGGTTGGATTCTGGGAGAAGCCGGTATCTGTGTCTGGGAGGCTGATCCCTCAGAAATGCCCAGGGGAGTCCATTATCTTGTCACACATCTGCATGGGTCCCATCCTGGGCTCTCTCCGACCTAACATAAGGGTCCTGCATCCAGGTCAGGCCCTGGTCTGGGTCCCGGTGCCGTGGGGACAACGTCCAGGGGAAGCCTGGTGGGGAGCCGAGGCTCTCTGTCCGCCTCACGTCTCCCTTGGCTTCAGACACAATGCCAGGCGCCTGGGGAGACAGACACAGGGCGGACGGCGGCTGAGAGGACGGGCTCCGCAGCCGCCCTGCTCTGCTGCTTCTCAGCTGTCTGCTATTATTGTTTAATATTTTTGGCAAAGTCAAAGCCCCGTTTCCATCCTGAGGCCATGCTATGTTAAGCATTTAGGACACAAGTCCAGGGCAGGCCCAGCGTTTAGCCAGATTGGGTGAGCCGGCACCCTAGAGGTGTGCTCCGATCAACTTTGGAATTTGGCTGCCCCATGCTCGATGTCCGTGGCCTGTAGTGGGGCGAAAGGCTGGCATCCCAGCGGTTTAACCCCGCTACGGACGGACGGAGGGACCAGGGCGGGGTACAGATGTCTCTGCTACCTCTCCGAGATCCAGAGGAACCTTCCTGGAAGGGTCCGGATAGGCAATCTGTGACACGGCCGCGTTTTACAGACAGATGCCGGCGGGCGGGCGGCCACGAGGAATGGGCACGGGGGCGTTGCGGGACTCACGGCTGATGCTGCCAAACTGGGAAAAGTTGCCAAACTGAAGAGATGAGGTCCTGATGGGTCCTGGGCCACGAGGAGGGAGAGGCGGGCACCCCAAGCCACGGAGGGATGGTCAAATGGAGTGCTCATGCCACCCGGGTTTCAAGGCCCCAAATGTTAGGTTAGGGGG
>NW_006289094.1:245787-247030 GCF_000327345.1 Myotis davidii
AAACATACACATGTACACACACGCACATACATGCACACGCTCGCACGCATGCACACACAGCTCTTAGTGAGAACTCCTGGGCCATGCATTCCTGGGGCTCTGAGGCCTGTGGGAAGTATCCTCTGCTCCTGCGTGACCCTGGCCATTTGCAGAGGCCATTGGAGATATTGACGCTGTTTGTGAACGGTGACGCTGAGAAGAGCCTGACGTGCAGGATACAGAGAAGCAGAGGGCTATTGCTAGTCAGGCAAGTAGCAAAGGCCCCCAAAGCCCTCATGGCTTTTATTCAGGGAGCACAGCAAATGACAATGGGGTACAGCAAGTGACAACGATTAACAAGCATGCTGATGCGATCATCAGAGCTAAGTTATACATTTAACCATTAATTTCCTATGTGATACAAAGACTCTTTCCACCTGCAGCAGTGCACCCTCCCTTGAACTTTCCCTGCCCTCAGGGACTATTCATCACGTCAAGGAAAGTTCTGCCTCTGGACAGTCGGTCTTGTTTGCAAGACTTTGTTCCAACCTGGCCCGCTTGCAGGCTCCTGCCTTTTCCTGGCAGAACGTCCTCTTGTGGTTAACTTCTCATTCCACACGTCCAGCTACGGAGCGGGAGGGAGAGAGACACCACTGAGGAGAGAGCATCACTGGTTCGGTGCCTCCCGCGCCCGGCCTCCCGGAGGTGGAACCAGGAACCGGGCCAGAGCCTCCACCTGGAGTGGACCTGCTCCAGGGTCCAGTTCAACCTCCGCCGCTGAGGCCCACGGGCTGGGCCAGCACCCCGCCCTCAGAGTGACCTCGGCGCTGTGCTGGGAGGGGTGGGCACCCCAAGCCACACCCCGTAACCCCCCGGGCCTTGTCCACTGCAGTGACCTCCTGCCCGACCCGCAGGCCCTGCCAGGCAGTGGGTGCGCCTGTGCTGCTGCACCCCAGGGGCGGCTCTCAGAGGCACCGACCCCCCACGGGGCCGCACCATGAATTTCATGTTACCCACTTAAGTATTTTCCTTCTGATGGTAATTTATAAACCCAAGGTATGAACTCCCCATTCTCCGGAGCATTATCTCAATTCCTTGAGGTTCTACTTCCCGGCATCACAGGTCCTCAGTTTGGCTCAAATACACTCACTAAATTCTTTACAGGTCTGGATGTTTCTACCTTAACATCCCCTTCAGGGGCTGAGACACACCCCGGGCCCATCACACCCTAATGGGAACCTGGGGTAGCTGACAGGCCTGACCA
>NW_006289094.1:247756-250026 GCF_000327345.1 Myotis davidii
GGCCTGGAGGCGGAGAGGCCAGCAAATGGCCAGGGCTGGGGAGAGGAGCCCTGAGGCCCTGGAGAGGCTGAGCGGCTATGAGGGAGGCCCCCCTGGCCTGTCCTGCTCAGGCTCCAGGGAACAGGGAGGGGTCGCTGACCTGGCTGAGGGCAGGCGGAGGCTGGTCTGGGCAGGGAGCAGCCAGAGCCCGGCCTGAGTCACAGCACCTGGCTGTCCCCGGGGCCCGTCCACACCCCTCACCATCCCTTCTCCCCCAGTCCAGGGACCGGAAGATGGTGGGAGATGTGATTGGGGCCCAGAGCTATGCGTCCACCGCCAAGTGCCTGAACATCTGGGCCGTGGTCTTGGGCCTCCTTGTCATACTTGCGGTCATCATCACGGTCGTGGTTATCACCTCTGGAGTGTATCACCGCTAGAGGGATTCCTATCACGTGCCCCAAGACTGCGGCCCTCCCCCATTTCCCAGCTGCGATATGCACATGTGTGTACAATGGAGTTCAATAAAGCACATGTATGTGTTCTCTTAAAAAAACCACCGAAACCTGTAAAGAATTTTTGTGAGTTTATTGGAGCCAAACTGTCGACATAGGCCGGGAAGCAGAACCTCAACTACTCGAGGTAATGCTCCGGAGAATGGCAGGGTTACATCTGTATTTATACATTGAGATCAAAGGAGGGATGTAGGTGGGTTCCATGAAATTCATTGGCGATAGATTAAGTAGGAGGGATTAAGCAAAGCAGGGAAACCCCTGGGATTGGATAAAAAGTAAGAGGATGGACACATGCTTAGGTGGGTGCAGGATCAATTAACATGATGATGAAGGAATTGGTGGTCTCTGTCCTGTTGCCCAGCACATTATGCTGTGCCCCAAGGGGCTCTGGAAGAAGGGAAGTGACAAGTTACCCAGACATTTCTAGGGTATGTTGTCACAGATGCAAAAGGACAGACAGGCTCAGTTAAGGTAAAGGCTGACCTTGTCAGTGAAGATCCTGGCCGAGGACGTCACTGCCCACCATCACTGCTTTAAAGTTTCATTTCAGACCGTCCTTTGTAGCTACTTTAGGTCTGAGGTTGCAAGACTGCTATGCAGGCCTCCCCTGAGCTTGTCAGTCAGCATGTGGCCCCTTTCGCCCACATATGTGACAACGCCGTGTTGTCACCTGGGGAGGGTCCTGTGAGAGCCCTGCCTGCCCCTGGGACTGAGCCCACCACCACCTGCCCCCTGCCCGCTGCCCAGAGGTCAGGAGGGGCCTGGACCCGAAGCCAGGAGCAGCCAGGCCATCCTCCCTGCGGGAGCACATCTGCCCTCGCCGCAAGGCAGGACCTGTCCCTGGACGTGCATGGTCAGGAGTGTCCCCTCCACCCACCCCGCCTCCCAGTTTGTCTCCAGACTTTTCCCAGAATCTTGGTGGCAAAGGCAGTTTCGCCTCAACCATTCAGGAGATAGATGTTAAAGTGTAGAAAACAGTAATGTTGATGACTGTGCAAATGATTCTAGTTCATAATGATGTAAATGAATTTTGTACTATAGAGAATATAAATCTCTGTAATTAAACTCTTATTTGAACTGGTTTTAATGAATATTGGCTCATTACTTAAAGAGTTGACTAAATCTTTGACAAGTGTTCATTTTATATTTGTGTGTAAATCATAAATTTACCCTTCTTGAAAATTACACTTTACTGCTATTATTAAGTGAATTAATGAGTGGGATAACCAGACAGTATAAAGTCAAAGAGGGAAAATTAGTCTTAACATGTGTTCAGATACTCTGGTTATCATTAATCAATTGTTCTTAGCTCATGGCTATTTCCTTCTCACTGTGTTAAAGTACTGAAAAAGAGTTTGTTTTCATTGAGCTGATATAAGCCATGCTTTTAAATTTTGGAATGCAGCCATGTTCCCCTCTAGAGTGAGTAAGTTCGCTTTGTAAAGATTTAGACCGATTTATTTAGATGCAGAGGGGCGGTTGGAGGAATTGGATAGAATTGAGGTGCCAGAAACCTGGAAGAAAATAGGAGAAAGCATGACTTCCCTGGGACAGAATCATTGCAGTGCTCTCTTTAGTGTATCCATCCTCTCTCATCATTCTGTTTTGTTTGTGGCTGCCAGAATAATTAAAGAAGTAGGGAAATGTCCCAGGGCCCCTCGGACCTGCCCGGCCCCGCACCGGAAGCCCTCCTCCTGCAGTTGGCACCAGGCTTCCGAGGTCGTCCTTCCGCTCACCCTCTGCCCAGGACACCTCCCCAGGGGCTCACCCTCCTCCAGC
>NW_006289094.1:250133-250625 GCF_000327345.1 Myotis davidii
TGCTTTTCTGAATATCTGACCTCCTGGTGCGCAGGCGCCGCTCTGCTCCGGCTGCACTTCTGTTGGAGGAGCAGCACCGGCTGGGTCCCTCGGACCTGCCCCTGGACCCGGAGCCCATCACCGCTCAGGCGCCCATGGCACCTCCCACTGCCCTCCCCTCCTCGGCCAGCAGGGGGAGTCGCATGCACTAAGGGTCTCCTTTAGGGTCTATTGGGGAGATTTTACTGACCCTCCAGACACCAGGTCCAAAGCACCGCAGCTGTTTTTAAAAAATATGTTTTTATTGATGTCAGAGAGGAAGGAGAGGGAGGTAGAGAAACACCACTGAGGAGAGAGCATCACTGGTTCGGTGCCTCCCTCGCCCGGCCTCCCAGAGATGGAACCAGGAACCGGGCCTGAACCTCCACCTGGAGTGGATCTGCTCCAGGGTCCAGTTCAACCTCCGCCGCTGAGGCTCCCGGTCTGGGCCCGCACCCCTCCCTCTGAGCTGCT
>NW_006289094.1:250746-252047 GCF_000327345.1 Myotis davidii
AGCTGCAGGGGTGGCGCGGAAATCGCACTGTGCGCAGCGCGAGGCGCCATCTCCCCAGAGGACTGCTGTCCAGGTAGCAGAGCGGGCCTGCGCAGCCTTTCTTCACGGCGCCTCTCACTTCAAGTCCTCCTCCTTCTTGCGGGAAAACACTCTTCCCACGTTCCCCAACCTGTTCTCAGGTTGCTGGATCTGCCATCAAGAGCTTTGTTTGGGCCCCAGCTGGTTTGGCTCAGTGGATAGAGCGGGGACCTGCGGCCTGAAGGGTCCCACGTTGGATTAAGGTCAAGAGCACATGCCCAGGTAGCGGACTCAAACCCCATTAGGGGTCGTGCAGGAGGCAGCCGATCCATGATTCTCTGATTCTCTCTGATCGTTGATGTTTCTCTCTCTCTTCCTCTGAAATCAATAAAATATTTTACAAAAACAAGAGCTCCCCCTGACCGGTTTGGCTCAGTGGATGGAGCCTCGGCCTGCGGACTCAAGGGTCCCAGGTTTGATTCCGGTCAGGGACAGGTGCCTCGGCTGAGGGCACCTCCCCAGTGGGGGTCGTGCGGGGGGCAGCTGATCGATGTTTCTCTCTCATCGATGTTTCTAGCTCTTTATCCCTCTCCCTTCCTCTCTGTAAAAAATCAATAAAATCTATTTTTAAAAAAAACACAAGAACTCTGGCTCCCCTGGCCAGTGGCTCAGCGGGAGGGCACTGTTGCACACATTGCTAGGTTGTGAATTCACTTCCCATCAGGGCACATGGAAACCAATAGATGTTTCTCTCTCACATGGATGTTTCTCTTGCTCACTCCCTCTCCCTTTCTGTCTCTGAAAGCAAGAAAAACATCTTTTTTTAAATGAGCTTTGGGCCTTGGCCAGTGTAGCCACGTGGGTAGAGCATTGGCCTGACCAAGGAGGGAATTGGGGTCGATGCCTGGTCAAGGGCACGTACCTAGGGTGCAAGTTTGAAACCCAGCCTGCGTTGGGGCACCTGCAGGAGGCAACCAGTCAACGTGTCTATCTCACTCCCCTCCCTTCCCGCTTTCCGCTGTCTGAAATCTGTGGAGAAAATGCCCTGGGCTGAGGAATAAGCAAAAAAAGAAAATCGCTTTGATCTTGTCAAGGCAGCAAGTCCTATTTCATAGCCTACAGGTTTGGGCTCCTGGCTCAGAGTCATCATATGAACTAACTTTTCTGTGTATTCCTCTTTAAAAATATCTTAAAATAGATTTTTGGAGAGAGAGGAAGGGAGAGGCAGAGAGGCAGAGAGAACCATGCCCGCTACGGGGGACGGAGCCCCAAACCTGGGCCTG
>NW_006289094.1:253202-255086 GCF_000327345.1 Myotis davidii
CCCTTGTGATGGAACACAGAGATTAAACTAGACAAGATTAAAATCAACAGAACTAGATAGAGACCGGATTTTTGGCAAAGGTCAGATAAGAAACAAGGAACTGTAGAACGTTACCCAAAACATACCATGATGTGATTATAGAGGCCTGCTTGTAGGATCAAAAGGTATAAACACAGATGTAACAGGACAATAAAGAGAGAACCCGGCTATGCTGATCACCTGAACGCTGCCTCTGTGTCCTTCCTTCCTCGCCAACTCCGTCCACACCTTTGGGGACCGCTGGACCTGCTGGGGCTGGACCCCAACAAAAATGGTGCTGCCCAACTTAACGAGACGCTGAACAGCTTCCCAGAGCCCTCAGACCAAGACCTCACGCCCACGCGAGTGCAGAGGTGAGGATGTTGGCCCCCAGCTGCACGCAGAACCCCAACCGGTGCGTGTGCACACCCGGAAGCAGAGAACCCGGGCAGCATGGCCTTGGACCCGACCTTTCAGAACCAGAGGGCCTGCTGTCTGGGGGCCCCCGACGCTGACGCCCTTATCAGAAAGGCCCGAGCTCCAAGGTCCCCGGATGAGGAGGTGACCTCCAGGCTTCCCATGACCGTCCCCCAAACCCTCGGACACCCGGAACCTAGACCAGCGAACACCATCGAGCGGAGGAACCATGGGATGTCCAGCACCTTGGTTGGCGCCTTCTCGCTCAGTCAGCTTTTCCTTTCTCCAAACGCTGACCCGTTGAGTTTTGACCGTTGGAAGCCGGGCACACACAGTTGGGCATGGCAGTGCTGCCAGGTCCCTGGCTGAGACACCCCGAGTGAACCACAGAACCACAGCAGCCCTGCACTGTGTCGCTCAGTGGGTTGGGGCATCGGCCATGCACCAAAAGGTTGCAGGTTCGGGACCCAGTCAGGGCACATGCCTAGGTTTCAGGTCCCACCCTGCTCACTCCCTCTCCCTTTCTGTCTCTGAAAGCAAGAAAAACATCTTTTTTTAAATGAGCTTTGGGCCTTGGCCAGTGTAGCCACGTGGGTAGAGCATTGGCCTGACCAAGGAGGGAATTGGGGTCGATGCCTGGTCAAGGGCACGTACCTAGGGTGCAAGTTTGAAACCCAGCCTGCGTTGGGGCACCTGCAGGAGGCAACCAGTCAACGTGTCTATCTCACTCCCCTCCCTTCCCGCTTTCCGCTGTCTGAAATCTGTGGAGAAAATGCCCTGGGCTGAGGAATAAGCAAAAAAAGAAAATCGCTTTGATCTTGTCAAGGCAGCAAGTCCTATTTCATAGCCTACAGGTTTGGGCTCCTGGCTCAGAGTCATCATATGAACTAACTTTTCTGTGTATTCCTCTTTAAAAATATCTTAAAATAGATTTTTGGAGAGAGAGGAAGGGAGAGGCAGAGAGGCAGAGAGAACCATGCCCGCTACGGGAAAGCGAGCCCCAAACCTGGGCCTGGGCCCTGACCACGAGTTATACCGCTGCCCTACTGTGCGTGGGACAACACTCAGCCAACTGAGCCCCACGCCAGGGTGCTGTGTGCCCCTCTGGTGGCTGAGCTCTGCATCTGTGGCTGCGGAGACCCGGCCAGGGACACGTCCGGTCCTTGTGCCCTCCCTCCAGGGCGACACGGCTCCAGAGAGGTCCTCACCGGCAGCGAGGATCAAAGGCCACAGAAATCAGGTCTGATTGTTGATCGCAGGTGTTTCCAGAGAAAGTAGTTGATCAAAAGATGAAATGTCCGATTTTAATTTCTTTATATTGCTTTCAGAGAGAGAGAGGGAGAGAGGGATGGAAGCATCAGTGATGGGAGAGCCTCCTGCACGCCCCCTACTGGGGATCGATCGAGCTTGCAACCTGGGCATGTGGCCTGACCAGGAATCAAACCGGGA
>NW_006289094.1:256278-258450 GCF_000327345.1 Myotis davidii
GCTGCACGCAGAACCCCAACCGGTGCGTGTGCACACCCGGAAGCAGAGAACCCGGGCAGCATGGCCTTGGACCCGACCTTTCAGAACCAGAGGGCCTGCTGTCTGGGGGCCCCCGACGCTGACGCCCTTATCAGAAAGGCCCGAGCTCCAAGGTCCCCGGATGAGGAGGTGACCTCCAGGCTTCCCATGACCGTCCCCCAAACCCTCGGACACCCGGAACCTAGACCAGCGAACACCATCGAGCGGAGGAACCATGGGATGTCCAGCACCTTGGTTGGCGCCTTCTCGCTCAGTCAGCTTTTCCTTTCTCCAAACGCTGACCCGTTGAGTTTTGACCGTTGGAAGCCGGGCACACACAGTTGGGCATGGCAGTGCTGCCAGGTCCCTGGCTGAGACACCCCGAGTGAACCACAGAACCACAGCAGCCCTGCACTGTGTCGCTCAGTGGGTTGGGGCATCGGCCATGCACCAAAAGGTTGCAGGTTCGGGACCCAGTCAGGGCACATGCCTAGGTTTCAGGTCCCACCCTGGTCAGGGCTTGCACAGGAGGCCACGGATGGCTGTTCCTGTCTCGCATCAATGGTTCCCTCTCCCTCCCTCCCTTCACCTCTCTCTAAAACCAATTCCAAAATGTTCTTGGGTAAGTATTAACACAGACAAACCCAAATCCAGATGAACAGTAGAAAACCAAGAGATTCATGACTTCAGTGCCCCCTGCGTGCCGGAGAGAGACCCCCAGAAAACCGAGTCGCCCGAGAAGGCCCGCGATGCCACCACAAACATCACCTCCAGCGGGACTCAAACCACGGGGAGTGTGAGAGGCCAGTAAAGGGGGGCCAGGGGAGCTCAGCACACAGGGTAGGCCCTTATGCAGACCTGCCTCTGCCTGTTCTGCGTGGGCAGTGTGACAGGATTTACCAGGCGCCCGAAAAATACACGGGAGTCCCCGGAGATACAGGAAAACGCCGCTTACTTCCCGATGTACTAGCATCTATCACTGGCACCGTGACTCGGGGAGCGTTCCCAATCCTCAGGAAGACACTATGGACGAAGCTTTCTCTTCACACCCGTTGGTTTCTTTTTCCCCCAAATAAGGGTCAGACTTCCGGACCTTTCCCGGGCTTTGCAGACAGCCCCGTGTGTTGGGATGGGGGCCGTGATCCACACCTAAGGCCTGGCCTGCGGCCAGGGCTGAGAACCCCCTCCCGGGGATGTGTACGGCTCATGGCTCATGGCCTCTGTAAAATGGGAGTATTTAGGTAAATTTCTTGGTTGATAGGTTGACACCTAACCACCGAGCCACACCAGCTGGGTGAAATGTCCAGACTGCTAGCAGACCGTCATGCCAACAGCAGGCAGGAGGGGCTGGGGAGGCGCTGTCCCACCCTGTGCGGTCAGAGCCGCAGAGGAGGATCTCTGCGGCCAGGGGTCAGGACGGGTCACCGCAGGGCTCTGTGGTTGACAGTCCCTCCTCAGAACTTCCTCTTCCCCTCGGAGAGAAAGTGCTGCCTCTCCCTGTGCGCCCCCACCCGCCACCCCCGCCCCCGAGTGCCAGATTGCAGTCCTTTCTTCTCCTCAAGTAAGTGGGTGTTGGTGTGGGAACACCCAGACTTCTGCTTGTGGCCACTCAGCCGCCGTGTGGCCAGGGCTGGGGGGGAGCGGAGGTTCTTCCTGGGGCTGGAGTGTGGGGTCTGTGTGACCACTGGCAGGGCCCTGCCTGGACAGAGAGAGGGCACAGGCTCGGCCTGAGCTAGGGCAAGGGTGGTTGCGGTAACAAAGTAATTTTCTCTCTGCGCTTCTGTGACCGCAGATCCAGCTCGAAATGTGTGGGAAGCCGATATAGCGTTAAGCCTCGGACTAACCTGTTGGCAAGTCACAAGCAGGTCTTCCGAGTCTTAAACAACCCAATCCGAGAGGTGGCCGCCGATTCACACGCACTGTCATTTAAAAAATAAAAATGGGGGAATTTGCCGGAAGCCGGTCCACCCTTGCTGCTTGACGCAGTCGCTGCAGGGAAGAAACATCTGCACAGCGTATGTTCCAAGGGACCTGGCGTACATGGCATACTGTTCTTAATATGTTTGCTCACCTTCTTGGCACTATGTGTTTTAACCAAGGTCACCTCTCCGAGAAAGGTTGTTCCCCCAGGGGGGAATTTTTCCCTGAAGTTAG
>NW_006289094.1:260068-262451 GCF_000327345.1 Myotis davidii
CACGTGGTATTTTGTGGAAGAGCCACAACAAGGGGCAAAGAGCCGCATGTGGCTCGCGAGCCGCGGGTTGCCGACCACGGCTCTAGGCTAACAGGAATGTGCATTAGGGATACTTATTAACTAGGTACAGGGTCAAGCTGCTGGCCCCCCACCCCCCAAGAAATATCTTCTTTTTCTCACCAATGGGAGCTGCCAGGGATGAGGCCGGCCCCTCTTCCCACAGCACAGACTCCCTGACCGTGTGCATGAGTCCTGCAAAGGGGATCCAACTTCATTTTCAGAGCTTCTCCGATTAATAAAACCAATTCGCCCTGACCGGTTTGGTTCAGTGGATAGAGCGTCGGCCTGCGGACTGAAAGGTCCCAGGGTCGATTCCGGTCAAGGGCATGTGCCTGGGTTGCGGGCACATCCCCAGTAGGAGATGTGCAGGAGGCAGCTGATCGATGTTTCTCTCTCATCGATGTTTCTAACTCTCTATCCCTCTCCCTTCCTCTCTGTAAAAAATCAATAAAATATATTTTAAAAAAACAAACCAATTCGCCTAAAACACCCCTGACGTCACAGAAGCATACTTCGCAGGGGCGAATGCTGCTCCCTCTGGACGAAAGGGGCCACACGCTCACCTGACCAGCTCAGGGGAGGCCTGCATGGCGGTTGTGCAAACTCAGAGACCTAAAATAACCACAAAGGATGGTCTGAAAATTAAATATTTAACTACAAACAGGTTATGGTGGGTAGTCATGTCCTCGGCCAGTATTTTCCCTGACAAAGATCAACTTAGATCTTGACTGAGCCCGTTGTCATTTTGCATCTAAATTAACACTCCTGTGAAATGTCTGGGTAACTTTAACTCCCCCCCCCGCCCCCCCCTGCCCGGACCCCTCAGGGCACAACAGATGGCACCAGGACATTCCCTCATTGTTAGTTATCAAGTTAATGGGCAACTGCTAACTCTGTTAACTATCCTGCAGCCATCGGTGTAAAGGAAGCACATGTCCATCATTTTACTTTTTACCCTTTCCCAGCGGTTCCCTCCCACCTCCCTAATGTGTCACCAATGGATTTCATGTTACCCACTTAAGTATTTTCCTTCTGATGGTAATTTATAAAAACAAGGTATGAGCTCCCCATTCTCCGGTTCTGCTTCCCGGCATCACAGGTCCTCAGTTTGGCTCAAATACACTCACTAAATTCTTTACAGGTCTGGATGTTTCTACCTTAACATCCCCTTCAGGGGCTGAGACACACCCCGGGCCCATCACACCCTAATGGGAACCTGGGGTAGCTGACAGGCCTGACTGGAGTGACCCGGACAGGAAGCCCCCCCCCCCCACCCCGCCCTCCCCAGGCCTCGGCCTATCTCTGCTGGGCTATTGTGCAACCTGACACTCCCTTCGCAGGGACGCCCAACAGGAACACAGCCAAACTCAACTTTGGGGAAAACGAAACTACCAGGAAAAGGAGGCACCACTGAGGCTCCATTATCCTGGGATCGGCATCCGCACGCCATCGGCTCCGCTCCGGCACCATGAACTCCAACTTCCAGCCCTTCGTGCCTGGCACCCGCACCGGACTGTCCCCATCCAATGAGGTGCTCAAGGAGGAACACGAGGTGTCTGTGCTGGGGGGTCCCCAGAGCTCCATGGCAGCGACGACAGTTGTCAACATCCAGGCTGACACCGTGGTGCCCGACCACATCGTCTGGTCCCTGTTCAACACCCTCTTCTTCAACCCCTGCTGCCTGGGCTTCGTGGCGTTCGCCTACTCCGTGAAGTTTAGGGACCGGAAGATGGTGGGAGACATGATTGGGGCCCAGAACTATGCGTCCACCGCCAAGTGCCTGAACATCTGGGCCGTGGTCCTGGGCATCGTTATCACCATCAGACTCACTGTTCTCCTGGTCCTTGTGTTCCCGGGAGTCATTCATGCCGTGATGCAAAACGGAGGCTTCTAGTAGCCACCATAGCAGAAGACTGAGTCCTCCCCACCCCCTGCTGGCCCTGCCCGGGTGCCCACCCCTATGGCCAGGTAGCCCAGTTGGTTAGAGTGTCACCCCCTTATGCCAAGGTTGTGGGTTCAAACCCAGTCAGGGCATATATAAAAAGCAACCAGTGAATGAATAAATAAATGGAACAACAAAGCGATGGTCCTCTCTCGCCTGCTTTCTCTTCCTCTCTCTCTTTCTAAAATCAATTAGAGAAATTGATTTTTTTAAAATGCCAATTAAAAAAATCAGACTCTGAGAAGAAACCAAGATAGCGGCATAGGTAAACACTGGAAATTGCTGCCTCGCACAACCACTTCAAAAATACAACTAAAAGACAAAACAGACATTATCCAGAACCACAGGAAGGCTGGCTGCGTGGAAATGCTACAACTCAAC
>NW_006289094.1:263253-266430 GCF_000327345.1 Myotis davidii
GGACCCCGGAGCCCATCACCGCTCAGGCGCCCATGGCACCTCCCACTGCCCTCCCCTCCTCGGCCCACAGGGGGTGTCGCAGCACTAAGCCTTAGTGTCTAAGGGTCTTAAGTCTGGGGAGGGTTGGGTGAGGGGGAAGGTAAGACATCAAGCATGGACCTGTATGCGTGCATCTAAGCAAAACCAATGGACGCGCGACTTTGGGATGGGGGTGAGGGCATGGACGGGGGTAGGGGGCCTGGGGGAAGGTCCACTGGGAAAAAAAGGAGACATATGTACCACTATTTGTAATACTTTAAACATTAAAAAAAAGGAAAACAAAAAAAAGATTCAGTTGGCAAGATTGCACTGACCCTGCAGACACCTGTCCAAAGCACCGCAGCTGTTTTTTAAAAATACGTTTTTATTGATGTCAGAGAGGAAGGAGCGGGAGGGAGAGAAACACCAGTGAGGAGAGGGCATCACTGGTTGGGTGCCTCCCGCGCCCGGCCTCCCGGAGATGGAACCAGGAACCGGGCCTGAGCCTCCACCTGGAGTGGACCTGCTCCAAGGTCCAGTTCAACCTCCGCCGCTGAGGCTCCCGGTCTGGGCCCGCACCCCTGCCTCTGAGCTGCTCACCGCCGCCCCCTCTCGGGCTCCTGCTTCTCCCCCTCCCCCAGGTGAAGGCGGGACACTCCCTTCTGGTTCTCAGGGCCCAGACCATGCTCTGCAGAGGGACCTCGGCGCTGCGCTGGGAGGGGTGGGAACCCCAAGCCACACCCCGCAACCCCCGGGGGCCCTGTCGACTGCAGACACCTCCAGCCCGACCCGCAGGCCCTGCCAGGGCGGTGGGTGCGCCTGTGCTGCTGCACCCCAGGGGCGGCTCTCAGAGGCACCGACCCCCACGGAGCCCCACTGTGCACAGGTTTGGTGAGTGGCCTCTGAAGGACTTGGGTTTCCTGTGGCCACAGCCGACCTGTATGTAGTTTTGGTTTTTTCCCTCTTCACAGTGGCTCTCACTTTATTTCCCCTTCTCCTGGGAGGAAAGCGTCCTTCCCCACATTTCCCATCTGTGCTCTGGGCGCTGGACATGCCATCCAGAGCTCTAGTCCGGCCTGGCCAGTGTGACCGGGTTGGTTGAGGTTCGACCCCTGCACTGGAATGTCCCTGGTCCGATTCCCACGTGTGAGACCAGGCGGGTACGAAAACCAGGGTTACAGGCTTTATTAGGGGAAAGAGACCGGTCTCGCCAGGGGAGAGCGGCAGCACCTGCAGGGTGGGCACGCCTTCTGAGGGGCAGAACGGAACGAATGAGGGCTTAGTGTACCCGGCCCACCCTGAGTGGTGGCTTACTGTACGGTCCATATAGGAACAAGGGCTTAGGGCAGTGATGGTGAACCTATGACACCCATGTCAGAGGTGACACGCGAACTCATTTTTTTGGTTGATTGTTCTCTGTTAAATGGCATTTAAATCTATAAAATAAATATCAAAAATATAAGTCTTGCCCTGATTGGTTTGGCTCAGTGGATAGAGCGTCAGCCTGGGGACTGAAGAGTCCCGGGTTCGATTCCAGTCAAGGGCATGTACCTTGGTTGTCCGCACTAAGTTAGGGTTTTTCAAAATGCTGACACGCCGAGCTCAAAAGGTTCGCCATCACTGGCTTAGGGTATTTGGCAGGTGTGGATCGGTGGTCCAATGAATAGTCCATGTAAAGTACATGGTGAGTCACTCAGGTATTTCCGGGCTGCAGGTTGGGGCACACTCCGCCCACCGGTTGCGGGGAGGGAGCATCTATCACCACTTAGGGCACCTACCCAGGTTGACGGTTCCAACCCAGGTCTGGTCATGTCTGGGAGGCCACGGATCCAAGTTTCTCTCTCCCTCCCTTCCTGTCTTTCTAAAAGCAATAAAAAACACACGTCCTCAGGTGAGGATGAAAAGAAACACACCACACATACACCCCGATGAACCGTAGAACAGCAGTAGTTTAGTGACTTGTAAACCCCCTGCGTACATGACACCCCGGAAACCAGAGTAGCCCAAGAGAGGTCCAAGCCGCCATCTTAATCATCATCCCCAGCTGCAGGGAACACGTGTGTGCGTGCGCGTGCGTGTGAGGGCAGTTAAGGGGGTGCGTAGGGAAATCACGGTCAGCGGGGTGTGTCGTGCAGACGCCTGTCCATCTCCTCTGCGTTCATCGTGTCACCGGAGAACCAAACTCCGTGTCCCCCGGGGAGGGAGGTGCCGGGGATGTCTTCAGAGCCTGAATGTTCTAAGACCCGCGCGGGGCATGGGCCCCGGAAGGAGCTGTGGTTGTGGTGCGTGGTCACATTTTCCGGCTCCGAAGTCTCCTGGCCCCGAGGCCAGTCCTGGAAGAGGTGCGGCTCTGCGATCAGGGAGGCCAGAGGGAGGCCGGTGTCCGGAGCTTCCCTTTCCGTGCGGCGGGTGAAGTTCGGGATCGAAGCTGCTTAACGCATCAGTCCATGTGGCCGGGCCCCAGGAGCGTGGGAGCACATCCTGCCAGGGGAGGCGCAGGGCCTGGCTCCTGCATCCACAGCAGAGAAGGGAGGGAACTTCCTTCGTTCAGAAGTTTTAAATGGTCATGTTTCCTGAGCTGGCAGGGGGCCCACCGGTCCTGGCCTCTAATTGGTTTCCAGGTCTGACTGGCAGGCCGGCGGGGACCCTCCCGGGTCACTCTGATCTCTGCTGGGCAGCCATGCACCCGGCCTTCCCTTGCCTCCTTTCCCGTTCAACAATTCCCAGGTTGTAACAGGAGCTGCCAGGGATGAGGCCGGCCCCTCTTCCCACAGCACAGACTCCCTGACCGTGTGCGTGAGTCCTGCAAAGGGGATCCAACCTCATTTTCAGAGCTTCTCCGATTTATAAAACCAATTCGCCTAAAACACCCCTGACTTCACAGAAGCATACTGTGCAGGGACAAATGCTGCTCCCCCTCAGGGGTTGACTCCAGACACTAGAGCAGCCGTGGGCAAACTACGGCCCGCGGGCTAGATCCAGCCGTTTGAAATGAAACAAACAAAAAAAAAGACCGTACCCTTTTATGTAATGATGTTTACTTTGAATTTATATTAGTTCAAACAAACACTCCATCCATGCTTTTGTTCCAGCCCTGCGGTCCAGTTTAAGAACCCATTGTGGCCCTCGAGTCAAAAAAGTTGCCCACCCCTGCCCTAG
>NW_006289094.1:266611-267125 GCF_000327345.1 Myotis davidii
CACCCTCACCCCAGGCCTCGGCCTCTCTCTGCTGGGCTCCAGTGCAACCTGACACTCCCTAAGCAGGGACGCCCTCCAGGAACACAGCCAAACCCAACTCAAGTTGGGGAAAACGGGAAAACGAAACTTCCAGGAAAAGGAGGCACCACTGAGGCTCCGTTATCCTGCGATCGGCATCTGCACGCCGTCTCCTCCGCTCCGGCACCATGAACCCCAACTCCCAGCGAAGCTTCGTCTTCCCAATCCCCCGCGCCGGAGTGTCCCCATCCTATGAGGTGCTCAGGGAGGAACACATTGTTCCAGTGCTGGGGGGTCCCCAGAGCTCGATGGCAGCGAGGACGACGGTGGTCAACATCCAGGCTGACACCGTGGTGCCCGACCACATCGTCTGGTCCCTGTTCAACACCCTCTTCTTCAACCCCTGCTGCCTGGGCTTCGTGGCGTTCGCCTACTCGGTGAAGGTGGGTGCAGGGGGTATAGAGGGGAGGCAGGGGGCTTCCTGGAAAGCGTGTGC
>NW_006289094.1:267450-269136 GCF_000327345.1 Myotis davidii
CCCCCTGGCCTGTGCTGCTCAGGCTCCAGGGAACAGGGAGGGGTCGCTGACCTGGCTGAGGGCAGGCGGAGGCTGGTCTGGGCAGGGAGCAGCCAGAGCCGGGCCTGAGTCACAGCACCCGGCTGTCCCCGGGGCCCGTCCACACCCCTCACCATCTCTTCTCCCCCAGTCCAGGGACCGGAAGATGGTGGGAGACGTGATTGGGGCCCAGAGCTATGCGTCCACCGCCAAGTGCCTGAACATCTGGGCCGTGGTCTTGGGCCTCCTTGTCATACTTGCGGTCATCATCTGGGTCGTCGTATTTTACGCAACTGCACTGAATCGCGGCTACACGGGTTCCTATCATCTGCCCCAAGACTGAGGCCCCCCCTTTCCCAGCTGCTCCACGCATATGTGCACAATGGAGTTCAATAAAGTACACGTATCCGTCCACACCCCTCACCATCCCTTCTCCCCCAGTCCAGGGACCGGAAGATGGTGGGAGACGTGATTGGGGCCCAGAGCCATGCGTCCACCGCCAAGTGCCTGAACTCCGTGGCCCTGGTCTTGGGCCTCCTTGTCATATTTGCGGTCATCATCTCGGTCGTCGTATTTTTCGCAACTGCACTGAATCGCCTGCCCCAAGACTGAGGCCCTCCCCCTTTCCCAGCTGCTCCACGCACATGTGCACAATGGAGTTCAATAAAGTACACGTATGTGACAACGCTGTCTTTTCTCCTGGAGAGGGTCCTGTGAGAGCCCTGCCTGCCCCTGGACTGAGCCCACCACCACCTGCCCCCTGCCCGCTGCCCAGAGGTCAGGAGGGGCCTGGACCCGAAGCCAGGAGCAGCCAGGCCATCCTCCCTGCGGGAGCACATGTGCCCTCGCCCCGCCCCGGACCTGCCCCTGGACGGGCATGGTCAGGAGTGTCCCCTCCAGCTGCCCCGCCTCCCAGTCTGTCTCCAGGCTCTTCCCAGAGCCGCTGGTGAAGTGGTTCTCAACCTTCCTAATACTGCGACCCTTTAATTCAGTTCCTCATGTTGTGGTGACCCCCAACCATAAAATTATCTTCGCTGCTACTTCATCACTGTCATGTTGCTACTGTTATGAATCGTCATGTAAATATCTGATATGCAGGATGTATTTTCATTGTTACACATTGAATATCATTAAAGCAAAGTGATTAATCACAAAAACAATACGTAATTATATCTGTGTTTTCCCATGGTCTTAGGCAACCCCTGTGAAAGGGTCGTTTGACCCCCAAAGGGGTCCCGACCCACAGGTTGAGAACCGCTGGTGTGGGGCCACACCAGCTACGCCTCCACCGCCCCGCCCAACGGTCTGGACCCGCCCCTCAGTCTGGAACTCGCCTGCTCATTGGGTCCCGCAGGCTGGACGCTCCACCCACTGCAGCTCCTCCCTTCCCGTCCTCAGCCGCCTTTCGCCCATCCATCGGGTCGGAACCTTGGGGAACCACCTGCTCCCCGTTTCCTGCTACGCTCACCCTCCCCGCTGCATGCTCCTCCCCCGCCTACATCCGGTCCCGCCCACTAGGGTCACGATCGCTTCCGGCCCCGCCTCCTACCCTGCTATTGGGGTAAACTCCCAGCCCCGCCCAGGTCCCCTCCGCACCCACCTTCCAAGCCGCCCCGTCGTGGGGGGAGGGGCGCCAGGTCCCCCACGTGCGGGCCAAGCGGCGGTTCC
>NW_006289094.1:270249-270904 GCF_000327345.1 Myotis davidii
TGCCCGGGAGGGCCAGCAGGGGGTGGGGAGGACTTGGCCACCTGCCATGGCGGCGACTAGAAGCCTGTGTGATGCATTGCGGCCTGAATGACTCCCGGGAGCACAAGGACCAGGAGAACAATGAGTCCGATGGTCGTAATGATGCCCAGGATCACGGCCCAGATGTTCAGGCACTTGGCGGTGGACGCATAGCTCTGGGCCCCAATCACGTCTCCCACCATCTTCCGGTCCCTGGACTGGGGGAGAAGAGATGGTGAGGGGTGTGGACGGGCCCCGGGACAGCCGGGTGCTGTGACTCAGGCCGGGCTCTGGCTGCTCCCAGCCCAGACCAGCCTCCGCCTGCCCTCAGCCAGGTCAGCGACCCCTCCCTGTTCCCTGGAGCCTGAGCAGGACAGGCCAGGGGGGCTCCCTCTCAGCCCCTCAGGCTCTCCAGGCCTCAGGGCTCCTCTCCCCTGCCCTGGCCATTTGCTGGCCTCTCCGCCTCCAGGGTCAGGGTTTCCCAGTTCCCTTGTTCTCCCTTCAGAGCCTGGAGGCCGGGTGGTGGGTCTGAGATGTAGTTCCTGGTGTTGTCAGTAGAGAACAAAGGCTGACACTGCGTCCCGGCAGCCTCAGTGTGACCTGCACACACACACACGCACACAAACACACGCACTCA
>NW_006289094.1:271647-275374 GCF_000327345.1 Myotis davidii
TCTGGGCAGCACACCTGTGGGGGCGCACACGCTTTCCAGGAAGCCCCCTGCCTCCCCTCTATACCCCCTGCACCCACCTTCACCGAGTAGGCGAATGCCACGAAGCCCAGGCAGCAGGTGTTGAAGAAGAGGGTGTTGAACAGGGACCAGATAATGTGGTCGGGCACCACGGTGTCAGTCTGGATGTTGACCACGGTGGACATCACGGGCCCTGAGTTCTGGGGAGCCCCCAGCACAGACACCTCGTGTTGCTCCCTGATCATCTCTGGTTTGGGGAGCAGGTGGGTCCCAGGTGAAGAAGGCAGATGCTTACAGAGGCAGAGACCTGAGCCGTGTGGCTGCAGCTTCTGGGACTGCGCAGGCCCCGCCCTCCCTCCCTGGGGGAGTTGTGAATTCTTTAAGTTTCTATTTCCTCCTCTTTTTAAAACGAATGGTCTGGCTGGGGAGCAGGGGGTGGGACACTCTTCATGGTTTGCTGGCAGGGATGGGAGGAAACCTGAGGTTTACGGTCATCTATGTGCGTGTTTCCCGTCTGCGTCACTCAGGCCAGGTCTTCTCCGAAGCCCACGCTGCTGCAGGTGGGGTGGTGCCTCCTGGTTGGGCCTGGACCCAGCAGCCCCTGTTGCCTGTCTCAGGGGGCCCTGCAGGCCCTCTTGGGGGCCGGGCGGGGGGAGGGAGGGGGCCGTGAACAAGGACATGGGCGGTGGCAATCATTTCAGATGGAAACTGCAGTTTAACTCCAACCCTGTTGTTTGGCTTAACAATAGAAGAGTTACTCTGATTTCCTGAATTGTGTACATCCTCCCATTGGATTGAGGGACCATCCCATTGATTGTGATCTTACTGGTTTTAGAAAGCGCATTCCTCTGTACCTGGGAACCATTATCCCCAGACCCGAGGGTTCCAGATAATGTGTCTCAGCCAACTCAGTGGTTCGAGACCCGAGGGCTCTAAATAATGAAATCCTGACAACTCCGTGGTCTCAAGACCCCAGGGCTCCAGAGAAGGTGTTCCTGTCAACCCAGCGGTCCCAGATGATGTGTTTCTGTCAACTCAGTGATCCGGAGACCCAGAACTCTAATGAACATGCTTAATTTCTGCTTCTGTAAACTGCTTTTTTGCCAACAAGGTTCCTCATTCCAAACCCTGAGATGTAATCAATACCTTTGTGATTTTTTTAACTATATAACCCTGGAACTGTGACCAAATAGGTACTGTGAGATTTGGGAATGACCCCGCCTAGTCCCGGATTGCAATAAATGTGACTCTTTAATTCGACTTCTTGAGGCGCCCTTCTGTGATTCGTGGGGTACATTACAACAGGAACATAGGCAGGCTTAGGGTTTTTTAGAATTGGGGTCCACGGAAAAGCGCGGGGCTGCAGACTGGGAGAAGGCACACTTCCGTAACACCCAGGAAGCAGGCGCAGTGACATCTCCACAAGACAAGGGAGCAACAGGGGCATTTGCATGGGACAAGCGAACTGGAAGTGGCCAGGAGAGGTCCGTGTTTACTGAGTGAAGAAGGAAGGGAGTCCTGAGGGAAGGAGGAGGGAGAACCCCACATGTCGAAGGGGAATGTGGACCGATCAGGGGGGATATGAGGACACAGGAACTGCAGCTTTTACAGACCATAGAGAAAAGGGACTCTGTGGGACCCGTTCCCCCCTCCCTACTGTTAACGTAAAAAAACACCGAAACCTGTAAAGAATTTTTGTGAGTTTATTGGACCCAAGCTGTCGACATAGGCCGGGAAGCAGAACCTCAAGGAATTGAGATAATGTCCGGAGAATGGCGGGGTTACATCTGTATTTATACATTGAGATCAAAGGAGGGACGGAGGTGGGTTCCATGAAATTCATTGGCGATAGATTAAGGAGGATAAAGCAAAGGGGGGACCCTGGGATTGGATAAAAGGTAAGATGATGGACACATGCTTAGGCGGGTGCAGGAACAGTTAACATGACAATGACGGAATTGGTGGTCTCTGTCCTCGCCCAGCACATTAGGCTGTGCCCCAAGGGGCTCCGGAAAAAGGGGAGTCACACGTTACCCAGACATTTCAAGGCTGTGTTGTCACAGATGCAGAAAGACAGATAGGCTCAGTGAGGGTAAAGGCTGCCCTTGTCAGGGAAGACACCGGCCCAGGAGGTGCCTGCCCACCATCACTGCTTTAGTTAAAGTTTAATTTCAGACCGTCCTTTGTGGTGACTTTAGGTCTGAGTTTGCAAGACGGCCATGCGGGCCTCCCCTGCGCTGTCTGGTCAGCACGTGGCCCCTTTCGTCCACACTGCTTGGAAGTCCATTCCGTGGGATGCTTCCCCCTCCTTACGTGGGCGTCTGCACTTGCTCTTCAATAAATCTTCACCTTTGCTCGACCGCTTTCTGCCCGTGGATTCATTCTTCGATTCCAGCCGACAAAGGCTCCGGGTTCCAGTCCAAACATTCGGTATCAATTTCACACCAGGGCCAAACGCCGGAGGGGAAGGATGCGGTGTGTGGGCAGCAAGGCGACGCTGGGCCATGCCTGCTGGCCAGGCCTTCCTGGGACCCTTTGTCCTCCGGCCTCCGCGCACCCCGTGGCATGTGTGGGCATCGGCCAGAGGGAGGTGACGCCTGGGCTGAAGCGGGTCCTGAGACCCGGCCGCCGTGATGGCCCTGTGGTCGCCGTTGAGGGGACCCTGCCCCGCCCCGCCCCCTGCAGGAGCCCAGGCAGGGCGCCTCCCCTGTCTTTTGGGGGCACAGGCAGCGGCCCTGCCCCTGGCTGTGTTGTAACGTACCCCGCGAATCACAGAAGGGCGCCTCAAGAAGTCAAATTAAAGAGTCACGTTTATCGCAATCCGGGACTATGAGGGGCCATTCCCCGAATCTCAGAGTGATAAGATGGGGGCAAAACCAGACTTATATGGGCAAAGATCACAAAGGTATTGATTACATCTCAAGGTTTGGAATGAGGAACCTGGTTTGCAAAACCACAGTTTACAGAAGCAGCATGTTAATTACAGTTTTGGATCTCGGGGTCACTGCGTCACGGGGACACGTTAACTGGAGCCCTCTGACCTTGGGATAACCGTGCTGTCCTTCCCAGGTGAAGGGAAATGTGCTTCCTCAGACCAGTGTGAGCACAGCCCATGGGATATCCACAGGACCATCAATAAGGCATTTAATCGAACGGGGTGATTTATATAATTCAGAAAATCAAAATAACCTGTCCCCTGTTAAACAAAGCAAATAGGTACCACACTTCAGCTGCCAGCCCGGGTCCTCCCTGCCGCCTCCCACTCCGCTCAGCCTCCAGGCTGGCCGTGCTCCGTGGGGACGCGCTGGCCTCTGCGCCCTGGACTGTGGCGCGTTCCCGTGGAGCAGTGTCGTCGGGTTTCGAAGGCTCGGTAAGGAAAATAGCTTTTCACGATTTAAAACGTCCCACCTGTACCATTATTGATTACATGAGATATTATTTCAGATCTATTGCTTCTGATGAGATGGGTCATGGACATGAGTCCTGCCGGCTTCTGTAGCTCCTGTTTCCCGCGGCCCCTTCGCCGCCAGCACTCACCCTGGACAGAAAGGGGGAGCCCTCCCAGGAGGGAGTGTCCAGTGGGGACCAGGGGGGCGCCAGTGTTTCTGGGGGATGAGTACTGGGCCCCAGCGTGTCTCCCACCCTCGAGGCCCAGGCCAGTTGCTGTCCACAGTGGCCATTGCCACAGGCGCCCCGCCCGGCCCTGGAC
>NW_006289094.1:275425-276463 GCF_000327345.1 Myotis davidii
GCCGGGCAGGGGCTGTTCCCAGCCACAGCCAGGCGGGCAGGTGTGCAGGCGTCTCCCCACGCGGTGCCTCAGTGCCCTCACCCTCAGGGCGTACACCACCCAGCGCTGCTGCGGGCTCTGGAGTCCGGGAGGCCGGACGCCGGCGGCCCTGGGCCCTGGGCAGTCGCTCGGGGCTGCGGTGCCTGCGCTCCTGGGGCAGCGGCGGGGCCCACAGAGACCAGACAAATCCTAAACCCCCTAATTAGTGGTTGTGTAAACTTGAGCAAGTTACTTAAACTCTTACAGCTCAGTTTGTATATTGGTAATTTAGTGACGCTCCTGCCCCGTGGCCGCTCCTGGCGCCGGGAGCATGGACTGCGTCGGCGACCTCACCGGACTTCTGCTCGGCTGCTGATGGGCCCTGGGCCGTTCCCAGGTCGTCGCTGTTGTAAACTGTGCAGCAGTGAACGCGGGGGCGCACACGTTCTTTCTGGTTGGTGTTTCTGGTTTCTTGGGATGTATTCCTGGAAGTGGGGTTGCTGGGCCAATGGCAGCTGCATATTTAACTTTTTGGGGAAACGCCATCCTGTTCTCCACAGCGGCCGCCGCCTGCACGCCCAGCAGCAGGGCACCGGTCCCTTTCCTCCCACCCTCGCCAGCGCTTGTCGGGTGCTGACCTGTTGATGGCGGCCGTTCTGACAGGTGAGGGGACACCTCATTGTCGTTTCCACTTGCATCTCTCTGAGCATCAGGGACTTTGAGCGTCTTTCACACGCCTCTGGCCTTCTGTCCGTCCTCTTTGGAGAAGTGTCCGTTTGGTCCTTTGCCCATTTCTCAGTGCCCGTCCCCACTTTCCCCTGATCTCAGCGGAGACCACGGCGCTTTCCCCGCCCAGCGAGGACGCAGGCCTGGGACCACCGACCACCTCCCAGCTGCGCCCTCTCCATTGTCTCACACACGGAGACCGCATCGTCGTCGTCGTAGTCGGGGTGTAGCTGATAGCTCTGTCCTTGGGCACGTGCACCCCTCTCCCCCAACCCTCACCCCCTCCTCTGTGAG
>NW_006289094.1:277123-277347 GCF_000327345.1 Myotis davidii
CCCACCCCCTCTGGCTCCGCTGCGGCTGTGGCGTCACCGCCTGTGCGTCCTCAGGCCGTGGGAGGTTCCGTGTCCCGGGGCTCTGCGGGCTGACACGATGTGCTGAGTGTGGGCGCGTCCTCCTTACATATATTACTGCTTTCAGAGAGGAGGGGAGAGGGAGAGGGAGAGGGAGAGACATCCATGATGAGAGAGAATCACTGATCAGCTGCCTCCTGCACGCT
>NW_006289094.1:278445-281295 GCF_000327345.1 Myotis davidii
CCATGTGCCTGGCATTGTGTCTGAAGCCAAGGGAGACGTGAGGCGGACAGAGAGCCTCGGCTCCCCACCAGGCTTCCCCTGGACGTTGTCCCCACGGCACCGGGACCCAGACCAGGGCCTGACCTGGATGCAGGACCCTTATGCCCAACCGGAGTGGCTCCATGGTCGAGTGTTGACCTGTGAACCAGGAGGTCACGGGTTCGATTCCCAATCAGGGCACATGCTCAGGTTGCGGGCTCCATCCAAGTAGGGGGCTTGCAGGAGGCAGCTGATCGATGATCCTCATGGATGTTTCTGCCTCTCCCTCTGCCTTCGGCTCTCTAACATCAATTTTAAAAAGACTGTTACTGCCCTGACTGGTTTGGCTCAGTGGATAGAGCGTCGGCCTGCGGACTCAAGGGTCCCAGGTTCGGTTCCGGTCAAGGGCATGTACCTTGGTTGCGGGCACATCCCCAGTAGGCAGTGTGCAGGAGGCAGCTGATCCATGTTTCTCTCATCATTGATGTTTCTATCTCTCTCTCCTTCTCCCTTCCTCTCTTAAATCAATAAAGAAATATATATAAAATAAATAAATAAATAAAATAAAAAGACCGTTACTAAAGTGGACAGCTGACCCTCAGGTCAGCGATGTTTGCGCGGAGCCAGGTCCCTCGGCCACCCTGTGACGCCCTCAGCGCTTGTCTTCCCTGAAGGCAGGAGGGTCCATCAGTTCCTTTGGAGCGTAGCTCTCAGTTCTGGGATTGGAATGATCTTGGGCAACAATGTTGCGAAAGGTGCTGACCACAGCTCCCCGCCTTGAATTTCTGGACTGTGATGTGACCCTGATCCCAGCAGGTGCTGTGTTTGCGGGGTGCCTCGCAGTAAAATCACAGTTTTCGGGCCGGCCGGCCAGCGTGGCTCAGTGGTCGAGAGATGACCTATGAACCAGGAGGTCACGGTTGGATTCCTGGCACAGGTCCGGGTTGCAGTACCCATCCCTAGTTAGGGGTCTACAGGAGGCAGCTGACCAATGATTCTCTCTCATCATTGATGTTTCTATTTCTCTCTCCCTCTCCCTTCCTCTCTGAAATCAATGAAAATATGTATTCATCTACACTAATAAAAGAGGAAGATGCAAATTGACCATACCTTTGCTACACCCGCCAGCCAATCAGGAGTGAGTATGCAAAGTAACCCAGCAAAGATGGAGGGTTAGTTTGCATATGCAGGCGCTGGGCAGCTGGGGGTGGGGCAGGATGCAGGTGTTCCCACACAGCCCCGGCCACTCAGGGCCTCGGGGGAGCATGGGAAGGCGGAAAGGCGCCTCTGGCCTGAGCGAAGGCGGTGCCCGCAGCCAGGGGAAGGAAGGCCCATTCTTCCACGAATCTTCATGAATCAGGCATCTAGTAAACGAATAAAATAAAATCCCTGTTTTCCTGGCACCTCATTAATCTATTGTGCCGACACTGTAAGACTGTGCAAAACAGATGTCTCCTGAACTTTGACCTGTGGTTCAGCCCATGGGCGGCTCTTCTACAACGATTGTTTTTGGGACGTTCGCCTGACGGTGTCTTTCCATGTCCCTCTGTCCTCATTTCCCAGCCGCAGTCCCACAGCGAGGACAGCTGTCCCTTCGCTCCACGTCCGGTGGACTTTGAGGCCCGGGAGGCCCTTCATTCTACTCGTTGGCCAACAGCCCAGGACTCATGCTGCTCACGTGGCTGCAGACGCTGGTGCCCGGCTCCCGCGGTGGCGCTGGGTCCCTCTGCAGCTCCTCTGGGTCCCTCTGTCTGATGGCCACGCCCCCCTTCGGGGCCACAGGACACTCCAGGCCGGTCGGGCCTTTCCGCCCAGCGGGGCCCAGTCCTGTCCAGGGCCCTGGGCCTTCACTGGAGGGAGGTCTCAGGGCCGAGGCATCCAGGCCCCTCCGCAGGGGGAGACGGGAAATACATGTACGTGAGCGAACACGTTTGTGTTTCTGTCCATATTTTGTATTGAATGGGAAACCACGACTTCAAACGGCCCCTGGGGCCACCCCACCCACAGGGCTGTGTGCGGGCCTCCCCTGTCGCTGGGCCCAAACTCCGATGTGAACAGTGAGCCGTCCAGGGCTCGTGTCCCCAGCTGGGCAGGCGCTGGGCTCTCCCTGCAGGCACGTCGCGTGGGCTCCCCGGCCCCCCTCTTGAGCGGCCCTCCACGGAGCTGCATCCCGGGAGCCAGGGCTCAGCTCCCCTCCTCCTGTCCCTGCTGTTCCAGGAGCCGCCCTTCCGGCCCCGGAGGGTGTCCGCTGTCATAGATTTGGGGGACACTTCCTGGCCCGAAGCTTCCTGTTGATTTGGGGGTGCACACAGGGCCCTGGTGTGAGGGAGGTGCAGACCCCACCACCCCGAGACCAGTGCGGGGATGGTTTGGGCTGAGGTGTCACGCCTGAGCGGACAGGAGGAACCGCGGCCTCTCCAACGGCCTGCAAGGACTTGACAGGGGCCTGAGCCAGAAGGAGCCCTGGGCCGAGACCCCTTGTCAGGGAAAGACCTGCCTGCACGCTGACCTCCCTGGTCCTGCCCCGCGACCCGCCCTCCTCCCGGGCCAGGCCCTGCCCCCCTGAGCTCAGATGGCCCCTAGCATTGTGAGACCCCAATAATGGGACCCTCACTCTGCACTGGGGCCCAGCTGCCCAACCTTTTAAAATGTGCCTTCCTCCCGCCCACCTGCCCAGCCACACAACCGCACAGGAACTCCCGCTCCCACAGGCCCAACGGTTCAGTCCCTGTAAACAGACACCCAGGGACCTCCACCTCCTGCCGGCCCCCGCCCTTCACGCAGCCCCTCGCCCTCCAGGTCAGCAGGCGCCAGATGGGCAGGCTCACAGAT
>NW_006289094.1:281374-284097 GCF_000327345.1 Myotis davidii
CGCCCATCCTGGTCCAGGGCCGGCCTGGTCCTCTTCCCGCCTGCCTGGGCCCCATTGCTGCACCCGGGGCTGATTCCACCCTCCCCTGCGCGGGGCGAGGGGGTGCAGGGGTGGGCAGTCAGCACAGCGTGGCCTTTCTCCCTGTTTGAAGCGCTCCTTCCGGGTGGACTCTCCCCGTGGGGTTCGTGGTCCAAGGGCGGTCCCCTCAGGGGTTCCTCGGGGCCCCAGGGGGACTGGTTCCAGGACCCAGGGACCCCCGGATGCTCAGGCCCCTCACGTAAAATGGGGTGTTTCCATGGGAAGTGCCTTGGAGCACAGGCCACAGATGGTGCGCCCCAAGCGCTTCATGCCCAGGGCACAGTGCTAGGCCGGGGGCAAATGTCGGTTTCGCCTTCTGGAACTTTCTGGGATCGCTTCTGCGTGATCTGAGCTGAGGTTGGGGAACAGGCGACGGGAAGCCGGTGGTAGGGAGAGTCCCCTGTGCGCGTTTGGGCTGCGTGTGACCCGATTCCCTCCCCACTGCTCCCTCGGCCTCCGGGGTGCAGGGGTGGGGACGTGCGGCTTCCTGCAGCCCCAGCTCTGGGGGCACCTCATGGCTGCCAGGCTGAGGGGAGGGCTGGGACCTGTCTCGCTGGGACGGGCATTTCTCTAACGCGGGAGTGCAGGCGTTTCCACGTGGAGGCGGGACTTTGGGATGGAGCCCGTGGGGTCCCCTGGACGGAACCGAGTCCTGGTCCCGGAGTCGAAGGGTGAATCCAGGACAGAAGCGGGGGGAGCCTGGGTGGCGATTATTAAAGAGCAGGAACAGGCGCCCGTGGGAAGGGAAAAGGGCTCACCCATTTCCTGTTTCTGTGGTTTGTAAAGGCTGCAGCTCCGTGTCCTGCCAGCCCCTCCGATTGGCCACTATTATGCCCTTTGGCATTGGTTGCTATAGTGACCCCTCCCCTCCCCTCCCCTCCCCTCCCGCTACCCCTCCCAGGCCTCCCATTGCCTCTGGGCTCTCTCCTCCTCCTGTATTTGTAAATAGAGACGTTGTTGGCCTCTCCCAGCCCCCGTCCTGTGGAGACGCCCTGCTCTGGCTTCCTGGTGTTGTGGGGATGCGCCTCCTCCCGTCTGTAGCCCCGTGCTTTCCATGGACCCCAGTTCTAAACGCCCCCTAACCTGCCCACATCCCAGGTCCTGTTTCAGTAGGTTTGAAGGTTTCTTTTTAAAAATATGTATTTTATTGATTTTTTACAGAGAGGAAGGGAGAGGGATAGAGAGTCAGAAACATCGGTGAGAGAGAAACATCCATCAGCTGCCTCCTGCACACTCCCCACTGGGGACGTGCCCGCAACCAAGGTCCATGCCCTTGGCCGGAATCAAACCTGCGACCCTTCAGTCCACAGGCTGACGCTCCATCCACGGAGCCAAACCGGCCAGGGCTGCAGGTTTCTTTCCTTCCCTCCCTCCATCCCTCCCTCCCTTTCTTTTCTTTTTTCCTTTCTTCCCTTAATGTCCATGGTTCCCCCCATTTTCCTGGCTCATCTCTAAGGTTTCCCGACCGCAGGGGCCTTAGCCACTGGCCTGCGGTTTAGGTCTGAATATTTTCTCCTTATTTGTCCATGGCCGTTGCTTTGTTTATGGTTTGAAAGCCACTTAAACACTGTCCATGAGCTAAGGGGTCCACCTTCTCCTTTTCTGGGCCTGGAGGTGAACGCTTGTCAAAAGCCCTTCTTTGTTCCCATTTCCTGTCTGACCTCAGGCTGCTTACCTCCAGCCGATCCTCCTGAGCTGGGGCAGCCTGACTTCCTGCCCCTGGGCCATGTCCGCCTGCCCAGCACCGAGGATTCCATCAGGGCCTGGCCGCCCTCGAGGCGTCCTGCTCAGCTGGGTGCGGTCTCTGAGGAGGTCGGCCAGGCTCAGTGCCAGGGTCCCCGGGTGTGGGCCCCGCGCCCCTGCCAGAGCGTCCACTGGCTGTTCCTTAGGTCTCCATCCCCTCTGGTCCTTCTGGTCTGGGAGGGAGAGGATGACAGTGACCATCAAGGCCCTGGAGAGCTGGGGAAGGGGGGACACCCCCCCCTGCAGCCAAACTCTGCCCACCCACTGGGCAGGCGTCTTCTCCGCCACAGTCAACAGCCTGGGCCCCCCGGCCCCCCGGGAGTTAGGGGGCACCAGCCTGAGCTGTGTCCTCTGAAGGGACCAGCCTGGCTCCTTCGGCCTCCCTTTCCCCTGCCCCCACCCCCAGAAGCCCCGCCTCAGTCCTGGGGAGCCCCAGCCTTTGCCTGAGGGTCTGAGAAGTACAGAGACCCCACTTATGGCAGCGCTGGGGACCTGGTGATGGTTAGGGCGCCGAAGGAGGCAGCTCGAGGCCAACGTGGTAAATAATCATGAATCTACTCGGTCACTGGGGCACCAGGTAGGCTGAGCCCCCAAAGGCGCCAGCCTCCGGGGACGGGGAGCTGAGGGTAAAGGGCTCCAGGCCTCTCTGTCAGGGGGAGCTGTCTGGCGGGGCGGATCGAGGGCGAGTTTTCTGGTCTCAGCAAGTGGAACGTGGTCTGAGCCACAGGGAATGTGGTTGTGAAACGGCAAGTCCAGCGCCCAGGGCAGGGATGTGGACCCACGATTTGCTCAGACCTGGTGCCGGGAACATGGCCCGCCCCCCAGGGGCCCTGGGTCCCTCCTGACTGCCGGGAACCAGCAAACCGCCCAGGCCGGCCCGTCTGGGCAGGTCCCCGGGTGAA
>NW_006289094.1:284156-285168 GCF_000327345.1 Myotis davidii
TCCATCGGAACCAGCCGGCCTTTGCTGCCCAGCAACGCCTGTCCCCGCCTTCGGGGTTGTTTCCTGTCTCGTCCTGGACTTGAACTTAGGAATTTTAGTCCCATTTCCTTGAGACTGGGCTCCCGGTCGGGGAGGATTCTTTGATGTGGACAGTTTCTAATTCGTCAATGGCGGCTGACGGACATGGAACATGAGTGTCCGGGGCACAGACGAGCTCACCAGGTGCTCACGCTGATGACCCCGGTGTCCATCTGACGGCGTCCGGAGGGGGACCGTGTCCTCAGCTGCACCCCCTGAGCAGGCCTGGGTTCCCGGGACCACTTGTCACGCCAGTTCCTGCCTTTGAGTCCCCCCCGCCCCCCAACTGTCAGAACGTTCTGTGTCACCCGGGTCTGCTTGTTCAGTTTGTCCTTTGGATCCCACGGGTGAGTGGGACCCTTTGGCGTTTGTCTTTCTCTGTCTGAGCGTTTCACACGGCACAGTCCCCTCTGGGTGCTCCCAGGCCCCCCAATGGCAGACCCCAGGCCTCTTCGTGGCGAGTCCTCGGCCCCCGCACGGCCGCACCACTGCGTCCTCCCTCCTCTGCTGGCGCCCCGGTGCCTCTGGTCTTGGCTGTTGTGAGTGACACTGCGATGCATGTGGGGTCACGCCCTTTTCCATCAGCGTTTGGGTTTTGGGGAGCAGCCAGCAGTGGAGCGGCTGGGCCCCCCCACCTCGGGACGGGAGCTGAGGGTAAAGGGCTCCAGGCCTCTCTGTCAGGGGGAGCTGTCTGGCTGGGCGGATCGAGGGCGAGTTTTCTGGTCTCAGCAAGTGGAACGTGGTCTGAGCCACAGGGAATGTGGTTGTGAAACAGAAAGTCCAGCGCCCAGGGCAGGGATGTGGACCCACTATTTGCTCAGACCTGGTGCCGGGAACATGGCCCGCCCCCCAGGGGCCCTGGGTCCCTCCTGACTGCCGGGAACCAGCAAACCGCCCAGGCCGGCCCGTCTGGGCAGGTCCCCGGGTGAATCAC
>NW_006289094.1:285525-287004 GCF_000327345.1 Myotis davidii
GCCAGTTCCTGCCTTTGAGTCCCCCCCCGCCCCCCAACTGTCAGAACGTTCTGTGTCACCCGGGTCTGCTTGTTCAGTTTGTCCTTTGGATCCCACGGGTGAGTGGGACCCTTTGGCGTTTGTCTTTCTCTGTCTGAGCGTTTCACACGGCACAGTCCCCTCTGGGTGCTCCCAGGCCCCCCAATGGCAGACCCCAGGCCTCTTCGTGGCGAGTCCTCGGCCCCCGCACGGCCGCACCACTGCGTCCTCCCTCCTCTGCTGGCGCCCGGGTGCCTCTGGTCTTGGCTGTTGTGAGTGACACTGCGATGCATGTGGGGTCACGCCCTTTTCCATCAGCGTTTGGGTTTTGGGGAGCAGCCAGCAGTGGAGCGGCTGGGCCCCCCCACCTCTTGGGGAGCCTCTGGTGGAAGGCGCGCCCTGTCTGCTGTGAGCACTGCACCGCAGCTCTCGCTTTCACTCCCAAATCCACGCGTCTCCCTTCCACCCTCACCTCCGCGCCTCCCTCAAGCCGCCCCGCAGAGCGGGGAAGGGCCTTGGCTCCTGACCATCGGCCACCGGAGCTCGAGCTGTGGGTGGTGACACCGGGACACGGGCGTGGGGAAGGCCTGCTGCTCAGGGGGGTGTGAGCGGCCGCTCTCCCAGCTCCCAGCTGCTCCGTGTGGTCCCCCTGGAGTGTGACTGCGGCTGCTGGGCTGTGGGGCAGGAACCAGCGGGGAGTGTGTGCTGAGCGCTGTTCTTGTCCACATCAGGGGGTGAAAAGCTGCCCCCCCACCCGCGAGCCCGGAGGACACCACAGGCTGCTGTGGGGAGGCCGACCCTCCTGGTGGGTGAGGTTCCTGGGGGTGGAGAGGTGGGGGCGGGGGCGCAGGGCAGGACAGCCTGATGGCCAGTCAGCGTGGGGTCTCCTTGGGGAAGAGAACACTGACTGGGGTGGGGGTGGGGGCTTTTGGGGGAGCAAGGCCCATGCTGATCCTACAGGGGAGGCTCTTTGTGGAGCGGGAGGTCTGAGCTCACCCCCTGCAGCCCCAGGGGCGCCTGCCCCTCAGGACTCAGCGCTGGGTCAGGGGACAGTGGCCTTCCCAGGGCAGACATGGTGGCAATTACACCGTCCCCATCTCCTGGGCTCGTCACCGGAGAGAAGTCCTCAGAAGGACAGTCTGGCCCGGCTGGTGCTGCTCAGTGGTTGAGGGTGGGCCTATGAACCAGGTCACAATTCTATCCCCGGTCTGGGCACAGGCCAGGGTTGTGGGTTGGATCCACAGGAGGGGGGCGTGCAGGAGGCAGCGGATCCATGAGTCTCTCTCCTCATGGATGTTTCTCTCCCTCTCCCTCTCTCCTCCTCTCTGGAATCAATAAAAGTGTTTTGTGTGTTTTTTAAAGGACAGTCTGGAAGGGGCTGGGAGGTTTGGCCTGGGAGTGTCCTGGCTGCTCCTCTCCAGCTGGCCCTGCCTAGGGACCCCCACCCCCACCCCAATTCCC
>NW_006289094.1:287338-287917 GCF_000327345.1 Myotis davidii
CAGAGGGCGCGCGCAGGAGCACGGCCGGAAAAATGGAACTTGGAAAGACCGAGCCCTCCGTCCCCGCAGGTACGGGCACCCCCAGACTTGGAATCAATGTGTTTGTTCTTCAGATGAATTCGGGGCTCTATCAGTTCCCGGAGGAGCAGGGCCGGGGCCAAGGTGCAGCCCAGTTCCCGGAGGGCGCCTCCCTGTGGACGTTGGGGCGCAGCACCCCCCGCCCCTGGGCTCGGATGTAGTGAGAAGGTAGTTTTCTTTGTAATATATTTTTATTGATTTCTTAGAGAGGAAGGGAGAAGGAGAGAGAGATAGAAACATTAATGAGAGATATAGATTAATTGGCTGCCTCCTGAACACCCCCTACTTGGGATGGAGCACGCAACCCAGTATGTGCCCAGACCAGGAATTGAACCCTGACCTCCTAGTTCATGGGTCAACCATCAACCACTGAGCCACAAAGGCTGGGCAGAAGGTAAATGTTTTGTTTCACATTTCACTAACTTCTAAGACAGCCTTGTTCTGTGTGTTCTTGATTTTTTTTCTCGTTTATTGTTTTGGTTTATTTCTATTTTCTTTTTA
>NW_006289094.1:288228-291498 GCF_000327345.1 Myotis davidii
AAACAGAGGGCGAGGAGTGGGGTCCCCCAGAGGAGCTGTTACCAGTCGCCCCCGGCAGCCCCCCGATTCCCACTCAGGGCGGGGCCAGGGCCCTACAAGACCTCAATTCTAACTCCATCCGAATTCTGGCCTGATCAGTCTCCATCGCATTTCTGATCAGACTGAAGCCCAATTGGACACGTTTTAGCCTGGGGGGACCCACATGAGGCTCTCGTGTTTTGTTTTTTGGGGGGCGTTGTATATGTTTCCATTGATTTCAGAGAGGAAAGGGGAGAGATAGAAACATCAATGATGAGAATCACGGATCGGCTGCCTGCACGCCCCCTAGTGGGGATGGAGGCCACCGGCCTGGCGAGGAGTCTTGTCTTAACCTGTTAGATTGGCCCAGGCACCTGGAGGACCCACCGGGATGGTGGGAGAAGCCGGTGGCTGGTGGGGCTCTGTCTGCGAGGTCAGGGGGTCAGGGACAGCGTCCCCAGGAAGGGCTTGCTGCGTTTCCCTGGGTCTCTCCAGCGCTGCAGGTCAACCCCAAGGATGTCCCACCCAACACTGCAGGATGCCCCTCCAAAGACCCCCATCCCAGCGCTGCAGGATGCCCCCCAAAAGGCCCCATCCCGGCGCTGCAGGACAACCCCAAGGGCGCGCCCCACTTGTTAAACAGCCAAGGAAGAGCAGAGCGGGGTGCAGAGGAGCTGGGGCGCAGGGCAGTTTGGGGCGCTCCAGAAGCGGTAAGAAGGCCCAGGCCGCCCTCGTGGAGCTTAGAGAGCAGCAGGGAAAAGGCAAACAGATGGAGAGACCGAGAATTTCAGAATCTGTGAGGAGGGGCCCAGGGCGTGTGCTGTGTGAGCTGTGCTGAGGGGAGGGGCCCCCAAGGAGCCTCCCAGGAAGAGAGGTGGTTACGAGCCCAGCCCTAGGGACCTGGCGGAGGAGAGGGCTGTGCAAAGGCCCTGGGGTGAGCAGGTCTGTTCGCTGCCACAGAGGAGGCACCAGAGGTAAGTGGTCAGAGGCTAGTGCTGGAGGCGGGGCAGTGGCAGGGCCTGCATCCCGCTGAGTGGCTGGCCTCCCCGCAGGGGCGGAGCTGTCCAGCCTCGGACTGTTGTCTCTGAGGTCTGGCCGTTCAGCAAGGACACGCGGAACCCACAGCAGACAGCCTCCTCAATATCTGACCCTCAGCTGAACTCAGATTGTCACAGACTGGGCACCCTGTCACAGGGCAGCATGCTGACGGGCAGGGACCACGCCTGCTCAGTGTCCCACACATGCACCATCCGTCCACTTGCAGGGGGAGGGGACACGGAGTGTGACCTCGGCCATGCTCCAGGGATCCTGCCTCAGATCATGGGTCAGAGGGGGTGCAGGCCACACCTCTGATGACCCTTAGCTTCCTTTCCGAGGGCCTGAGAGTGACAATAACCCCAACACAGCCAGAGGTGCTCCCCACGCAGCCCGCGGACCCTCAGGCTCCCTGTCGTCCCTGTGGCCCCAGGGAAGCTGGGCTGAACCTGCCGCCTTAGGCTGTGCTGCCTACCAGCCTGGCGGGTAGGGTCCTGGCTGTTGTCCCTGGGCATGGACCCCGCTGCCCGGAAGTGGAGACCGCCTGCACCCGGCTGCCTAAAGCCAGGAGTCTGCCCCCCACCAGGACAGCCTGGGCTCCGAGGAGAGGACGAGGTCTGGGGGTTCAGTGGCAACCACTAGAGGCGCTGGGCCCGGCCTCTCCACAGCTCCGTCTGTGACCCCAGCGTGACCTCGGTCTGCACCATCGGTTTGTGGGTTTGCTGACGCTGTGGGAGCGATGTCACCAGCATCCGCAGCCTCCATCACTGGGTGGCTTAACCCCAACCCCACCTGTGCACAAAGCAAAAAACACGTCCCGCCCGGCCGGCGTGGCTCAGTGGTTGAGCGTCGACCTATGACCCAGGAGGTTGCAGTTTCACTCCCAGTCGGGGCACATGCCTGGGTTTCGGGCTCCATCCCCGATAGGAGGCGTGCAGGAGGCAGCTGGTCCATGGTGTTTCCGCCTCTCTCCCTCTCCCTTCCTCTCTGAAATCAATAAAAATATATTTTTAAAGAGAGAGAGAGAGAGAGAGCAGCAAAGCAGACAAGGATGTTTTGTCTGCAGCGAAAGCCAGTGTAACAAGGGCTCAGCACAAGAGCCACAGGAGAGCACAGGCTGGGCCCCGGCCTCGCTGGGAAGTCAGGGAGGGGGCTGGGAGACAGGGCCGGGCGTGAGCCTGGGATGAGCTGCCGCTGCCCGCTGCTCCCTGGGGGAGCGCGCTGGGTCCTTTGCATGGAGGGCATTTTTCTTTCTCGCTCTTGCTCTCAGGTGGCAATCATAAGGGAGGCCCATGGAACGCTCACCAGCCCTCCGGGTGCCCGCTCAGGGCCGGGGTCTCCCCAACTAGCTGGTCCGGGCCAGGCCAGGGGGTCATTAGTCAGTGCAGCTGGCTGGTCCTGAGGCTGCCACAAGGTCATCTGTCTAAAAGGTTTTGCTGCTTTCCTGGGCCTGGAGCTGAAACAGCACTGAGCCCTCCATGTCATCTTTAGGAGGAAACGGCAGCGCGTTAAACTGTATGACAGGGGTGTGGAAGGTCAGGGGTCCGACCACCTGGCTAGAGACGTGCCAGGGGCGGGCAGGCCACCTGGGGGCGAGGTCCTTGTTTTCCCAGTGTCTGTTCCCTGGTGACGGTCTGTACGGGGCCCAGCGCCCTTGCTCTGCTCCTCTGCCTGCCCGTGACACCCCCCTCCCCCCATGCATGTCTCCCCACCTGGGCTGTGACACTGGCCCAGAGGGAACGTGTCCTGTTGGGCCCTCGGTTCCTGACCCGCAGGGCGTCACAGAGTTGCTCTACGCCCCGAATGTACGGAGCAAGGGAAGTCAGGGCCAGGCGGCTGCAGGGGAGCAGAGGGGCTGGAGCTGGGCAGAGGCTGGCGGAGCAGGTGGGGCCACATGCATGCGCACATCCGCTCCTTCCCGTGGGTCCTGCCCCTTCTGCCTGGGCCTCTCCTTCCACCTCCACACACTGCCCTGCCCACCTGGCCCCCACGTCGGATCCTTTAATGGCTCCTCATCCTTCTCAGGGCGAAGCCTGTGCCGAAACCCCCTCAGCTTCCCTCCACCAGCTGTTGGCCCTGCGCACCCAGCCCCCCACCATCCTCATGGCTGACCCAGCCCAGCGGCCTCAGGCCCCCAACTTCCTCTCTCCCTTCACCTTGAGACCCACTCCTGGTTGGCTGTTCGCAAAGGGGCTGTTCCAACTCCAAGACCAGGCT
>NW_006289094.1:292664-297931 GCF_000327345.1 Myotis davidii
CACTTGCCCGCCGTAGCGGAGCCTCTCTTTCCCCACCTGCGGGGGAGCGGGGGGGAGGGGGGGGACGCGAGGTTGGGGCGAGCTGACCCGCCAGTTGGAAGGCTCCCAAGAGGGGGTGCCTCGGTGACCTGGGATCTGGGCTGCTTTGGGGATCGGCCTTGGGCGAACTCGCCCTGGCTCCCGGCACTCACACTCCAGCGGGGAAGAGCCAGGGGAATCCTGGGGGGCCTCTTGGAGGAGGTGACCTTTGACACATTGGGGAACAGCATTCCAACAGCAGGAGAACCCGGAGTGCGATGAGGAGGGGGGACAGGATACCTGGAGCCTCCAGGAGGAGGGAGGGGAGGGAACACCTCGGGCAGGAAGCATGCAGCAGGCTGCCGGCCCTCCTCAAGGCAGTGAGGCCGGGCCGGGGTGAGCGTCTTACCTCCCAAGGACTTAGAGAATGACTTTGACTCACCACATCTGGGGCCCCTCCACCCGGGCCAAACCTCCCCGTTCAGCCTCATTCGCACCCCCACTTGCTGAGGCCCCTCTGCCTCCCTGTGGTGTCCCCGACACCTGGCCTCACAGATCCAGGCGCTCGAGGCCTCCAGCCCCTAAAAGAGGCACCACCGCCCCTCCAGCTGGCAGCACCTGAGGCAGGACCCCCGAGTGTGACCCAGGGACGCCCCAACTAGCAGCACCTGAGGCAGGACCCCCGAGCGTGACCCAGGGACGCCCCAACTAGCAGCACCTGAGGCAGGACCCCCGAGCGTGACCCAGGGACGCCCCAACTAGCAGCACCTGAGGCAGGACCCCCGAGCGTGACCCAGGGACGCCCCAACTAGCAGCACCTGAGGCAGGACCCCCGAGCGTGACACAGCAAAACCAGCCCCTGCCTGAGCCGCCTGCGTGGTTTTCTGAGCAACCACAGTCCTCCCCAGCCAGCTTCCTGCTCAGCCAGGGAGTCTAGCTCAGCAGAAGGGAGGGGTGGAGGCGTGGGAACCCCACTTCTGAGACCATGGAACCGGGTGGGCAGGAGCTGTTCAGGGTCCTGGACGATTACACCTCGGGCGGCACCTTCCAGGGCAGCGGCTGGACAGGCCCATCCTGACGGGCGTGTGGCCGTCACTCCCCCGGGAGGCTACCTTCCCGGGGTCCGCAGCCCATGCCCTGGGGGCCCGTGTGGACCTGGGCTGGGGCTGAGCCCTGCAGGGGACCCCGCTGCACCCCAAGGCCCACGGACGGCTTGGCGGGAGGGAGCCTCGGGCCAGGCTGTGGGATGGGCTGGGAGGCCCTGGGGGCTCACCTCGCGGCTGGATAGAGACGGGGTGAGGACCAGGGCGGCAGGTGCCACAGGGTCTCAGACGGGAGACCACAGGCGGCCACCTTCCCCAGAGACGGGGCCCGAGACGATTGTGTCCACACAGGAGTCCAGGGGGGTTGGACTGAGGGACGGGCATGGATGTGAAAGCCCAGGCTTGGCCCTGGAGCAGTGGGGGCTCCTGGGTCGGGGTCCCCGGGAGGTGCTCCAGGAGGGGCGGGGGGTCGGGATCGTGAAACTGGAGCCGTCCAGTCACACCTGGGCACGGTCCCCAGGGACAGTGTCCCTCCCGGGCCTCCCTGGCCTCGCACCCGCCAGCAGCCAGCCCAGCCCAGCGTGCCTGTCCCTCCGTGCCCAGGCTGGTGCCAGGCCTCTTTGGTCCCAGACCCCGCCGCAGGGGCAGCAGGTGGCATGGCCTCGGCTGGGGTGGCTTAGCCTCCAGGCAACCAGCTCCGGCACTAGCCAACCCCTGGCGCTCCGTTCTGGAAGGAGGCAGACCCAAGACATGCCAGCGCACGGGACAAGTGCTGAGGGCACAGGGCAGCCCTGGGGGTCTTCCTGGAGGTGGAGTCACAGATGAGGATGGCCAGATGGTGTGTGCGCACATACACCCTAGCATGTGCACACATGACTGCTCCCTCAGCTCAGCTGCCAAGGGGCTGGGAAGGCCAGGCAGAGGCTCTAGCACCCCCCCCCCACACACACACAGCGGGATGTGGGGAGAGGACCCAGTACTTGTCCCAATGAGGGGGGGGCGCGGCTGGTAGACAGGGGAGCGTCAGGGAGAAGGGGCCCCACAGGAGACACTGGCCTTCCTGCCCTGGCCCCGCCATGTGGGATGGGGTGCCTGACCCAGCGGCAGGGCTGTAGCCTTGGAGAAAGCCTGGGCCCTGGCCACGCCCCGTGTGCCCCCCACAGACGGTGAGAAGCTGAGCGGTGTGACGGACAGCCGGGGGGCCCGGGCTGCACTGTCCACGCAGAGGGCAGAGGACTCCAGCGAGAGTCGCGAGGAGGAGCAGGCGGTGAGCGGGGCCAGGGGCGAGCACCTGTGTTGTGCACACGGGACCCTGCGGCCACCGTGTGGGCTGTGTGCGTGGAGGGTGCGGCCCGGACGTGGGCACGCGTGGGCGTGGAGGCTGCACTCTGGGCCGTGCTGGGCAGGGGTGTGGTTATGGGACGTTTCCCAGCTCTGACCCTGTGCCCTTTCTCTCCTGTAGCCCAACAGCCAGGACCTGAACGCGCTGTTTTCTGGGGGAGCTGGAGGGCCGCCCCCCCTGAACTTCACACATCAAGCACCCCCCTGGCGGGAGGAGGTGAGCTCTGCAGCCTGCCTAGCCAGGGGGAGGGAAGGCTGGGGGGCGGTGTGGAAAGTAAGACCCCCTCCCCCCGCCCCCAGTACAAAGGGCAGGTGAACCTGCACGTGTTCGAGGACTGGTGCGGGGGCGCCGTGGGCCATCTGAGGAGGAACCTGCACTTCCCGCTGTTCCCTCACGTGAGTTGGGGGGGGGGTGCGGGGGACAGCTGGCTCCCGGGCGGGTTGAGGGGGCGCTGACATCAGAGCTCGCTGCCCCCAGACGCGCACCACCGTGAGGAAGCTGGCCGTGTCCCCCAAGTGGAAGAACTACGGACTCCGGATCTTCGGCTTCCTCCACCCGGCGAGAGATGGTGCGGGAGGCGGGCCAGGGGGCCGGGGCGTGAGGGGGGGCGACCCGAAGGCCCACAGCTCCTGAGCCCCGGCCTGTGCCCTAGGAGACGTCCAGTTCTCTGTGGCTTCCGACGACAACTCTGAGTTCTGGCTGAGCCCAAACGAGAGCCCGGCAGGTGCCCAGCTGGTGGCCTTTGTGGGCAAGGTACCCCCACTCCAGCCCTGGCCCCAGCCCTGCCCTCCATCCACACCTGCCTCTCCCCGCTGGGCTTCCTGTGGCCTCGTCCGTCTCCTCCAGCGTCTTAGGGACGGGGTGGGGTGGGACGGGGTGGGGATGGGGATGGTGGGGCTGGTGCTCCCATGGACCGGGTGACCCCCTCCACCCCCCAGACTGGCTCGGAGTGGACGGCGCCTGGAGAGTTCACCAAGTTCAGCTCCCAGACGTCCAAGCCCAGGCGGTGAGTGGCTAGGAGTGCGCGTGTGCATGTGTGCATGCGTGTGCATGAGGGTCTGGGTGACATCATGTGTGCATGTGTGTGCATGAGGGTCTGGGTGACATCACGTGTGCATGCATGTGCGTGAGGGTCTGGGTGACATCATGTGTGCATGAGGGCCTGGGTGACATCACGTGTGCATGCGTGTGCATGAGGGCCTGCGTGACATCACGCTGCATCCGGCTGCCCTGCACACCGCCATCCCCAAGGGGCAGGCCCGGAGCGCCGCCCCCGGGCTCCATCTGCCTGGGGTTCTTGGGGCGCAGCAGGCCTGGCCCCTGACTCCGCGTGTCCCCAGGCTCATGGCCTCCCGGAGGTACTACTTTGAGCTGCTGCACAAGCAGGACGACCAAGGCTCGGACCACGTGGAAGTGGGTGTGAGTGCGCCCCCCCCCCACCTCCCCTCCGACCACCATGCCCACCAAAGGGAAGATGCCTGTGGACTCCCAAGAGCTTCCTGTCTAGTTGGCATGGCAGCCACTTAGGGGCCTGGCAGGCAGCACTGCTGGGAGGCTGCCTGGAGGAGGTGGCCCATGCGTAGATGAGAGGTTCACAGGGAGACCCAGTGAGGGGAGGGTCCGGGGCGGGGTGCACCAGGAGCCCCCGGAGCATCCCGGACAGCCGCAAACCGCGGTGTGGAGAGAAGTGGGGGCTTGTGCGGGACCATGGGTCCCTGGTCTGGGGGTGGGGATGAAAGAGTGGCAGGACGCTGGCTGAGCATGACCTGAGTTGGGCCGCGTGTGACCTGCGTCGGGCTGAGTGTGACCTGAGTTGGGCCGGTGACCTGGTGGACCAGGGCGCCCCCCTCCCCAGCTCCGGGATGTCGCGGGTGTCTGGTGTATGTGGTGGGTGTCACCCAAGCTCAGCTCGGCTGAGACACAGGTTTGGGGTGACCTTGCAGAAGCTGGGGGGTGGGTAGTTGACAGGGCCCAGAGTGAGCTGGGAAGGGGAGAGGGCCCAGGACAGCCCCCAGGAACCCCAACTTGAGAGAAGTGGGGAGGGACAGGGTCTGCTAAGAAGACTGAGGAGCAGCTCCAGGAGAGGGGAGAGGGGGGCGAGCATGGCCCCCAGGAGAGCAGTGGCTGCAGGTGTGTGTGTGGGGGAACCATAGCCAGAGGTGAGGGAGCACTCTGGGTTTTAGGAAGGGCTTGAATGGGGCATGGGTGCCCTTAACTGTGCCAGGCCCCCAGTTTTCTGGGTCACCTGCAGCTTCCCTGCCCCTTCCCAGGACCCCTCGCCCATCCACCTCAGAGCTTCCTGCATCCTTGAAGGGGTGGCCCCCACTAGTTCCCCACTGCCCTGCCAGGGAAGCCCCATGCCTCACTGTCCAAGCCATGCTCCCCCCCACCCCACCCTCTGGCCCTGACCACCCTCTCCACCCCCAGTGGCGAGCCTTCCTGCCTGGCCTGAAGTTTGAGGTCATAGGCCCTGCTCACCTCTCCCTGTACACAGGTGCGAGTGGGTCTCTGGGGAGCCCGCGGGCTCCTGGGGGTGGTCCCTCTGGGGAGGGGTCGGGCTCCTGGTGGGTGGTCTCTGGGGAGGGGTCGGGCTCCTGGTGGGTGGTCTCTGGGGAGCCGGTGGGCTCCTGGTGGGTGGTCTCTCTGGGGTGGCCTCTAAGCAGGGAGGGGTGATGGGTTCTGGGGACCCCACACATCCCTCCGCCCCCAGATGAGTCCTCCCTGAAGATGGACCACGTGGCCCATGTCCCCCAGTCCCCAGCCAGCCACGTGGGGGGGCGCCTGCGGCCAGAGGAGCCCAGAGCCGACATGCTGAGGCCAGACCCCCGAGACACCTTCTTCCTCAGTGAGAGGGGGCCGTGGGG
>NW_006289094.1:299637-300935 GCF_000327345.1 Myotis davidii
GAGGGGACCCCCGACCCCAGGGAAGGCGCAGGGCTTCTGCCTCGGCCTCCTCTGGGGTCTCACCCAGGCGCTGGGCCGGTTTGGCCTCCGGGAGGCACGGGGGCTCTCAGGGTTGTGCCCAGCCTGAGGGCAGGGCCTGGTGCTGGGCCCTGAAAGCCCCCAGGGACTCGTTTCTCAGGGCTGTGCGAGAGGCGGGGCTGGGCACTGAGCTTGACCTTCGGGGCCAGGCTTTGCGCAGGACAGGGTTTGACTGTGTGGGTTGAAGACGGAGGTGTTGCTGCCATGGAGGGGAGTGGACGGGAGGGGACCCCCCGGGGGACATGATGGGCAGGCGTGCTGTGACCGTGGCCATGGCGGTGATGGGCGGCCTGGACCCTGGAGGTGGGGAGATCCGATTGTAGGTGGCGGAGAGGACACACCTGCCCTCGGCTGTAAGCCTGAGAGCAGCTCGGGGTCCCCGGGCATAAGGGGGTCTGTTCAGTACAGGGGTCATGGCTGTGACCCCAAGAACGAGAGTGCAGACAGACCCAGAGCGTTTGGGGCAGAACGTCCCTGCTTTTAGGGAGATGGCGGTGGAGATAGGAGGAGTGGAAGGGGGAGTCACACAAGCTCCCAGGGTGGGGGCGCTGCCCGCAAAGGGCCGACGTGGCAGGAGGTTAGGGCCCTGCTTTCCCAGGACCAGAGGAGCCTCTGCCAGAGGCAGGGCGCAGGGAGTGTGAGGGCAGAGTGGGTGCCCGGCCCCAACCTAGGAACCAGGAGGTCCAGGGTCAATTCCAGGTCAGGGCACAGGCCCTGGTTGTGGGCTCCCCCCCAGGGGGAGGCGGGCAGGAGGCAGAGGCAGCTGATCAGTGATTCTCATCATTGCTGTTTCTACCTCTCGCTCCCTCTCCCTCTCCCTTCCCCTCTGAAATCAATAAAAATATATTTTTTAAAGAGGGGATCAGAGTGGAGGGAAGGGGCTCAGCAGGGAGGATCGAAGGGGAAGGGCGGGCACCAGGACAGCCCTGCACTGGTGCCAGGGAGGCCAAAGGCGGCATCTCGGAGGAGCTGGGAGGATGAGGACACCCCAGGACCGGGACCCCGTGGGAAAGGACCTCGGCCGGTGCAGTGTGGGGGGTACTGAGGCCTCGGGCTGGAGACGCTTCCGGTCCTAAGACGCGGTTAGACACGGGGACCGGCCGTGTGTGGTGGGTGCCACTGGGCCCTGGGCGCGTCGGAAGGAAGAGAGGACAGACCGCCTGGGCGGGAGGGCAGTGTGGGCCCCGCCTGGGAACCGCCCCGGGGTGCGAGGTGTGGTG
>NW_006289094.1:301798-304166 GCF_000327345.1 Myotis davidii
AGCGTGTGCAGGGTCCCCAGGTGATGACCCGCACGGGAGCCCCCTGAGGTCTGGGGGGGTCTCCCCAGCCTGATGTCTGAGGGCACCCTCCCGCCCAGGGTACTGGGAGGTGAACGGCTTCGGCCTCTTCGGGATCTACAAGTCGGACTTCGACCGCGTCGGAGGCATGAACACCGAGGAGTTCCGGGACCAGTGGGGCGGCGAGGACTGGGAGCTCCTGGACAGGTGACCCTACCCTCCTGGAGGCAGGCTCCCCATCTTCCTCCCTCACCCAGGGCCTGCGCGCCTGCAGACAACCTGTGCCCACCCTGGCCCCGGAACCACTCCCCACCCCAGGGCCCTGCCACAGCACAGCCCTGCCCGCCCCCAGCCCTGACCCCCGTCTCCACCCAGGGTCCTGCAGGCGGGGCTGGAGGTGGAGCGGCTGCGCCTGAGGAACTTCTACCACCACTACCACTCCCGGCGGGGCATGTGGGCCACGCGTGGCCGCGGCCGTGGCCACAAGGGCTCCCAGGCGGAGGGAGTCTGAGGGAGGACACCCGCCCGGTCGCTGCTGCGGTCCTGAGCCTGGTTCCTGGGACCCAGGGCCTCACCACAGGGCACTGCCCGCCCCCCTGTGCCAGCCCCTCTCTGGCTCCCCCAGGCCGCAGCCCCTCGCACCCCTCCCCAGGGGGCCTGCCTGGACACGAGCAGGTCGGGCGGCTCGTCCCCACACTCTGCGATGATTTCTGTGAAATTTTGCCGTAGCGATGCCATTGTTTTCAGGATTTCCGTCTGTTCCATTTTTTATTCAGAATGAAATGAAATATTTTTTTTAGTTCTGACTGGTCCTCCGCCTGTCTCTCTTGGGGGGACAGGTGGCCTCGGCGACGCCTGTGAGTGGCCCGGGCCCTGCTCCTGATGGCCTCTCTGACCCGCAGCTGCAGTGGTCACGCTGACCCCTCCCCCACCCCCAAGACCACTGTCCCCTTCGCCTCCTCTCCCTCGCAGCCTCTGGGTGGGGCCGGGAGGGGAAGGGCCTCGGACATCCTCTCTTCCACTCTCTCCAGAAATCAGTGCGCCCTCGCTGGTGTGGCTCCGTGGATAGAGCGTCGGCCTGCGGACCTAAGGGTCCCGGGTGCGACTGGGTCAAGGGCACGTGCCTCGGCTGCAGGCTCCTCTTCGGCCCGGGCCCCGGTCGGGGCCCTTGCAGGAGGCGACCCATCGCTGCCTCTCTCACATCGATGTTTCTCTCGGTCTTTCCCTGTCTCTCCCACTCTCTCTAAAAGTCAGTGGGAAAGTGTCCTCGGGTGAGGATTTAGGAAAAAAGGAAAGGGAGCGGTCGCACTTGGCCGCCTGGGGAGCCGGCAGGATTAGACGGAGTGGGACATTCTCCACGCCCGCCTGGTGCTGGGCAGTCCTCATGAACCCAGCGAGCGCGCGCACCCTCATCACCCATTTTCTCGGGACTCTGCCGGGGGTGGCATCGGCTTTCACTCCTCCGGTGCCGGGGGGAGGGGAGGAGAAACCCTGCCGGGAAGGGGACCAGCTGCCTATCCCCCAGCTCGCTGCCCCCCCCCCCAGGGCCAGGCCACCCCTCCCACTGGCCTCTGCTTCCCTTCGTTCCCGCTCCTCACCGAGGCTGCTGCTCCTTTGAACACAAATCTAACAGCCGCTCCCCTGCTGGAAAGCACCCAGGACGCCACTGCTGCTCCTACTCGGGGCCTGGCCGCGGCTCCAGCCACCATTCCATTCTGGGTCCTCCCGGGCCAGGTGGGTTCCTGCTGGGGCCTCCGCCAGCCCCTCCCTCTGCCTGAGCCGATAAAGGGTCTCAGAGGCTCCCGGCTGCCCCCCGTCCTGCCAGGCAGCCCTGCTGTGGGCCACTGTGCTCGGTCACTGTCTGTGCCCCCCCCGCCGCAGACCCCAACAGGGGGCTCCTGTGAGAAGCCGTGTCTCATGGTCACGCACACCTCTCCCAGCGATGACCGGTGCTCAGGATGAGTGACAGGTGGGCGGGTGGGGGTGGGAGTGGATGAAGGTACCACCCGGGGCCTATGAGGGCCGATACCTTTCAAGTACCTTCCACACCAAAGGCACAAGGTGGAAGGAGGGGGTCCCCGAGGATGCCAGGTCAGGGGGCCCCACCCAGGGTCACCGCGGGTGAGGGGCGGGCCGGGGCGAAATCCAGGTAGGCTCCCTGGAGAAGGCAGGGACCGGGGTGGCCTTGGAGGGAGCCCAAACCGGCAAGAAGGCGGGAAGTCCGGAAGGTTTGGGAGCATGGGTGCGGCACAAAGCGCCCGGATTCCCAGAGTCAGGGCCCAGAGGCAGCAGATGCTGCGCCTCTGGGGGCCTGGAGGGCAAGCTGCGCCCCAAACCCGGTCCGGCAGCT
>NW_006289094.1:304277-305623 GCF_000327345.1 Myotis davidii
CCACCTGCAGGCTGTGCCCACCCCCACCTGCGCTGCTTCTCTGTGCGCCTGCGCGCTCCTGAATTTTGTTCTGAATACGTATTATTTGGCTGTTAATATCTTCAAGCTTCCCTCCCCACCTCGGCTCCTAACAATCCCCTTCGGGCTCCCCACGTGGGAAGGGGCAGGGCTGCCCTCTGTGCCCCTCCCCCAGCTTCAAGTCACCAAGCAGCTCTAGGGTCCTCCTCCTCCACCCCATTCCGGCTCTAGGCCCTGAGGCTTCTCATCCCCTCCGCCCCCCATTCCCCGTTCTCTTTCCCCAACTCCTCTTTCAGGGACGCTGTGACAGTCGCTGGGGGTCCCCACTTCAGTAGGCACCCCAGCCCATCCTTTCTGCGGTCAGATGAAGGGGTGCCAGGGCTAACCTGCCCCCATCGGGCCTCCCCTGAGCTCCCCCTGCCCAGTGCCCCCAGCCTCCGCCTCCCCAGTAAGAGTCACTCACCCTTCCAGGCCGTCAGGTTCCAGGTTCGCGCCCTGATGCTGCACCAAAGGCCCAGGGAGGGGTTAAATGCAGACTGCGGAGCCTGCCCCACAGTGGGCCCCACTGGCTGTCTCCAAGCTTCCGGGTGAATCCCCCTCCCTCTGCCACAGACCTGCCTCCTCCGGAGCCACCGTGACTCCCGTGCTCACCCCACACCCTGGGTCTGGGGAGCGGAGGACCGAACTGGGCTGGTCCAGGGTTGGAGAGGCTCCAGCCTGGGGTGAGAGCAGTGGGGACAGGTCCAGGCCACGGCCAGTCCCACTGGCCCTGCAGCAATTAGAAAAAGTGACCCCAGGCTCTCCGGAGACCCCAGTCACAGGGGCTCGAGGTCCCATGTTTGGGGGGGTCACGTCCTCAGGGGGGCTCCTTACAGCTGTGGGCACCGAAGCCCTGGCAGGCACCACGGATGGTACCCAGGGCTCCACAGGCCCCTCCCTGCCAAGAGAGCGGGAGCTTCACTGAACTGGCCGGGGCCCAGCCGAGTGTTGAAAATGGGGCCACCCCCACCGGCACCCCCTCTCCCGCCCATGGCAGGGACCCCACCAGAGCCCCGTCCACCCAAGCCTCTCCTCACAAGCCTGCCAGACCTCCGCCTGGAACCTGCCCCAGCCTTGGGCCAGCCTGGTGCCGGCTGCAGGGGAGCCAGCAGCTGACATCTGAGAACCGAGCTCAACATTAAGTGCCCACCAGTCGATCAGTAAGTGTTTCCGGAACTCCCACCATGTAACCAGTGCTGGTGGTTAGGCAGGCGGTGGCTTGCCATGACGTTTGCTTAGTATGTTCTGAATCTATCACAGGAGCCATGGTTGACCAAGGGCTGGGGAGG
>NW_006289094.1:306031-306902 GCF_000327345.1 Myotis davidii
CACTGACCTCCCGCTGGTCCCCCCAGGCTCCGCCCTGGGCACCATTCCCATCTGGCACCCAGTCCCTGCCAGGACCCCTTGCAGATTAAGGCAATGGGGGGGGGCGCGGTTCTACCATTGAAGAGGGCCTAGGGCAGGAGCAGGCTGAGGGAGAGAGGCTCTTAGAGGGGTCCCCCAGGACTTTGCCAGGAGAGCCAGGAGGTACGTGAGCCCCCCCGCCCCCCGTCCCCCTGCCTCACTCAGGGTACCAGGGGCCTCTGCTGGATCCAAGCCAGGCCTCCCGGGTAGGCGGCCTTAGAGACGCTGGTCCAGCTGGGGAGGGACTCAGGGGGACCCTCAGGGCCTCCCCCCACATCTCCGACACCTCTGGGTTGGGGCTCTGTGGGACTCCTGGATTCTGCACAGGAGGCTGGGAGGAGGGCCCCTCTGAGTCAGCCCCCTGGGGCAGCCCCGCCTGCTCCTCGCATCACTGCCCTGACTCACGGGTTGGAAATGGCTTCCCACCCCCATAGCCTGGGTGGCAGGAGCCTGGGAGGGGGCCGAGGGCCCAGTCGGCCCTGAGGCCTCTGCAGTGTGGGGGAGGGGGCAGGTGACTTCCAGCATCTGGGGACCGAGGTCTGGAGCTGCCATACCCTAGGATGGCAACCAGCTCCCAGGCCCCTCCGACCCTAAAGCCCCGCTTAAGCCCTTTATGCTCAACCCCGACCCTCAGCACTGACCCGGCCCTAATGGTGACTCTTAATGCCAACCCCTGCCTAGCCCCCCCCCACCCCCCAGGGAGGAACAGCGCCCCGCAGGCTCCGGGAGGCGGCCGGCCATGGCACAGGGGGGCCGGGGAGCCCACCGCCACCCCAGGCCTGGAGGGCCTTCA
>NW_006289094.1:307317-309091 GCF_000327345.1 Myotis davidii
TCCCTGACTCACTGAGGCCTGCCCTGAGTCACCCGCCCCGCCCTGGCGAGCGTGGGAGAAGCCATGGGTGGGGCCTCCCAGCACCTACTGGGACCCCGGGTTCTCCGGCAGAGCCTGGGGGCGCCCAACTGCCCTCAGCCCTGAGCCCCTGGGGGGCCGGCCGACAGGAAGAGCAGCACATGGCGAGCCAGCCAGGTCCATCTGGGGGCAAACTCAGAACGTATGCGTCCCTTCCCCGTGACAGGCTCACACATGGTCCCAGACGCAGGCAGACACAGGGCAGCCCCAGGAGAGAGACTCCGGCCCCCTCCCCACCCCCATGCCCCACGGGAAGGAGCAGACAAACAGAAGCAGAAACATTCCCAGCAGGTCTGGGAATCCTGGACGGGAGCCACCGCCTGCTGGTCTGAGCAGGGCCCCTGCGGGATTGCAGGGGAGGCCCCTGGAGTGACCCAGATACTCTCCATGAGAACAGAGGGTGGGGGGCCCTGGTGCCAGGCAGCCTGCCCTGTGCAGGAATCCTGGCTCCACGTGTGTGTGTGTGTGTGTGTGTGTGTGTACCTTGTGAACGTGTGTCCATGGATATGTGTGCATCCGTGTGATGTGAGTGTGTCCATGGATGTGTGTGCATCTGTGTGACGTGTGTCCATGGATATGTGTGTCCCGTGTGATGTGTGTGTGAATCCATGTGATGTGAGTGTGTCCATGGATGTGTGTGTCCCGTGTGATGTGAGTGTGCCCATGGATGTGTGTGTCCCGTGTGATGTGTGTCCATGGATATGTGTGTCCCATGTGATGTGTGTGTCCATCCCGTGTGATGTGAGTATGCCCATGGATGTGTGTGCATCCATGTGATATGAGTGTGTCCTGTGTGATGTGAGTGTGCCCATGGATGTGTGTGTCCCGTGTGATGTGTGTGCATCCATGTGATATGAGTGTGTCCCGTGTGATGTGAGTGTGCCCATGGATGTGTGTGTCCCGTGTGATGTGAGTGTGTCCCGTGTGATGTGTGTGCATCCATGTGATATGAGTGTGTCCTGTGTGATGTGAGTGTGCCCTGATGTGAGTGTGTCCCGTGTGATGTGTGTGCATCCATGTGATATGAGTGTGTCCCGTGTGATATGAGTGTGCCCATGGATGTGTGTGTCCCGTGTGATGTGAGTGTGTCCCGTGTGATGTGAGTGTGTCCCGTGTGATGTGAGTGTGTGTGCCTGCATGAATGCCAATGCCATGTCCTCCTCACTGAGCCACAGCAACTGGGACCAGTCAGACAGTAAGATGAGCCTCCCAGGATGTGTGGGGCGGAGACCCCGGTCCACAGCATAGGGGCCACCAGGCAGCTGGGTTCCCAGGTCCTTCCCCCCCATCCTCCCACCTCATCCTCAAGGGTGGCCTAGGTGGTGCCCAGGGGTCAGAGGGCGGAGGATGGCACAGGGAGAAGTTAATTAACACCCTGGCTGCGCTGCCAATTAGGAGCAGGAAGATTATAATTTGGGGTGGGGGCGTGCCCCCCCAGGCTGAGCCTCACTAGCATCAAGGAGTTAATAGCTCCTGCCTAGAAGCCTCATTAACCAGGGCGGGTCTGGACAATCCGGAAGGCACAGGCCCTCCCTTCACCACCCTGAGTCCTCTGGGCAGATGCGACTCTTCACCCACAGGTGTGGCCCCAGCAGGGACCCTGGCAGAGGCTGACCCCCCAGCAGCACCTTCCGGTCAAAAGTCCCTGCCCCTCGCATCACCCAGGCACCCACCCACCCTGGTCTGTCTCTCTGCT
>NW_006289094.1:309324-309799 GCF_000327345.1 Myotis davidii
TGCTCACCATCCTTCCCACCCTCCATCCTCCAGGCTTAGCTATGCCGTCACCCTCAGTCCGTCTGTCCATCCTCACATGGGTCTGTCTCCTGTCTCTCCACCCTCCATCCGCCACCCACCCACCCACCGGTCTGTCCACTCGCTGTGGAGTCGGGCTGGCGCCAGTGCCCTCAGTCAGTGTGTCGGACGGGGCGGGTGTGGCTCTGCCAGGTGGGGCAGGGGAATGCACCTCAGGCCAGACTGGTCCAGGGAAACTGTGAGCGAAGCCTCACCCCTGTTGACCAGAGCTCAGGACCAGCTTGCAGGAGGTCAGTGTGGCTGCCTGGAGGAGGGGGCCAGGCCCTGAGCCCTGCAGATTGGAGAGCTGATGCAGGAGTCCCGGGCTCACTGCCCAGGGGACTGGGAGGTCATGGGGTGAGCATGTCTGACCCCCAGCACAGCCGGAGGCGAGGGGGGCTGTGGGAGGGGGACCCCC
>NW_006289094.1:309961-310222 GCF_000327345.1 Myotis davidii
CCTGAGCTGCAGTCGGAGGGTGAGCTCTGCCCACAACGGGGGCAGTGCCTTTGGGGCCGTGGGGTACGGGGGAGCCCTGCCCACCACACCCATGCCCCCCCGGCCCGTGTCACGCCTGAGTGGACAGCACCTCGGTGAGTGACACCCGCGCCAGCCTGGAGAATCTGGGCTCTGCGGTCACATGGGGGAGGCTCTGGGGGAGGCTGTGGTCCCCAGGGTCAGGGAGAGCCCGGCCCCCACTCTCGGCCATCCCACTCCCAC
>NW_006289094.1:329633-330225 GCF_000327345.1 Myotis davidii
CCCTGAGGACAGACGGGCCCAGGGAGACTGAGCGAAGCCTCACCCCTGTTGACCAGAGCTCAGGACCAGCTTGCAGGAGGTCAGTGTGGCTGCCTGGAGGAGGGGGCCAGGCCCTGAGCCCTGCAGATTGGAGAGCTGATGCAGGAGTCCCGGGCTCACTGCCCAGGGGACTGGGAGGTCATGGGGTGAGCATGTCTGACCCCCAGCACAGCCGGAGGCGAGGGGGGCTGTGGGAGAGGCACCACCAGGGCTGGCGTCATGGAGACAGATGGCAGGAACCAGAGCCAAGACACCCCCATCACCACCCCCCAGTGGGTCCCAGGGTGCAGGAGGGGAGGCAGGAGGCCGTGAGCCAGGCCAAGCTACCACAGCCCTTGTCCACAGGCGCGTCCCGGGGCCAGTACCACACCCTGCAGACCGGCTTCAGCTCCCGCTCCCAGGGCCTGAGTGGGGACAGCACCTCGGTGAGTGACACCCGCGCCAGCCTGGAGAATCTGGGCTCTGCGGTCACATGGGGGAGGCTCTGGGGGAGGCTGTGGTCCCCAGGGTCAGGGAGAGCCCGGCCCCCACTCACGGCCATCCCACTCCCACC
>NW_006289094.1:330881-333628 GCF_000327345.1 Myotis davidii
CTGGCCGGGAGGGGGCGGCCGCCTCGGCCCCATCCCCAGCCCAGCCTGACCCTGAACCCTTGTCTCTGCAGCTTCGACGACATTGACTTGCCGTCGGCAGTGAAGTACCTCATGGCCTCAGACCCCAACCTGCAGGTGCTGGGCGCAGCCTACATCCAGCACAAGTGCTACAGCGACGCGGCGGCCAAGAAGCAGGTGACCGCCCTGCGACACCCGTGACCCCAACCTCCCGACCTCTGGCCTCTGACCACCCTCCCTGACCTGTGGCCCCTGACTACCCTCCCTGACCTCTGGTTCATGACCACCCTCCCTGACCTCTGGTTCATGACCACCCTCCCTGACCTCTGGCCCCTGATCACCCTCCCTGACCTCTGGCCCCTGATCACCCTCCCTGACCTCTGGCCCCTCACCACCCTCCCTGACCTCTGGTTCATGCCCACCCTCCCTGACCTCTGGCCCCTCACCACCCTCCCTGACCCCAGGGGACTGTGCTGGCTTCATTTGCCAGAGTCTCCTCAGCAGAGGAGGAGCAGGAGGGAGTGGTTTGCATATGTCTGCATACACTGCACACCTCTGCACACACCTGTATACACCTGCACACACCTGTATACACCTGCATTCGTCAGCACACCTCTACACACCTGCACACACCTGCCTATACCTGCATTCTGTATCCTCCTGCACACCTGCACACCTCTGCACACCTCTGCACACACCTGCACACCTCTGTACACACCTGCATACACCTGCCTATACCTGCATTCTGCATCCCCCTGCACACCTCTACACACCTCTGTACACACCTGCACACTTCTTACATGCCTGCATACCTCTGTACACATCTGCACACCTCTGCACATGCCTGCACACCTCTGCACACCTCTTACACGCCTGCATACCTCTGTACACACCTGCACACGTTACACACCTACACACCTCTGTACACACCTGCACACCTCTTACATGCCTGCATACCTCTGCACACGCCTGCACACCTTTGTATGCCTCTGCACACCCGTGCACACGCCTGTACAGTGTGCACACGTGGGCTAATAGCGCGTGCTGTGCCTGCAGGCCCGCAGTCTTCAGGCCGTGCCCCGGCTGGTGAAGCTCTTCAACCACGCCAACCAGGAGGTGCAGCGCCACGCCACGGGCGCCATGCGCAACCTCATCTACGACAACGCGGACAACAAGCTGGCGCTGGTGGAGGAGAACGGCATCTTCGAGCTGCTGCGGACGCTGCGCGAGCAGGACGACGAGCTGCGCAAGAACGTCACAGGTGCCGGGGCCGCCACCCCTCTGCCTGTCCTCCGGTCCCGTCTCCGCCTGCCCGCCCTGTCCCACCTCTTCCCTTGGTCCCGTGGCTACCCTGGGGCGGGTCTCCAGTGCCCAGGGCCAGGTCCCCGGGCCACACGCCAGCTGTCCCCAGGGGGCGCGCGGGGAGGCTCCCCACCCGGGCCCAGGCGGAGCCCCGGGAGAGGTTACACGCTTCCTCCCACCCGCCCCGGGAGAGCCGGAGGGTGGCGGGCGCCCCTGACCAGGCCTCGGCCTCCCCGCCCAGGCATCCTGTGGAACCTGTCCTCCAGCGACCACCTGAAGGACCGCCTGGCCCGGGACACGCTGGAGCAGCTCACAGACCTGGTGCTGAGCCCCCTCTCGGGGGCCGGGGGGCCTTCCCTCATCCAGCAGAACGCCTCCGAGGCGGAGATCTTCTACAAGGCCACTGGCTTCCTCAGGTGCGGGGGCGGAGCTTCCCAGGTGCGGGGGCGGAGCTTCCCAGGGGCGCGGGGCGGGGCTTCCCAGGGGCACCCAGGAGTGGGGTGGGAGAGGATGCCAGGACGCCAGGGAGAGCACGTGCTGGGAGGGCTGAACAAGGAGGCAGAGAAGCAGTCAACCAAGCAAGACACAGGTGCTGAGGCAGCCAGTGTGGCTCAGTGGTTGACCATTGACCTACGAACCAGGAGGTCAGGGGTCGATTCCCGGTCAGGGCACATGCCTGGGTTTCGGGCTCCATCCCCAGTGTGGGGCGTGCAGGAGGCAGCAGATCCATGATTCTCATCATTGATGTTTCTCTCTTCCTCTCCCTTCCTCTCTGACATCAGTAAAATTATTTTTAAAAACTAAAAGACAGAGGTGCTGGCGCAGTGGGTCTGGTGCCAGCTGTGGCTGCCAGGTGTGATGTCAGTGGACTCTGGGCCCACAGGCTCAGGTTTCATTAAATCAGGCACCTGATCTGACATTCCTAACCTCCTCCGGACGTTTCCAGGAGGGGAGGGGGGTACAGTGGGACCAGGGACCAGGGGCAGGAGGTGCCGAGGAGCCCAGCGCAGGGCGAGAAGGGGGCGGGCACTAAGGATTTTAGCCCTCGGGCTCAGGTCTCCGTGGGGTGGGCTCCTCCCGGGATCCCTGTGGGGGTCTCTGATCCGCCTCCACCCGCAGGAACCTCAGCTCGGCCTCCCAGGCCACTCGCCAGAAGATGCGTGAGTGCCATGGGCTGGTGGACGCCCTGGTCACCTACATCAACCAGGCCCTGGACGTGGGCAAGTGCGAGGACAAGGTGAGGGGTGGCCGGTGGGGAGGGCGGCCGGTGGAGTCGGGAGGGGCCAGCCCGTTCTGACCAGAGTCCGCTCGCACAGAGCGTGGAGAACGCCGTGTGCGTGCTGAGGAACCTGTCCTACCGCCTGTACGACGAGATGCCGCCGTCAGCCCTGCAGCGCCTCGAGGGCCGGGGCCGCAGGGACATGGCC
>NW_006289094.1:333865-334360 GCF_000327345.1 Myotis davidii
TCAACCGGCACACAACGGAGGCGGCCGCCGGAGCCCTTCAGAACATCACCGCTGGCGACCGCAGGGTGAGGCCGCGAGCTGGGCCCTGGGCGGATAGGACCCATGCCTGGCCACGTGCAGGGGACACACGGGGGGGCGGGGGTAGGGGCACAGGCGTGAGAGCCTGCTCTCCGGGAGTTGACAGCCTGTTGGGAGAGGGACAGCGACAGGGGGATGGATGCAAACTTGTGGATGGGCCAGAACGACCCAGGGAGGGAGGGAAGGCAGCCTCGGAGCTGGACAGGAGGGACCAGAAGGAGGGGGTGTCTGGGATGCTGCGCTGGGTCTGAGGGGAGCTGCCCAGCAGGTCTAAGTCCAGGGGGCCCGCCTGGTGAGGTTCCGGCAGTCCTGCCTCAGTTTCCCCAGGGGTCGGCTGCGGGGATGCCAAGGGGGCGCTGGCGCCTTCACCTGCACCCACCAGCTCCTCTCCCACCTGCAGTGGGCGGGCGTGCTCAG
>NW_006289094.1:334766-335231 GCF_000327345.1 Myotis davidii
CCTCCCGGGCAGCCTCCAGCCTCTTGGCCAACCTGTGGCAGTACAACAAGCTCCACCGAGACTTCCGAGCGGTAGGCCACGGGGAGGGGCTCGGAGACGGGGGGAGAATTGGAGGCCAAGGGCACGGGGTCCCCCCCAGCAACCCGGGGGAGGGCGGCGTGGGTGCAGGGCGGCCGGCACCCTCTCACTCGCACCCCTGCCTGATTGCAGAAGGGCTATCGGAAGGAGGACTTCCTAGGCCCCTAGGCGAGGCCTTCCCAGAGGAGGAGGACGCGACTCGGCCCAGGCTCCGGAGGCCGGGCCCAGCCCCTGCTGCTGGAGGGCCGCCTGGAGGAGAAGACGGGTGGTCCAGGGCCACTCGCTGGAGCCCCGAGTGCAACTGGGAAAGGCCTGGGCCACCAGGGAGAGGACCGGGGACGGGGGCTTGCAGCTGGGACGTGGCTTCCGCAGGGCAGGGAGTGGGCA
>NW_006289094.1:335341-336200 GCF_000327345.1 Myotis davidii
GGTGGTCGTGAAGACAGCACCCAGGCCTGCACGCGTCTTCCTTTTTAAAAAATGTGTTTTTATTGGTTTCAGAGAGGAAGGGAGAGGGAGAGGGAGATAGAAACATCAATGATGCGAGAACCATTGACTGGCTGCCTCCTGAACGCCCCCTACAGGGGATGGAGCCTGCAACCTGGGCATGTGCCCCAGCCGGAACCGAACCCTGACCTCCTGGTTCACGCTGAGCCACTGTGGCCGGACCCACATGCTTCTTTAGCTGGTCTCACCCCTGGGGGACTCCAGTGCCCCCCAAAACAGCCAGGCGTGCCCTGGGCTCACACACAGGCCTCTCCACGCCAGGGAGGAGAGCTGGCCAGCAGCGGAGGAGGTGGGGTAGGCAGCTGAGGTCTCAGTGCCCCCTGAGGCGCAGGGACAGCAGAGCTGGGACCATTCGTGTGGCAAAGGCACCCAACACCTCTCTTTGACCTGCCCCCCTTGGGGCTGGGGGGGTACCCTGACCAGGGACTCGTGTCCATCTGAGGCTGGGACCCTCCCCCACCTCACGGAGCCAGGCCCCTTGGTTATGAAGCTCCCACTGATGTTTCCACAACAAAGGGCTCCTTACGCAAAGCTCAGCACCCCAGCCCTGAGGGGCCTGACTCCTCGGATCCGTCTGGATCAGAGGGGACTGGGGACTCCACACTGCCCCTCAGGGGGACCAAGGAGGCTCCGGCAAGACGTGCCTGAGCTGGCACGGGAGGGAGGGAGGGAGGGAGGGAGGGAGAGAGAGAGAGAGAGAGATCCAAAGCTATGGAGTGGTGAATGGCTAAAGCTGGCTACAGGTGTCAATTTAGATACAGGAAGTGTGTTTTTTTTGTTC
>NW_006289094.1:336321-337361 GCF_000327345.1 Myotis davidii
AGGGAGGGCAGGATGGAGAGGGGGAGGGTTGGGAGGAGAGAGAGAGGGAGAGTGGGAGTGGACAGCCCGATTTGGTGACTGCGAGGCCACAGGGATGAAAAAAGGGAGGGGCCGGGGGCCCTGGGAGCCCGAGGTGGAAGAGGTGCCCCACCCAACACAGTGCACCCCCCCTTCCTGCCCAGGACAGCACAGGACAAGGCAGAGGTAGGGTCCAAAAGGACTTTATTTTCTGGCACAAGGAGGGGCACTAGGGCCACCCCCGCCCCCAGGGGGCTCCAGGTCCGGCTCCCAGGGGATGGGGGAGGGGCGGCTACACGTCGTCCTTGGACACCAGGCAGTAGAAGTCCGTGCGGGCGCTGTAGTTCCGGGAGCCGAGGTCCGAGACGTCCACCTCGCTGCCCCGGCCCTCTCCTAGCGAGGCCCGGCTTGCATGCGGCGTAGCTGATGGCTCCCCAAAGACAGGCCCGCGGACACCTGGGGGTACCACCAGGCCTGAAGCCCACGCTCCCTGCTCACCCTCCTGAGTAGTGACATTGGAGGTCCCAGAGGCACTGGCCAGGTCTCAGGCCCAAGCGCCTCTGAGAAAGAAGCTGTGAGGGGAGGGGGTCCTGGGGGGTCCAGCCCACCCCCAGAGGGCAGGGACGAGTCCCCCCACCTGGGCCCCTCAGCCCCGTGCAGCCCCCTGCACGGGGCCGAGTTTCCCAGGGTTGGGCTGGGGCTGGGTGCACATACCCAGGTCCCCCTCGGGGTCGGGGTCCAGCTCGGGGTCCAGGGCCTGGCCCTCGGGGACGTGGCCCCGCACAATCAGCATGGGGTCCTTGTCATCCTGCAGCCGCGTCTGGGGGTCTCCCTCCATCGCTCTGTACTGCACCTTCCGTGGCAGCGCCAGCTGTAGCTCTTTCCAAAAATCGGAGGAAGGCGTCTGGGGGCCAAGGTGGGGACGCATGGGCGATGCAGACACTGGAGGCGCCGGCCCAGGGCCCCAAACGACACACCCGCGGCGTGTTCACCGGCGCCTGGAACCTCACAGGAGGCTCCTG
>NW_006289094.1:343502-345506 GCF_000327345.1 Myotis davidii
CGGGTACCCCCTCACCAGCTCTCCAGAGAGTGAAGGAAGCGGAGCTGACGTTCTGGATGGAGCAGGTGAAGGCCCCGTAGTCCTCAGCACTGGTCAGGTTGACCCCCAGGACACTGGACACAAGCACCTCTGACAGGTTGGCCTTGACCCTGAGGAGACCAGACCCCAACTTCTCAGCAGGGGCCCTAGAGCATCGGGGGACCCCCGGAGCCCCGCCTGTCCGGGATGCCGAGAGCCTGCAGGTGTGGCCTCCTGGGCAGCCGTGGGCTATGAGCTAAGAGAAGCGGCAGAACCTGGAGGGGTTATGGATCTGTCTAGCGAGCCACCCTAATCCTGGGTCTGGGTCCTGGGGTGCTCCGATCCCAGGCATGGCCCAATGGCCAGTGCCTCCTTCAGGCCTTAGGACTCTGCTGGCACCCATGGTCCCAGGCAGTGTGCAGAGTGTCTACGGGGCCGCCTGTCCCTCCGGTCATTGACCCTCAGTCTGTGTCCACAGGGGCACTGTGCCCGTGTCATGTCTGGGAGGTCACTCCCCAGCCATGTCCAGGTGGTCACAGACCAGGGTGTAGGTCAGAGAGGCCACTGGCCACGGCTGTCCAGGGTGGTCTCTTACCAGGAGTCCTCATGAAGGTCATAGTGGCTGCCGTTGCCCAGCGGCTGCCCGTCTTTTAGCCACCGGACTAGGAGCAGGGGACATTGGGGCGCAGAGACCACCCAGGCCGTGCAGTTCAGCGTGACCACACTGCCCAGGGGAGGCCCCAGAGTCTGGTCTCCAGATGGGGAGAGGAAGTTGGGGGGCCGGTCACAGACGCCTGCAGAGAGAAGACCCAGGGGGTTAGCCGCGCTCAGGACACCAGGCTCCCCTTGTTCACAGACAGTCTGAGGGCCAGGAACCACAAGGCCGGCCAGTGGCCTGGACCGCTTGGTGGTCACACCATGTCCATCCGCGAGTCCCATGGAGAAGGGGCCCCAGCATCTGACGGCTCATCCACCCAGGACGAGAGCCCCAGGCGCCAGGCCTCAGCCCCATCCCCACTGGGGAGCTGTAGTGAGTGTGGGCACTGTGGTTTGGGGGATGGGGGTGCTGGGGGTGCCAGCACCTTCCACCTGAGATGGGAGCCAGGGTCCCAGGACCCTCTGCTGACCACAGGCAAGCCTTCCTGCCTCCTGAGACCTGAGCTTCTCTTCTTAAAATCAATGGACTGAGCATGAGCAGGGGTCAGAGCACACAGCCACCGCCTGATGGCGCGGTGCCCAGCAGCCCGCTCTCCCCGCCCGCGCCCTGGGCCCCCCAGCAGTGCCCACCCCCACAAGCCTGGAGGCGGGGAGCAGAGTCTGGGCTAAATGGCAGCCTGGCGCCAGGGAGGTGCTGGAGGTAAAATGGGGCCCGGGCCCGTCCCTCTGGCCCATCTACCTGTCATGGTCTGACCAGGGCCTCCTCGGGCAAGCCGGGCACGGTGCCACCCCTGGCTCCACGGCTCCTCAGCTGAGCAGGCTGGACCCCAGGGCTGGCAGGACTCGCTCTCTGTCTTTGTGGTGGGTCAGTCAGGCTGCCAGATTGGGTCAGAGGCTGCCGCCATTCCCAGAGAGCCAGTTAAACGAGAACAGGACGTGTTAACATGTAACTTCGGTCACAAGCAGTGCTGTGCACTGGCTGCCTCTGGGATGGCAGCGGGGCACCCAGACACCAAACAGAGTCACTCTGAGCCCCTCACACCAGGCCCTCGACTCACCTTCACCTGCCCCAAGGCCACCACCGTGATGGCCCAGGATGGAACAGTGGCATCCCTCTGGCACCTTCATGAGGCCAGGAGGAGGCCTGCCCTGCACACTCACCCGTTCACACCGCCTTCTGCACAGGCTCTCTGCACCCCCCCCCCCCCCCCCACCCACACTTCAGGTAGAGCAGGGCGGCCAGGAGCAGGGCCAGCAGGACCAGCAGTGAGGCCAGCACGGCGGCCAAGTGGCCTGCTGGGTCTGGGGACAGAGCTGCATCCTGAGCCC
>NW_006289094.1:347393-347726 GCF_000327345.1 Myotis davidii
GACAGGCCTCAGGCAGGGAGGCCTCAGAGGGTGAGGCCTCAGGCTCCCGCAGAGCAGCAGGCCGAGGGGGGAGGGCGCCCCGTCACCTGGTTCCGGTCCCGCTAGCAGCGCTGGTCATGGGTGTCATTGACCTGTGCTTGGGAGCAACCCCCTCGGCAAGCCCCGGCCCAGTCCCACCGGCTGCTGGGGGCCCATCGCCCAGCAGGGCGAGGACCTGGCTTTGTGTGTGTGTTTTAATCAGAACTTTTCCGAAGCTTCCTGGCCGCGCAGTCACATCCTCTCCTAACCCTAAACCCCACCCAGGCGCCACCCCTCCAGGCGGGCGGGCAATGG
>NW_006289094.1:347803-348871 GCF_000327345.1 Myotis davidii
TTCCTCTGGGGCCCCAGCCCGGGCACCACTTCCCGGGGCCAGGCCTGAGGTGCCGGAGGATGCAGAGGCTGGGGGCCAGGCAACGTGAGGGTCCTGGAGAGGAGACCCCCGTGGGGCCGTCCTGCACACACACAGGAGGGCCCCTGGGCAGTGTGGCCTGCTGCCTGCAGACCTCACAGACACCACACCAGGCGAGTGGGCGAGTCTCCACGTCCTCCCCCCAAGTGAGCAGCCCCCCGTGTCTCTAACCTCTGACCTGTTGGTGGGGGAGGGGTCCTACAGAAACTTCTGCCAATAATGGGGCCTTGGGCTGGGCTCTCTGGTCCCCTCTGGTGTAGCCCCCAAACAGTGAGCAGTCCCAAGTGGGCTGAGGTATCCTGTGGACCTTGGTTTCCGGCTGGGAGTGGGGGACAGGGGAGAGGGAGGGGGGGGTCAGTGCTCCCTTTTCCAGGCAAGGAAGTCAGCAGGGGCCTTGGCAGAGGCCAGGTGGGGGGCAGCCCGCGGCTCCAGGCTGAACTGGGACTCAGGGCCTAGCAGCAGGTGTCCCTGCCCTCACCCACGCGGGCCACCAGAGAAGCACCTTCCATGCGTCAGGTTTCGTACACCCTTCATCTGACCCTGTCCCAGCCCTGCCAGCCCCACCGTGGCCCCTAAGAATCTTGGGTGAGGGTCCCACAGAACCGAGCCTGGGCCCGCTGGAGGGACCAGCTGTCCTAGCCTCTCCTCCGGGTGCCAATGGCCCGGAGGCTAGTAGATGTGAGGCCCCTGGGCAGAGCAGAGCTGAGCTCTCCCCGGGTGCCGCCCCCTCCTCCGTCCTCCCCACCCCCAGCCTCGCGGGATTTCAATGCTCCAGCCAGACTGTCCCCGACCTGTGTGCTCATCTTGCCACCAGCTCCCTCTGCTAGCGTCCACCTCATCCTTCGCCTCCCAGGCCCACCCTCCAAGGGGAGCGGAAAAACCCACGTGGCCTCAGGCGCCCTCACCAGCAGCCCTTCCGAACCCACGCGCGCCCCCTGCGCCCCAGCACCTTTGGCTCCACAGCCGTGGTTCGCGGAAAGCCCGGACTCC
>NW_006289094.1:349022-349222 GCF_000327345.1 Myotis davidii
GGTCTAAGGTCCGGGTTTGGGGCGTTGGTGGAGGTCCGGCGCCCCCTCCCTCTCCTGCGCAAAGGTCACTAGGAAGCCACTGCTCGCGCCGGACGCAGCGGGAAGGCCCGAGAGGCCGGTGCGCGGACGGGCTTGGGCTTCCGGCGACGCGGGCAGCCAGCCCGGCTCCGAGCCACTTCCTGCGGGACCGCGCCCGCCCG
>NW_006289094.1:351770-354357 GCF_000327345.1 Myotis davidii
CAAACCCGCCACCCAGCCCTGAGAGGGGCGTCCGGGAGGGACTCCCTGGAGATTCCACCGTACCCCGGGTCACCGGGTCACCGGGTCACCGTTTGCGGTTCTGCTCCTCCTCCCCAGCTCTTCCTCTTCCTCCGGGAAGCCTGCCTTGACTCCAGCCCCCAAATCCCAGGTGTAGGGAGGGGAGGACCCTAGAAAGGTGCCTCTCACTGGGAAGCTCTGGAAACCCAGAGGAGGAGGGCCAGGAGGCTACCACACCCAGACCTTGCCCCACCTGGGCCTGTTTCCCACCGAGGCCCGAGGGAGACACAATCCACCAAGAGGCCCAAACGTTGGCACAAAGAGGTTTTATTTTATTATAAAAAGTTCTGCTGGCTTAGGGGAGCCAGAGAGGTGGGGCCCGGGCCTCTCACTAGCCAGGGAGGGGGTGGGGCAGGATGGGGCCCAGAAGCCAGAGGGGGCCCAGCAACGGCTGGCTTTCCTGTGTTGTGCCTGCACCCCCTTCCGTTGTATGGGGGGCAGTGCTCACCCGGAGTTCAGCCAGGGTTGGGCCAAGCCTGAGCCCTAACAGATGGAATAGCTAAGTGTGCTGCCCACTGTGCCCTAGACCCCTCATATACAGACCCCCCAGGATCTCCCGTATACAGGGGCCTCCCCGGGACTCTCATATACACAGACCCCCCAGGATCTCCCGTATACAGGGGCCACCCCAGGCCACTCATATACACAGGCCTTCCTGGATCCTTTATATACACAGACCCCCCAGTGTCCCTCATATACATGGGCCTCCCAGGACCCCTCACATACCCACATACATGTGAGCCTTCTTACACCCCCTACACACACACACACACACACGGCCGTGAGCAGGGTGGGGGCGGCGGTGGCGGCTGAGGCCCTGCCTGGTGCCAGCAGCAGCTCCGGGTCCCTTACACGTCCGTGCTCCGGAGGCTGGAGCTGGAGGCAGGAGTGGCCCTCAGGCCCAGGCCCGGCCCCCACAGCGGCCTCGGCCCCCCGCGCAGCTTGCCCAGGAGCACCTCGTACTTCTGCTGCAGGACCCTGTTCTTCACCGACTGCGGCACGTCCGGCACGAACCAGGCCGCCACCAGCTTGATGCACAGGGCCACGTGCTGCGGGGGGCAGGGGCTGAGTGGAGCGGTCAGGCAGGCTTGGGGGGGCAGGGAGGAGGACCCCCCGGTTCTGCCCACCTCGAAGAGGATGAGGAAGGCCAGCCGGATGGCCAGGAGCGTCCAGAACTGTCCCGAGAAGTTGTAGTCCTGAGCGTTGCGGTAGTCCCGGTACCTGGGGTGGGGGCAAGACCTAAGGTCAGGGGTCAAGAGTTCAGAGGGCATACATGGGGAGGCCGGCGGGAGGCCAGGGGTTCCAAACCTGCATTCAGTGATGTTCTCTGAGCCCTTTATCCTGACCGGGTCCTCGAAGTCCTTGGTGTGGAACACGGACAGACTGTGGTTGATGTAGCCAGTGAGGCAGCTGGCGGGAGGGGGAGAGGAGACGGGCCTGGGCTGCAGGGTGCGTGGGTGCTTCCTGAGAGCTGATGACTGTCTGGTGGGTCACCACCAACCCCTCCTCATTCCTCCACGTGGGAGAGGGCCCCTGGGGGAGGCTGAAGGGGCTCCGGATGCCACCACCTGCCTCCCCGGCCCGGGGCTGAGGGGAGCCTTGTGCCGGGCAGGCCACGGAGGGTCTGCCTTTGGGGGGCAGAGGTTCAGTGCCTGCTCAGGACGCAGCTGGTCCTGGGACCTAAATCCCCCGCTGGGGTCCCGGTCAGCACTCCTGGCTCCGGCCCGGGGCTGCAGGGCAGGGCAGAGGCAGTACCGGCAGCACTGAGCCCTTCCCCGGGCTCCCTTGCTGAGCTGTGGTTGGGCCAGTTTTCCCAGGGGTCTCTGGGCAGTTTGAGCGCCCCCCCACCCAGGGGCTGTGTGGCCGCGCCCCTTACTCGGCTGAAGAGTGGGCGCCCTGCCGGCACGGGCCGTAGCGGTACTTGTAGACGACCCTGGGGATGAACTCGGACGTGAAGGCGATGACCATCCCGTTGGCAATGACCGCCAGCACCCCGATGGTCTCCAGCACCTGCAGCCAGGTCCCTGCGCCAAGCAGTGGGGAGAGGCTGTCTGGTTCCTCCAGCCATGACCACTGCTGCTGCCGGCCCCACCTCCATCCGTGCCCACCGTCCATCCCCCAAGCGAAGAGCCTGGATATCGGGGGGCCTCGTCCCACCTCTGGGCACTGCACCCATGGCAGCCACGGGCCAGACCCCGAGAAGAGACCTGGGCCAAGGCTGACAGCCCGCCTTCGCTCTCCTGACCCCCCGTCTGGGCATAGACAGGAAGGGGCTCAGGTCTCCCTGCCTCCCTTGTCTGTCTGACGCCCTCAGCTGCCCCCAAGCCTGCTCAACCCCCTGGGTCCCCTGAGCCCAGGACTCGGGCCTCTCTACACATGTCCCTCCCTCCGCCCGCTGCCCGCTGCCCGCCCCCAGCTCTCTGTCCACCCCGACTCCTGCCCGGCTCAGTGCGGCCAGTCTGGGCCACCTGCCCTCAGTCCCGGCCGCTGCTGCTGCGCCCCTCTCTCC
>NW_006289094.1:355079-355337 GCF_000327345.1 Myotis davidii
CGGCTCCGCCCACGCACTCATTTCCATGAACTCGTCAAACAAGCTGAAGGTGTAGACGGGGTTTAGGCGGTAGTTGCGCTGCCAGTCCCTCAGCTCGGGGTCCCGGGCCTCGCTGCCCCGCATGGAGCGCCACTTGTGGGACAGCCACCTGGGGGACAGGAACCAGGTAGTGGGTGGAGGGCCCCGGAGCACTGGCTCTGGGCGCTGGGGAGGAGGATGTGGAGGGGGTAACCGAGGGAGGAGGGAGGAGGGGGGAGG
>NW_006289094.1:355482-355823 GCF_000327345.1 Myotis davidii
CACACTGACCTCCTCCAGCTTCCACAAGCCTGCCAGGCGCACGGTCTTCCCGGGGTGACCGTTGATCCTAGGAGGAACGGGAGGCTGAGCCCAGCACCCTGGCCCCAATGGGGGGCGGGAGGGGGGGGAGTGGGGCAGGACAGAGGGGGTGTGGGTGACGAGGGCGACAGTGGAGAAGAAGAGAAGGCAGCCGATCCATGATTCTCTCTCATCATTGATGTTTCTCTCTTTCTCTCCCTCTTCCTTCCTCTCTCTAAGATAAATGAAAACATCTACACTAATAAAAGAGAGAAATGGTAATTGATGTCACTCTGCTATGCCCACCAGCCAATCAGATCAGT
>NW_006289094.1:356578-357172 GCF_000327345.1 Myotis davidii
TACACGCGTACACATACACATATGCACACACACGCACACATACGTGCATGCATATATATACACATGCACACATACACATAGAGATGCAGACACACACATACACATACACATACACACACAGAGAGATACACATATACACATACACATGCACGCACATACAGATACATACGTACACATACACATATGCGCGCACGCACATACATGCATGCATATATGCGCATACACACATACATACACACATACATATACACGCATACACATACTATAAAAGGCAAATATGCAAATTGTCCCCATGGGCGGGAGTTCCACCGACCAGGAGTTAGACATGCATTGACCACCAGGGGGCAGCATGGAACATGGCAGGTGGAGTGGAGGTGCTGCCGCCTCGATGAGAGTGGGACTGCGGTGGGAGGTGGAGCAGGTGAGCGGGTGGTGCCAGGACAAGGCAGGTGCGCAGGGAGGCCCCGGCCAGCAGCCACTAGGGGCCCTACCCGTGCATGAATTTTGTGCACTGGGCTCCTCGTATGTATATATATGTATACGTACACACACACACACACACACACACACACACACACACACAGATACACATAT
>NW_006289094.1:358148-358528 GCF_000327345.1 Myotis davidii
TACATATACACACATGCAGGTACAGATACACACATGTACACATGCACACATGCACACACGTGCGCGCGCGCACACACACACACACACACACACACACACATGACTGGAGGCGTCCCCAAGGCTAAGTGAGGGGGAGAAGGGAGGCGCTCACCGGCCCAGGATGAAGGCGATGTAGACGAGCGAGGAGAAGTGCGCAAAGAACTGCAGCGTGAAGAACTTCACCGTGAACTTGCTCTCTCGCTCCGAGAAGGTCCTGGACTTCTCTGGAGGACACACGGCTCCCTCACCCGTCCCTCCACGGCGGCCCACGCCTCCCCCTGCTCAGACCCTCAGGGCCTCCTGCCGCCCTCGGCTGTCTCCCAGAGCCCCCTCCGCCCCCG
>NW_006289094.1:359158-359867 GCF_000327345.1 Myotis davidii
GAGCCATGCCGATCATGAGGCAGATCTGCGGGGGCCGGGGGCTCAGAGGGGTGGCCACCGGGGCCCCCCCGCCCCCCGGCACCCAGGAGGACCATGAGCAGGGACAGGATGAGGATGATGGTGCTCTTCAGGTAGGAGTGCTGGTGCAGCTGCAGCTCGTAGTCCGGGCAGTTCATGAGCTCCAGCGCCACTTCCTCCTGGGGCACCAGACACGCCGCAGACACGGCACACGCCTCAGACACGGGCACACACCTCAGACATGGGTACATGCCTCAGACATGGGCACATGCCTCAGACACGGGTACACGCCTCAGACATGGGCACACGCCTCAGACACAGGCACATGCCTCAGACACGGGCACCAGACACGCCACAGACATGGCACACAGCTCAGACATGGGGCACACGCCTCAGACATGGGCACCAGACACGCTGCAGACACGGCACACGGCTCAGACATGGGCACCAGACACACCTCAGGCATGGGGCACACGCCTCAGCATGGGAACTGCCGCCGAGCGAGAACATGCAGCGCAGACCGGGTGCGGCCCAGCTGTGGGAGGGAGCCCTCCTGGCTCACCTGGTCCTCGTCCCACCCGTACAGGTCCCAGTGCAGCACCACGTGGGCCCGCTGCCGCTTCCAGAACTCCAGGAACACGGTGGCTGCGCGGAGGAGGGGGTCACAGGCGGCCCTGAGGGGGCCTGGCGA
>NW_006289094.1:361048-364443 GCF_000327345.1 Myotis davidii
CCCTGTCCTGACCCCACCCCTCCCACTCCACCCCATCTGTGACCCTGTCCACCCAGTTCAGCCTGCCCCTCCGCCACCCCCTTGGGGGGACCCCACCTGTTCCCTCATCCCCCCGTGGCCCCCTCCCTCCGCCCACCTGATCTGGCTGGCATTGAACAGCGAGAAGCCGCTCAGGAAGACGATGAGGCCGAACAGTGCGGCGGGGACCAGCATGCAGGTGTACCAGCCCAGCCAGGCGAAGTACAGGGCCACCTTCTCACCGAAGTAGTTCCTATGGCACAGCTGCCGTCAGGCCACCCGCCACGGGGGGCGTCACAGGCCAGTGCCCGGACGGGGTATGGGGGGGCAGGGAGAGTGTGTATTGGCAGCACATTTGCTCGGGGTTATAGCTGTGCCTGTGGGGGTGCAGGTGTTTGTGGGCACATAGGTGTCTCTTTGGGGGTACAGTGTGTCTAAGGGGCACAGGTGGATCTCTGAGGCACAGGTGTGTCTGGGGCACAGGTGGGTGCTGGGGCACAGGTGGGTGCTGGGACACAGGTAGGTGCTGGGGCACAGGTGTGTCTGAGGCACAGGTGGGTGCTGGGACACAGGTGTGTCTGGGGCACAGGTGGGTGCTGGGGCACAGGTGGGTGCTGGGGCACAGGTAGGTGCTGGGGCACAGGTGTGTCTGAGGCACAGGTGGGTGCTGGGACACAGGTGTGTCTGGGGCACAGGTGGGTGCTGGGGCACAGGTGGGTGCTGGGGCACAGGTAGGTGCTGGGGCACAGGTGTGTCTGAGGCACAGGTGGGTGCTGGGACACAGGTGTGTCTGGGGCACAGGTGGGTGCTGGGGCACAGGTGGGTGCTGGGGCACAGGTAGGTGCTGGGGCACAGGTGTGTCTGAGGCACAGGTGGGTGCTGGGACACAGGTGTGTCTGGGGCACAGGTGGGTGCTGGGGCACAGGTGGGTGCTGGGGCACAGGTAGGTGCTGGGGCACAGGTGTGTCTGAGGCACAGGTGGGTGCTGGGACACAGGTGTGTCTGGGGCACAGGTGGGTGCTGGGGCACAGGTGGGTGCTGGGGCACAGGTAGGTGCTGGGGCACAGGTGTGTCTGAGGCACAGGTGGGTGCTGGGACACAGGTGTGTCTGGGGCACAGGTGGGTGCTGGGGCACAGGTGGGTGCTGGGGCACAGGTAGGTGCTGGGGCACAGGTGTGTCTGAGGCACAGGTGGGTGCTGGGACACAGGTGTGTCTGGGGCACAGGTGGGTGCTGGGGCACAGGTGGGTGCTGGGGCACAGGTAGGTGCTGGGGCACAGGTGTGTCTGAGGCACAGGTGGGTGCTGGGACACAGGTGTGTCTGGGGCACAGGTGGGTGCTGGGGCACAGGTGGGTGCTGGGGCACAGGTAGGTGCTGGGGCACAGGTGTGTCTGAGGCACAGGTGGGTGCTGGGACACAGGTGTGTCTGGGGCACAGGTGGGTGCTGGGGCACAGGTGGGTGCTGGGGCACAGGTAGGTGCTGGGGCACAGGTGTGTCTGAGGCACAGGTGGGTGCTGGGACACAGGTGTGTCTGGGGCACAGGTGGGTGCTGGGGCACAGGTGGGTGCTGGGGCACAGGTAGGTGCTGGGGCACAGGTGTGTCTGAGGCACAGGTGGGTGCTGGGACACAGGTGTGTCTGGGGCACAGGTGGGTGCTGGGGCACAGGTGGGTGCTGGGGCACAGGTAGGTGCTGGGGCACAGGTGTGTCTGAGGCACAGGTGGGTGCTGGGACACAGGTGTGTCTGGGGCACAGGTGGGTGCTGGGACACAGGTGTGTCTGTGAAGGGGGCACAGGTGTGTTGGGGGCTGTGTTACCTGATATCGTCGATGGGCTGCTTACGGAACATGTTTCTCCAACGGGCCCATGTCCTCTCCAGGTTCTCCTTCCCCGGCTCAGGTGACTGGGTGCGAGCCCCGCCTCCGGCCCCGCCCTCAGGCCGGGCTCCCAAGCAGCCCCTCACCTTGTGCAGGGGGAACCGGGTCTCAAAGACCCCGTCCTTCACCAAATCCTCAAATGTGTCTGAAGGTCACAGGGGCCTGGGTCAGAGGGGAGGGAGGGGAGGAGGACCTGGCCACATCCTCCCGCCTCAGCACCCCCTGGCGGCCGCCCCATCCTCACCGCCCGCTGCCGTCCTGCAGTTGAGGATGAAGTTGACGATCCGGATTCTGAAACACAGGATGGCTCCGTGAAACCTTGGACCCGCCCCCGCTAGCCAGGTCCAGGCCCCATCCATCCAGGGGGAGCCCCAGCCCACCTGTCTCACCACCTGGCCGGAACCCAGACCCGGGTCTCCTCTGGGAGCCTGCCCTGACCTCCTTAATCCTGCCAGGGTGCAGCCACCGTGGCTCCAGGACGGGGCTCTATCTGGAGTGGTCCCTCTCCTCCGAGGGCCCCGGAAGCCTGGCCTGACCCCCACTCCAACCGCACTTCCTCCCTGGAGCTCCCACACGTCCGGAGCTCACCCTACAGCTTTATGAGCAAACCCTCTTTCGTCCCTGGGCCTTTCCACCTTTAGGGAGACTGAGGCTCAGAGAGGGTGAGTGACTTGCCCCGGGCCACACCGCTAGGAAGCGGCACAAGGAGCATCTGACTGGAGAGCCACACTCCTCCGGCGCCTTCTCCTGTGAGACCTGGTCCCCCGGCTGTCCCAGGGCCCTCGCCCTGGCCTGGTCCTCCCAGACCTCATCGAGGTGCCTCTACTCATTGTCCTCCCCTTGCTCCTCCCCAGACCCGCCAGGTCCGCTCCATGGCCTCAGATCCACATGCTGGAAGTGTCCTTGGCCAGTCTCCACTCCCACAGCCCAGCTGAGCTCGGGGGGACCTGGGGTGAGCCGGGCAGGTGATGGAAGGGGGGCAGGGGACCAGACTGTAGAGCCGGGGGCTCAGCGGGGAGCAGGTGCTCAGAGCGAGAGCAGGAGTTGGCTCCTGAGCCACCAGCACAGAGGCCGGGACGGTGGGGGGTCTGCCTCTGCTCAGAGCCAGACGATGGCGGGGCGGCCCTCTCGGCCTCTCCGAGGCCTGCCCCCCCGCCCCGTCTTTATTTCTTTTTAATGTATTTTTATTGATTTCAGAGAGGGAGAGGGAGAGAGAGATAGAAACATCAGTGTGGAGAGAGAATCATGGACCGGCTGCCTCCTGCACGCCCCACACTGGGGATCAAGCCCACAACCCAGGCACGTGCCATGCCCTGACCGGGAAGCGAACCGTGACCTCCTGGCTCATAGGTCAACGCTCCACCCCTGAGCCCTGCCGGCTGGGCTCCTGCCCACCCTTTAAGTTCCATGTGACTTTCAGAATTCTCCAAGAGGTGAGACCTGTCGGCACCCCTTCCACAGGTGTGGAACTGACCAGAGCCCCGAGGCCACGCCTGGGGG
>NW_006289094.1:364910-365214 GCF_000327345.1 Myotis davidii
CCAGCCGCTCACCTGGTGGTGTCCGGGACGGTGATCGGCCTGGCTGAGTCCACTCTGGCGGCCGGAGCCCCGGGCTCCATGAGGAGCGTGCGGTACAGGCTGAAGATGCTGCTGTCCGCTCTGATCCCGAAGAACACCTTCTCCCGGTCCTCCTTCACCTGGGGGTGGGCCCAGCGGACGCTCTAGCCCCCTCCGGGCCCGCCCCCTCCATCCCAACCACTGGCCCAGCGCCCTCACCCCAGGCACAGACCACGGCCCCCCTCCGGCCCCTCCCCAGGCCCCGCCGGCACCAGGGCCCACTCCG
>NW_006289094.1:365566-374379 GCF_000327345.1 Myotis davidii
ACCAGGGCCCCCGGGCGGCCCACCTTGTACTGGAAGCCCTTGGCCTGCAGCTCCTTCAGGAACTGCCGCTGCCGGTGGACCTGCCTGGGGTCCCTCTGGGTGCGATAATCGGCCACCAGGACGTAGTCCGCCAGGGTCTGGTCGCGGCGATCAGGCTGCAGGAGGGAGGCGTGGGCTGGGCATGGGGAGTGGGACGGAGGGGGCCAAGCCCAGAGGGTCTGAGCAGAGACTCACCTCAGGAGTGTCCATGTCCATCAGCGGGTAGCTGTCCCCTTCCGTCCCCACCAGGATCCGGAATCTCTCTTCACCCTGGGGCTGTGGGGCGGGGGTGGAGGGTGGGGGAGAAGGATTGAGCTTGTCCCCACAAAGGGGTTTCAAACATAACGGGCCGGGGGGAGCCCTAATTGGTTTGGCTCAGTGGATAGAGCGTCGGCCTGCGGACTGAAGGGTCCCAGGTTCGATTCCGGTCAAGGGCATGTACCTTGGTTGCGGGCACATCCCCAGTGGGGGGCGTGCAGGAGGCGGCTGGTGGATGTTTCTCTCTCATCGATGTTTCTAACTCTAACGGGAGGAGGAGGGGGGAGTAAGCAAACAGGAGGCCGTCCCTGGGCTGCAGGGCAGGTAACCAGCCAGCAGCAGCTCCTTGGAAAGATGGCCGGCGGCTCCTGAGCCCTAGGGACAGACAGACAGCCCAGCCGTGTGAAACAGGCTGCTGTGCACACAGCGTGTCTGTCTGTTTGTTTGGTTTTTGCTAATCCTCACCCGAGGATATGTCTCCGTTGATCTTTTAGGGAGAGTGGAAGGGAGAGGGACAGAGAGAAACATGTGGGAGAAACATACCCATGGGCTGCCTCTTGCACGTGCCCGACCACGGCCCAGGCCAAGGAGGGGCCAGCAACCAAGGTCCGTGCCCTTGACTGGAATCGAACCCGGGACCCCTTGGTCCACAAGCCGATGCTCTATCCACGGAGCCACACCCATTAGGGCGCAAGCAGGGGTTTCACAGCTGTGGAGCGTGCACAGGGGAAGACTCGGAACTCGAGAAATTCGGGAAATGGGCCAGGTGGCCGGAGGTGCCCGCCGCCTGCTACCCCTGCGGTCACAGACGTTTTCAGGGCCACAGTGCCATCAGCAGGACCCCCGTGTTGCCCAGGAGCACACATTGGTATGTGAATTTGGTAAACAAATTGGACACCCCACAGCCCAGCCCGGCCCCGGCTGGAGACAGGGCCAGGGCGCTCACAGCCACAAAGGGCACATCGAAACGGTGGGAATAACGCGCATTCCCTCCGGCGGGTGGCTGGGTGGAGGCCGCGGGGTGTCCCCACGTGGGGCAGATCACGCCACCGGCACACGAACCGGCCGCTCCTCCCGCGAGGCGTGGCGGTCGAACGTGACGTGTGACCGAGTTCCGTGAGACGAAGGCCAGGGGGACCCGCAGGTCCCGGACAGACACACAGACGCTGCGTCGGACCCCAGGGAGGAAGCGGATACGTGCAGGCCTCGCGATCCTCTGGCGCCTCGCTACTATTGCGGCCCCGGGGAAGCGGGAGGGGCAGCCTCATCCTCTCCTGCTGTGTGGGCTGCACTCAGTGGCCAATGCAGAGAGTGTGGGCGGCTCAAGGAGTCACTTCACAGGGGAGAAACCAGGCAGGGAAGGTCAAGGTCACGGGTGGCACTGAGAGGCCAGGGATGCGCTGCGGGTGTGTGGTCCCCTCCCTAAAACCTACAGCCCCGTCTCAGCATGGAAGACATCACAGGGACCTTCTCCAGACCTGAGCCGACCCAACGGGCCAAGGACAAGGTGGGAGGGGGGCCTCCCAGGCAGAGTGGCCACATGCCACGCGGGGTCCTGCACTGACCGGGCAGGGACGTGGGAAAGCGGGTGGCGTCGGAGTTGAGGCGGCTGTGCTGGCTTCAATTTTTTTTTAAATATTTTATTGATTTTTTACAGAGAGGAAGGGAGAGAGAGTTAGAAACATCGATGAGAGAGAAACATCGATCAGCTGCCTCCTGCACACTCCCCATTGGGTATGTGCCCGCAGCCAAGGAACATGCCCTTGACCAGAATCGAACCTGGGACCCTTGAGTCCTGGGACCCTTGAGTCTGCAGACCGACGCTCTATCCACTGAGCCACACCGGTTAGGGCAACCTCCTCATTTTTTCTTAATGTTTTTGTTGATTTCAGAGAGGAAGGGAGAGGGAGAGAGATAGAAACATCCATGATGAGAGGGACCATTGATCGGCTGCCTCCTGCACGTTGGACCGAGCCCGCAACCCAGGCATGTGCCCTTGACCGGAATCAAACCTGGGACCCTTCGGTCCCCAGGCCGACGCTCTATCCACTGAGCCACACCAGACAGGGCCTTGCTCCTCCTTTTGACCAGGGCCCAGGCGCGGGCGCTGGCTGAGGGGAAGCGGCCGCTCTGTGTGTATAACTCCTGATAACAGGGGACTCCGTGCTCAACCCCCAGCGGGAGGAGCGGGAGTGGGTGGGGCACTGAGACGTGACCCAGGGCCCTCCGTGGGCTGAGCCAGGCGCTGCGGGTGGGGACAAGGTTCTCGGTCAGAGCCGGAGCGGAGGTGCAGGGCGGGGGCCCTGGCCTCGGAGCCCAGAGCCACACGACCTCAGGCGGGATCTCCCACCTGCTCCAGCCTTGGCCGCCACAGCGCTGCCCCCCCCTCCCCGGGGCCTGCTGGCACACGCCCAGCCTCCTGCTGCCCCCGCACAGCACCGAGCACGCTGTGTGGGCACGGGTGACGGGGACCTCAGCCTGCGTCCCGGTGGCAGCTCCCCAGGGAGGAGGGTTTCGGGGGACAATCTAGGGGCTGTGTCCGTCAGAGGACCCGCCTCACGCCAACTGCTGGCAGGTCTGGGCACCCCCTCCCACCATGGCCGCCCTTGGCCCCAGGATTCTGCCATGGCCCCCGCCCTCCGAGGCCCGGCTCACCGCCCTCACACCAGTCGCCCACGGCCGAGACTTCGGTGCTGCGGGTGCCCCACCTGCTAGCCTGTCCCTTGGCCAAGCACATTCCTGCCCGCTCAGGCACGCCCCTTCCAGAAAGCCAAAGCCCGCCTCGTGCCATTGGAGTTTCAGGTAAACAATGTGGGTCTGGTGTGTCCCAATGATTGTTATCAGGGAACACTCACACTCGGGGGTGCTCCCTACCCGCCAAGGGTCAGGCTGGGCAGCGCCCTCTGTCCGTCCCTTCCAATCTGGCTCCAGGTCACCAGCAGGCAGAAGGGACCACCCAGCCTGGCCGGTGGGCTACATGGAGCACACACGTGTGACACCACTTCAGCCGCACACGGATGCATGTGGGCTTCCCCGCACGATCTCTGAGGGTCACATCACACCCGGGCGCTTCAGCCCCGAAAGCACGTGTCATCGTCCAGCGAGGGGACATCCCCGCCCCCACCCTCCCTGAGCAGACGCCCCCTGGCTCTGCCTCGCAGCTTCTGAAGCAGGTCTGCCCCTCCCTCCTCCCTGCCCCCTCCCTCCCTCCTCCCGCAGCCACCCCTCTGCATGCCACTGTCCATTCCTTCTTCTGTGTGCTGCCCGCCCATGCGTCCCCGACACCCCCAGATGAAGTGGCCTCCCTGTGCGCAGCCCTCCTGGCAGCGTGTGGTGTAAGTGGGCACTGGGGTCTGGAGGGGCCGGCACCTGCTGGCAGGGTGGGTAGCCTGGAGCTTGGTTTTGTTGGGCAAGAGGCTGGCAGGAGGCAAGACGTGGGAGCAGCTCCTGGGAGAGGGAAGCAGGCTCTGAGGAGAGCATGCAGTTGGTGTCCAGAGACTCAGTATCAGCACCTCTGAGGATTTGATACTTAGTACTCCCGTGGACTCAGTACCCAGCACCTCCGAGGATTTGGTATTTAGTACTCCCCAGAACTCAGTATTCCTGGAGACTCAGCACTCAGTACCTCCGAGGATTTGGTACTTAGTGCTCCCAGGGACTCAGTACCCAGAACCTCCAAGGACTTGGTACTTAGTACTCCCAGGACTCCATATTCCCAGGACTCAGTACCAGCACCTCTGAGGATTTGGTACTTAGTACTCCCAGGGACTCAGTACCCAGCACCTCCGAGGACTTGCTCCTAGGGACCCGGCACACGCACCTGTGCGAGTTGGTAGTCACTTTCTGGGGACTTGGTCCTCAGCATCTAGCTTTGCAGAAGCATAAAGAGCAGAGGGAGCTGCTCAGAGGCGAGGCTGCAGGGTGGGCAGAAGCCAGGCCTCGGAGGACTGCTAGGTCCCGGGCAGCCTGGACTTGGGCGGGGGCAACAGGGAGCCCTGGGCGGGGTCTGGGCCGGGGAAGCGCGTGCTTAGATCCAGCTGGGGGCTGGGCATGGCTGCTGCGTCTGCACCTGCCCTTCACAGGGTTAATTCTCTCCCCTCCGCCAAGCCAGGTGCTGGCTCCCACCCACCTGAAGCAGCCCAAGCCCCTCCCCGCCCCCAGCAGGGGCCTGACCAGCACAGAGGGCGGCCAGCAGGGAGCCTGGTGTCCCCGAGGGGAGGGATCCGGGGCCAAATCCGCCTGCTCTGGGAGGGCCCGGCAGCCGGCGGAGGCGGCGTGAGGCTGCCTCTTGCCCACGCCTGGGAGGGCCCAGGTGGCCCAGGGAGGCTGGTTTCACTCTCCCTGCCACCCAGGTGCTGCCGGGCCCTGCAGACTCTCCCTGGGCAGAGGGGAGAAAGGGTGCCTCCTGACGCCCTCCTGCCCACCTTCCCGCCTCACAGCCGCTGCTCTGCCCCCCCAAACCAGAACCCAGTCGCCCTCAGCCAACCCACCTCAGCCTGGGGCAGGACCCAGGGAGCAGCGGGCTCAGCGGCTACCCTGCTCCCCCCCACAAGGTCAGCCCAAAAAACCAAGGCCAGGGCATCCTCCCCCTCAGGCACCAGCTACAGGGCAAAGCTGCCCAGAAAAGGGAGGGGGTCCTCCCCCACCGCGGGGCCTGGGGCCGGACATGCCTGCCCATCTCGGCCCCACTCACTCACTAGGACCCCCCTGGAGTCGCCGGGACCCCGGGAAAGCGCCCCCCTCCTCTCGCCTGCGGATGGCAGTTGCAGCCCCGGCTCAGGGCTCTGTCCGCTCGCACCCCAGCCTGGGTCCCAGGAGCCCCGGGCCCTCTCCAGGCAAGGCGGGCAGAGCGCAGAGCGGCTGCAGGGGCCACAGGTGGGACCCAGCGCAGCCGACTCACCTGCATGCTGGCAGCCCTCGCGGTCAAACCCACCAATGGAGGCGGCTCAGCGCCCGAGCCGGTGTAGCCAGGCGGGTCCTACCTGACTTCCGCGTGGGACTCACCTTCCTCCTCCCTCCCCGCCCTCCAGCTGCTGGCAGAGGGGAGGGGCCAGCGCAGGGGTGAAGGGCACACCCTCCCAAGGGCCTGCACCCTCACCTGCAGAGGTTTCCCCTGGCAGGTGGGATCAGATGGACACGCGCTCCCTGGGGGGATGGGGGTGGGGGTGGGGCACAGGAGCGCTCCCCAGCTCCCCTGCTCCCCTCACTCTTCCTGAGTCCAGGACTCACCGTTCCCAGGTCCCCTCCAGCACCCAGCCCGCACCTCCCAAGTCCAGAGTGGATTTCCTCAGAGGAGAGATGGCTCAGAGGATGGAGGAGGAGGCAGAGGCCACCTCTTCTGCCCGGAGCCCCTGCTTTGTGATGCCAGGCTCTGAGGGCTGAGGGCACAGAGAGGCGCAGCTGGCGGGGGCAGGAGCACCAGGTGTCACGGGGCAGGAGCACCAGTGCTGCTGGAGGGCGGCCCTGTGCCGGCAGCCCTGTGTGCACACCCGAGGGTGACATGTCGCTGTGGGTTCCCCGGGGATGACACATTTCTGCTTGGGGGGCCCACAGTGGGCTGTGACGGGTGCGCCGGAAACCCCACGTAGGGCCGAGAGGAGCATCTGCAGGAAACCAGACCAGGACTCGTTGTTATTATTATTTTAAAAATATTTTTATTGATTTTAGAGAGAGAGGAAGAGGGAGGGAGAGAAACATCGAGAGAGAAGGATCGATCCGCTGCTTCCTGCACGCTGACCACTAGGGATCGAGCCAGAAACCGGGAGGGAGGTTGCAGCCCAGGCTCGGGGCTCTGTCAGCTTTGCCCCCCCGGCCTGGGTCCCAGGAACCTCCTGGGCAGAACCACAGGGAAGGGGGCCAGTCCCTCCAAGGCAGCATGGCCCCTGCCACCCAGCCGTTGGCAACCTTCACCCGGCTCGGTCTTGGGCCGAGAGCTTTGGCGGAGGCCCGCGGGAGCCTCCTGCTCTTACCGATGGACCCTGGACCCTGGGCCCTGCCCTTCCTCCTCCGACTCCACAGAGCCTGGCCCGCTGTCTTTTCCCTCTGAGGACCGGGGCAGCCGGGGGCAGGGCCCCTCCCCACCTCCTCCGACCCCTTTCACTGGGGGCCCCCCAAGAGGAGGTCCAGGTGACAGAGCCTCTAGGAGGGCCCAGGTGGGATGCCCCGGCAGGAGCAAGCACCCCTGTCCTCCGACCCCAATGGCCGCATGTGGCCCAGACCCTCAGAGGTCTCACCCAGGATGCTTCTCAGAGGCAGCGCAGGGCCAGCTGGGGGCCGGCTTCCTGCATCCCCTCTGGGCTGGTCCCGGCCCCATCCCGCCCCTGTGGCTGCAGCCCGTGCAGGAGAGACCCTCGCCCAGGCTGGGCCTCGGCTGCCAGGTCTGTGGGAGCTGGCATCGGGGTCCCTGATGTCTTCACATCAGACACCTGCTCTCCCTCCACCACATTCCCACCAGTTCCTGTTTCCGTCTCGCGAACAGGAGCTGCCTTGGCTGATGGACAGCCTGCCGTCCCGTCTCCGCATCCACCTGCAGGGAAGGCCCGGGGGCAGGTGTGCGTGTGGGGGCCAGTGTTCTGTAACCCACGCACCTTGACAGACTTGCCCCTCCCCCACCCCACCCCGAGGAAACGGCGGTCTCTGTTCTCTACAAATCCGCAGGTTTCTCTCCCAGATTTTTTTTAAAATATATTTTATTGATTTTTCACAGAGAGGAAGGGAGAGAGATGGAGAGCCAGAAACATCGATGAGAGAGAAACATTGATCAGCCGCCTCCTGCACATCTCCCACTGGGGATGTGCCCGCAACCCAGGTACATGCTCTGGACCGGAATCGAACCCAGGACCTTTCAGTCCGCAGGCCGACGCCCTATCCACTGAGCCACACCGGTTTCGGCTCTCCCAGATTTTAAGAAAGCATCTCCGCCAATGGTTTCACTCTTAACCACCAGGAATGTGTCTGTCCCGCAGGCCTAGGGAAGCCTGGGGTCTGCGGCCAGGCCATGTCCACCTGAGCTTCGTCCGGCTACCCCTGAGTCAGGCCAGATGGACACCTTCAAAGCCCGCGCCCCGCCCTGGCCCCTGGGGCTGCTGGCGGGCAGCCCATCCCTGCTGCCGAGGAAGGTCAGGGCCTGGGCACCCCGCCCCCTGCGGGGACCCTGAGCCCCACGATGGACCCTGAGCCCCGCGATGGACCGCGTCCTCACAGCACCCTGCCAGCTCCTCTCAGGGCTGCCCGCCACCCCCTCCGCGCTGGGCTCCAAATCCTGCAGCGGTTCTGCCGCCCCGCGTGTCCGTGTCCGTGTCCGTGTCCAAAGGGGAGGGACAAACAGGGCTGCAACCTGGTGAAGGGTGGCGGTCAGGCCAGGGAGCGGGCGCAGGCGAGACCTGGACAGGCCCAGGTGCAAAGCTCCTGGTGGAGGGCTCACTGTGGGGTGCGGGCTCCCGGGTTGCGGGGGAGAAGGAGCTGGGCGCGGGGGTCACCCACCTTCTTGTGCTTGAGTGTCTCGGCCTCTAGACCAGAGATGAAACTAGAACCCGAGGGGTGTAAAGATCATAAGAGCCGGCATTTCTAAACCCTCGGGAGCTCCGGTTGGCAAGAGGCCAGGGCTCAAAAGCGACTAACAAACCAGTGATCCGCGCGGGACAGAGGGCGCCCCGGGCTCGCCCCTCCCACCCTGCTCCGGCCCCGTCTGCCTCTGCGCTCTGGAGCGGCCGCGGGCGGAGGGCTCTGGGTGCAGTTTGGACACAGACTCATTCCCAGGAATGGACCCCAACGCGCCGAAACGACGCCCGGACACTAAGCGCCACCAGCTGGGGTGGGGGAGGTGGAGGAGCTGGCTCGCTGTGGGCACTCCCTGCTCTAGAGTCCAGTGTCACTTCCCTGGGCAAAGTGGGTCCCCAGGCGTCTGCTTGTTCAAGGCCAGTCGGTGCCCTGGGAACTGCTTGTCCTGGTTCCCCCAGGGCAGGCGGTGACGCCAGCTTCACCGGTTCCCGGTGGCCGGCTGGGTGGAGACCAAAGTCCGGCCTGTCTGGCCTCTCCGGCCTCACCGCCACTCACTGGCGCACAAACTCGAGATTGGCCACGCGGGCTGCTGGGCCACCCTGGCCACGCTAGGAAGGCGCTGACGCCTGGCGCAGGGAACGGGCCCAAGGGCAGGCAGAGGGCAGCAGCGCCCGGGGAGGCCCCAGGGCACACCCACCCGAACCAGTGTTTCCTGGCAGCCTGTTGGTCCCACCCTATTGGGGGGTTCCACATAGGGGTCAGGGGCTGAGACTCAGGGTCCCATCACAACCTTGCTTGGCAGGCCTGGCTGTGTGCGGGGGGGGAGGGGGGGAGCCCCCCAAAACATGGTTTTTCGGGTATATTTTAACAGCTCTATTGATCTATAATTCACACACCATACAACCCGCCCATTTAGAATGTACAGGGCATTAGTTTGTGTTTTTAAAAAATATTTTTATTGCCGAAACCGGTTTGGCTCAGTGGATAGAGCGTTGGCCTGCGGACTGAAAGGTCCC
>NW_006289094.1:374428-376673 GCF_000327345.1 Myotis davidii
AATGGATGTGAGATATGAGATAGATCGGCTGCCTCCTGCAGCCTCCCCCCCTCCTACTGGGGATAGCGCCCACAACTTGGGCATGTGCCTTGACCAGAATTGAGCCGGCAACCTTTTGGTGACGGGGACACCGCCCAACCACTTCATTCGTTGTTACTAATAGTGTCGTCACAGACATGTGCCACCATCAGCACAGTCCATTCTAGAACATTCTCACGGCCTGGAAAAGGAACCCAGGCCCCTTGAGCAGTCACTCCCCTGGCCCCTGGTGACCACGGATCTACTTTCTGTCTCCACAGGTTTGCGTATTCTGGACATCTCATGTAGGCAGATCATATAAAATGTAGTCTCTTGCCCTAACTGGTTTGGCTCAGTGGATGGAGCATCAGCCTGCAGACTGAAGGGTTCCAGGTTTGATTCCGGTCAAGGGCATGTACCTTGGTTGCGGGCATATCCCCAGTAGGGGCTGTGCAGGAGGCAGCTGATCGATGTTTCTCTTTCATCAATGTTTCTAACTCTCTATCCCTCTCCCTTCCTCTCTGTAAAAAATCAATAAAATATATTTTAAAAAATGTAGCCTCTTGTGACTGGCTTCTTCCACTGAGCATAAATGTTTCCAAGGTTCGCCCTTGTTGCAGCATGTGTCACAGCTGCATTCCTTTTGACGGCCCAGTGATTTCCCTTTGTGTAGAGACACAGTGTGTGTATCCATTTGTCAGTTGGTGGACATTACCTGCTTCCTGCTTTTGGCTATTATGAACAGCTAGAGGCCCGGTGCACGAAATTTGTGCATGGTTAGGGTCCCTAGGCCTGGCCAGCAATCAGGGCTGATCGGGGCCTTCCTTTGTTCTGCGCCAGCCCCTGGTCGTCAGCGCACGTCATATCGAGTGGTCGAACTCCCGGTCGGTCAAATTCCCGAGGGGACAATTTGCCTATTAGCCTCTTATTATATAGGATGCTGCTGTGAAAATTAATAAAAGAAACCTCATTTAAATGGATTCCCGAGGCCTGAAGGGGGAGCCCCACACGTAATTCCAGGTCAATTACACCCCAATGGGAAGAATGTAAGTTCCAGACTCAACAGGAAAAGACACCCTGCATTCCCAGCAAGATGTGTCCCTACCACCCAGCGGGAGGAAGGAAGAATTTCTCCTCGCCCATCAAGCCCAGCCAATGGGAACCATGGCAACTTGGCCAAGGAGCAGTCACCACCGCCCCGACTCACTTCCCTCCAATGGGCTTTCCCTCACAGCTGCCTTTCTCTGTATAGGTGACTTTCCCCTCCCCTGCCTGCTGGACTTGCCCATGATTTCTGCTGTAGCATGTTTGTCCCGAATTGCAATCCTCTGCGGTTCCTGAATGAATCCACTTTTCTGGTAAATAGCTGGCTGTTTTAATTTCATTTTTTTTAAAAATGTATTTTTATTGATTTCAGAGAGGAAGGGAGAGAGAAACATCAGTGATGAGAGAGAATCATTGATCGGATCAGCTGCTCCTTCATGCCCCACCCTGGGAATTAAACCCACAACCCAGGATCCCAGGCATGTGCCCTGACCAGGAACCGAACTGAGACCTCCTGGTTCATAGGTCAACGCTCAACCACTGAGCCATGCCAGTGGGCCTGGCTGTTTTATTTTGTAAAAGAATTGTTTGTGCGCCGAAGCCGGTTTGGCTCTGTGGATGGAGCGTTGGCCTGCGGACTGAAGGGTCCCGGGTTCGATTCCGGTCAAGGGCATGTACCTGGGTGGTGGGCACATCCCCGGTGGGAGGTGTGCAGGAGGCAGCTGATCGGTGTTTCTCTCTCATCGATGTTTCTAACTCTCTATCTCTCTCCCTTCCTCTCTGTAGAGAATCAATAAAATATATATTTTTTAAAAAAACTTTGTGAACTCTAGGTATAAGTTTTGTGAGCACATTTTCACTCCTCTTGGGTATACCTAGGAGGGGAATCGCTGGTCACATGGTAACTGTGTTTAACTGAGTTGTTGTCAGATTGTTTCTCAGAGTGGCTCAGGGCTACAGGTTTTTGCGGGGGCCGGTCTATATCAACACATTGAGTCACCCCAAATCAGCATGTCCCCACTGTGCTAACGGGCCAATTTCACTAGGTCCTGCAGGCTAGAGTCGGGAGATCCTGGCAGCTCTGGTCCCTTGGAGCTGGGTCCGGGCGTCCGCCAGGATGGCGCTTCAGGAAAGCGCGGGCGGGGCTCGGGGGCCGGCTCGGTCAGGCCGCCCCAGCCCCAGG
>NW_006289094.1:377595-379369 GCF_000327345.1 Myotis davidii
CTGCTTTGTGTGAACTCAGGGGAGGTGCATGGAGGCCGGTGTTGGGGCGTCTCTCCTGTGGGTGCCAGCAGCCGTTATCTGCGGGGAGAGAACATGCTGGGATGGGGCGGGGGGCCAGTGGGAGGGAGGCCGGGATGGGGTGTCTTGTCCACAGGGTGTGGCCCAGAGCTGCTGGGTCCTGCCAGACCTGCCGCCCTGTCAGCTGCAGGGGGAGGGCACCACCTTCTCGGACCAGCTGTGACCCCGGAACAGGTCTGGACGGCCTGGCTGGGCCCCTCCTGGGTGCCAGTGACGGTTTTGCTACAATTAGGGATACAAAAAAAGGAGTTATAAGTGGGAGCATCTCATGGGGTTTCTGGGTCCCAGCAAGGGCAGAGAACGTCTCCTCCAGGTACCAGCCTTGGGTTTAGATGACACTTATAAAAAAACAGAATAAGAATTATTAAAAAAAGCGGAGCCTGCCTGTGGGCAGGGCGATGGGCCAGGGAGGCTCTCTAGAAGGGGTGCCCCAGGGCAGGCTGATTTCGGGGACCTGCCTTGCGGGTGGGGAGGGTGGTCCTGGCTCCCCACGGCAGGTGTGAGGAGCGCTGTGCTCTGGCACAGGGGGGTCGGGGGTGGGGGGGGGGGGCAGGTCTGTGTGCAGCTTCTGGCTGCATCTGGGGCCTCGCCCTCCCCGGTGCGGCCCAAGCGCCTGCCTGGCAGCCCTTTCCCCGCAGAGCTTAGCATGTGACCCCCGAGTTCCCCTCACTGACTTGTGCTCGGATTTTACAAACTCTCACTTCATTGGAGGATTTTAATAGTGAGCGTTACAGGAAGTTAACTAATAAAAACATGTGTCGGTGGAAATGACTGGATGTCCGCCTCACTCCGGGACACTGTGGCTCAGAATCGGGCTTTAAGGCTTCCTTTTCAAAGAAGGTGGCTTCTTTGGGGCCCGTGATGATGGCGTGGAGGCCACGTCCGCGGATTTGGGGTTTCTCTGTTACTGCTTATCAGCCATGGGGTGTGGGCTCCCCTAAACCGAGTCCCTGGCAGGGGGTGTGAGGACCACGGGGTTCCCAGGTGGCAAGGACCCTGCTTCTTCTGCTAATCGTGGTCTCAGGTGGGAGCATCCAGCGGCCACAGACACAGGAGCCATGTTTGGGAGCCGCCCTGAGAGGTGCCGGTGACGCGCCCCCTGCAGGTTGCAGGCCGCGGGTTATCCGCTTCCTGACCCCTGGGATATGTTGGGAGCGCCTGCCCCCTCACTGCCCTGCGGGGAGCACAGGAGCCGGCAGGGTGTGGGGGTGCTGGAGGCGCCCGGGTACCGGAGCACACCTTTCTCAGTTATGCGGGTGAGGGGTTTGCCGGCTTTCGCCCACATCTGGGAAGCTTGACACCCCGGCTTTTGCCTGTTGGGGGGCGGTCGGTGTCACAGCCCCTTGCCCCTTGCACATCTGGCCAGGCCTCTGCTCCGCCTCGGCTGAGGCGTTGTGCACCTGCCCGGCCGCACCCCGTGTTTTCTCCAACAGGGCTGGCAGGCTGCCCTCTGCCCACTCGGCGCAGTGAGGGGTGACTGACAGCGGTATTTTCCACTCTCGGGGCAGAGAGCCAGCTGTCCTCACACCCTCACCCTCGCTGAGCGACAGAAGTCACCGGGCTTACAGCCGCTGTCGTCCTGGCCTGGGTCACAGGGCCCAAACCGCCCCAGAGTGGCCGTCAGCCACCAGGGTGGTAAAGCAGAGGGTGCGCGCTTGGCCCCGGCCCGGGCGCGGGGCGTGGGGGGCGGTCTGCC
>NW_006289094.1:379388-379712 GCF_000327345.1 Myotis davidii
CATCACTCCCACAGGAGTGGAAATGGGCAGAGGGCAAGGCAAGGAGCACAGTTGGCCGCCACTGGAGGTCGGTGAGCACTGGCCCAGAGGGGTCCCGCTCCCGCTCCTTCCCGCCTGGTCTCTGGGGACGCTTCTCGAAGGCCCGTGGACCGTTCTGCCGGCCTGCGCCCTGACCCGGTGCCCCCCGGTGGTCTCGTGGCTTTCCGGAGCGTTTTATCCCGTCAGGGACCGGACAGTGACACCGACTCCAGGGCGTGCAGCTCCCTGGGCTTCCGCCCACGCGGCTCCCGGAACCGCCTCACCTGGAGGTGCGAGCCACCCTCC
>NW_006289094.1:379897-380959 GCF_000327345.1 Myotis davidii
TCAGCCACCTTGTTCTTATTTTCTTCTTTAAAATATATGAGATTTATTTTTAGAGAAAGAGGAAGGGAGAGGGAGAGGGAGATAGAAACATCGATAAAAAACATCCATTGGCTGCCTCCTGCACACCCCCGACTGGGGATGGAGCCTGCAACCCAGGCCTGTCCTTTGACCAGAATAGAACCATGACCTCCTGGTTCATAGCCGACACCAACCACTGAGCTACACTTGCCGGGCACCATGTTCTTATTTTCTGCCCGGTGTTTGGAGTGTTGCTCTAAGGCTTCAGTGAAAGCCCCTGAGCCCTCCCCTCTCACCCACATCAGGTGGGGCTCCAGCGCTGGCTTTAAGGGCCTCCGACTAGTCCTCAGGGGTCCAGGAGCCTCATCCTGCTGGCCCTTGAGGAGCTGCCCGTCAGCTGTCTGCTCTCTTCCGGGCCCTGCTTGAGGCCCATCATTTCATTAAAAACGTCTCTAACCTGGAGAGGCTGACTCCCGCCTGCTCTCCTCACGAGCCGTTTGTCGTGTTTGGTGCCTGCTTCTCTACGCTGCTGCAGCGAGAATGTGTTTCCGGAGCCGCGTGTGCGGAAGCCCAGGGAGCTGCACGCCCTGGAGTCAGTGTCAGTGTCCGGTCCCTGGAGGGATAAAACGCTCCGGAAAGCCACGCGACCACCGGGGGCCAGGTCGGGGCGCAGGGGCCCAGTGCCGGTGTCGCTGGGACAGCCCGCGCTTCAGAGACACCTGTGCTTGACCTTGGCCACGCTTGCTGTCTTGGTTTCCTCGCCTGTGACACAGACAGTGATGCTCTGATCCCCCCGTTGCGAGTTGTAGCAAAGATTCCCAATGAGCTGTGCAAACAAGAACCCACGGAGAAGAGTCCACTTCGCGTGAATTTCTGGTGTCCTTTCCTCGTTCCTGGTGCCGGCGCCTCCTGGTGTTCCTCCCCCCTCTGCCAAGTTCCCGTGGAGCAGGGTGATGGGGAGCAGTTCCCATAGAGCAGGGTGCCGGGGAGCGGGGTGCTGGGGAGCAGGGTGCTGGGAAGCGGGGAATGGGGTGCCGGGGAGCG
>NW_006289094.1:381042-390747 GCF_000327345.1 Myotis davidii
GGTCTGCTTTTGCCACTGTCCTCTGCTGCCTTCCCTCCCTGAGCCATAGTGAGTGAGGAGCTGCTATTTGGGAGATGACTGGCCACTGGGAGACCCAAATCAGCCAAGATTCCAGGAGCTGGCATAACTGCAGGAAGCAAACCTGAGGGGAGGAGCGGGGTGCCGGCGAGCGGGGTGCTGGGCCGTCCTGCGGGGTCCCCCCTGGGTACCTTTTGTTCTGGGGGGTGTACTCACTGGGTACGGACGCCTCCCAAGTCGGAAGCATCTCCTGGAAATGGAGACACTGAGACTCCGGGTCCCGTCGTCTCTGCAGGGACCCCTGCTCGTTGAGGCCTGAGAGCTGGGCTGTGACCCCCTTCGCAGAGGGCCCAGGCCAGTGTCTGACGCGGCCACTACGGTCCTCCCAGGTCGGCTCTGGGTGCCTGTGGCCCGCTTCCGGGCGAGCCGCCTGTCCTCCCACATCAGGCCGAGGGCCATGCCAGGCCCACGCCTTCCTCAGCGCCTCGCAGCTCTCCCGAGTGAAGGCTCCGTGAGGGTGCGCCCTCCTGCGGCGGGTCCCTCTGTCCCTCACCCCTTCCCTTTCTCGTTTCTTGGGCTGTGGTCCTGGGAACCTCAGATGTCATTGCATGGCTCGCGAGGCTGGCCATGACAGCTGCCCGCCCGCGCACAGCACGCAGGCTCCCGCGGTCCTCTGAGTGCAGCCCTCACCTCAGCGCTCCCGTGTGCCTGTGCTCCTCCCCCGAGTGCGGGGTCCCCCCACTAGGGACGCTCAGCCCTGTTTTCTGAGCGGAGGGTGCGTGTCTCGCGTGAGGCCTGACGCCGCGGTGTTCGGTTTCAGGCGCGCGCACACCCTGACCGTGCTCTTCATCCTCACCTGCGTGCTGGGCTACGTGACTCTGCTGGAGGAGACGCCCCAGGACACGGCCTACAACACCAAGAGGTAACCAGGCCCCGCGGCCCTGGACGGGACGGAGGGCGGAGGCCAGCAGGTGGGGCAGAGCCCTGAAGCCTGGCAGTGCCAGGGACAGCGGTCGCCTGGGGGGACGGGCTGTAAGCCCTCCCGGGGCCAGCCCTTCCGTAGCGTGAGAGCTAACCACCTGCCGGGGAGCGGCGTGCGCGCTGTGTGCCCTGCAGGTGTCAGCGGCCCATTCAGAGGCCAGGTGGCTCCTGTCGGCTGTGTCCTGGGCCCGCTGATGGGGGACTGGAGAGCCACCTGCGGCGAGCCCCGCCTGCCAGCTGTCTCCCAGGTCGCAGTGGCTGCCAGGGGTCTGGCCTCAGGCCTGTGCTCCCTCCAGGCGCCCCTGTCTTGTCCTCCCCTGTCATGCTGCTCCACCGTGGGGTTTCTGCCCCCTCTCCCACGCCATCTCCCGGTCAGCGCTGGGCGTCAGCCCAGCAGTCCGCACCTCTCCCCGGTTCTGCCTCCTGCTGCTGGGCCCTGCTCTGGCCCCGGCCCCTGATTGCACTCAGGCCCGTGGCGGGCCGGCCCTGGGCAGTGGGTCCCGCGTGGCGAGGGAGTGGGGCTGTGCCTGGGGCCCTGGGCAGTGGGTCCCGCGTGGTGAGGGAGCGGGGCTGTGCTCTGTGCAGCAGGGCCCGCGGGAGGACACGGGACCGGTGGCTACGGAGACACTGAGGCTATTGGCAGGAGCCCGGGTTTTCCGAGAGGGGACTCTAAGTAGAACTTGATCTTTTCTGTGAGTTTGTCCGGCTGGATTTGTTGACTTAAAAAATAAATTATTTGACCAGAAAAAAATGGGTTTATTGGAGAACAGCAAAGAATTACAATTAGGGACGAGCAAGTTCTAGCAAGTGGAACAAGCAGAGGAGAGAGCGTTCTTTTAGGGAGAAAAGGAGGGAGTTCTTAGGGAGGTCTGTGGAGGGCGGGAGGCTGAGGGCAGGGACGGTGTCTCCCTGAGTCCTGGGCAGCAGTTTCTTGGGCATCGTTTCTGTTGGGGCTGTAACTGGTGATCCTTCCTCTGGAGCCTTCCTGGGGTCTGTGAGGGCGCCCCCCTCTGGCGAGACTCCGCGCCAGCCTGGTTTCCTTTAGGCGTCTCGCTGTGTGGAGGGTCCGGCACAGCTGGGCAGGGAGGCCGGGGCAGGGCGTGGCCACACTGAAGAGGTGCCATACACTGTGAAATTGGGGCAGAGATGAGCAGTTCTGATGTCACCGGGCAAGTACTGTGGCAGGAAGCAGCTGGCCCCATGCGGATTGGCCCCGGGCGGAGTGGCCTGGGACGCCTCCCGGGGCCGGGACTGGGCCTCCCCAGCAGGTGCCAGCACCCTGGGGTCCCTGTCAGCTCTGCTGCCCTCGGCAGGCTCCACGCACAGGTCCTGCTTACGTTCAGACGTTGGCACTGAGCACCTTAGGGAGCTGTTCTCAAGCTTTCCGTTCCAGCTTGTGTGCACTGTTCTTGTTTTGGGGCTCAGCAGGCTCTGTCACTTTATTGGTGTATAATTTAACATAGGCCGGCCTCAGGCAGCCCCCGGTCAGCCAGGCCTCTTGCCCACTGAACAGCTCCGAGGGGGCGTCGCTCAGTGAGCACCGTGTGCTGCTGCCCCGCACGGTGGTTTGTGACATCACAGGGCGCCGCTCTGGCCCGGTTCGCGGCTGGGAGTGCCCGCCGGCACCGCACACGTCAGTGGCCCGCTGATCTGTTGGTGGCATGGGGACGTCTACATAGTGGCATCAGTGCACAGATGGTCCTGTGAAGACCAGGAGAGACCAGCCACAGACAGCTCAGAAATGTTTGCAGAACGTACCTGAGAAGGGACTTGTTTCCAAAATATGCAAACTCTTAAAACCCACCACAGGAAACAGCACACAGTTAGAGGGCGGCCCGGCTGGCGGGCTCAGTGGTTAGAGGGTTGGCCTGTGCATGAAGAGTCTTGGGTTCGATTCCCAGTCAAGGGCATATGCCTGGGTTGCAGGTTCGTTCCCCAACCCCCAGTCGAGTGCATGCAGGAGGCAACCAATCGATGTGTCTCTCTCACCTCAATCAGTGATTCTCTCTCCCTCTTCCTCTCCCCCCTCCCTCCCGCTCTCTCTAAAAATCAATGGGAAAAAAATATCCTCAGGTGAGGGTTAACAAACAAAAAGACTAGTTCCTAGCAAGAGTCCGGTTTCAGTAAACGTGGCCTGTTCTTTGCAGGAGCAGCAGGGGCAGTAATGACCGCTGAGCGCAGTCTCGGTGGACTGTCCCTCAGGGGTCTCCAGGCTGAGCTTGACCTCGAGGCCAGAAAAGCCGAGGCCAGGACTCGCGTCAGGCTCCCCGCGGTGCCTGGAGGTTTGCGTGAGTTCCTGTGTCCTCCAGGCCTTGTATGTCCGGGGAGGAGAGAGAACCAGCCGTGTTTCAAACAGAAAGTCACAGAGACTGCGTCCCCCTTCACCATCCGTCCGTGTGGAGACTCGGCTGGGCCGGTCTCCGGACCCCGTGGCCTGGCTGTTGGTCCAGATGAGGGGGGCGGGCTGATTCCGGGAGGTGTGCCGGCGCCCAGCGCGCTCAGCGCTCGGAGAGGCACCTCGACCACCGGAGGCTGTGGGAGGCGTGCCTCACGTGGAAACGCGTTTCCCACCGCCCCAGGCACCGCGAGACCTCAGCCCCCGGCACGGTGCACGCGGCGGCACCTGACCGCCCGGCGAAGGGAGGCAGACGCCGGGAGTGGGCGGCCAGGGTGCCCGTAGCCGCCGCCGCTCAGTTCACACCCGTGGTCACCCACCTTCCTTGCCCTGACTTAGGAGCAGACGGTAGCCGTGGACAGGGCGTCAGGATGACCGGCTGGCGCTGGGTGTGGGAGGAAGGGGCCTCCCTGCGGAAGCAGCACGGCCCCGCCTTTGCGTTTTGTGGCTGAACCTTTGCGTTTCAGACGCAGATGAGCTCCTGCCCTGGAGAGCGGTTTCTCAGAATCAGGGCCGCGGCCACAGAAACACAGCGCGCTCTTCGCTCTTCGCTCTTCGGCTGCACGCTCTGCTCCAGCGCCTCCGGCCGCTCGGACCCAGCGTGGCCGCATTCCCTTCCCCACACTTGCTGCAGCTTCCTTCTCTCTGACTCCCTCAGAAATCACAGGACAGATCACTGTCATGTCCCGTAACGAAAACATCTCCACGCCTCCCGCCTGTTTTTAAGCCAAAACGTGCCCTATTTTCCTGGTACATACAGTTGTTTTCCCTATTTTTTTATTATTATTATCATTATTATTACTATTTGTGGCTTTAATTACATATATTAGAATTCTTAACCTATAGAAACTTTAATTTCTGGTGAAAACTGAGAAGTAAGCAATTGTGAACTGTCACACCAGTGATCCATAGGTTAATAAATTGATGAATACATTTTGTAATTCCTAGAAATAGGTGCTTTTTCATATGCTCTTTCAATGAGGCACAAGACGCGTTTACTATGAAAGCTGAATATCATGGGTTCCTCTGTGGTGAGACACTAAAGTAGACAAATCTATGTTCAGTAATCAATGTTACATTAATTTATCTTATTTGGGAATAGTCTGGATAGCCATGAATTTCCATCACTTAACGTAGTTAGCAAAACTTGGAAGTTTCAAAGAGATTTAGGAAACCATTTTTAAGTGCACATAAATATAGCTATTGCTAAAGACTTCACCCCAGCCCGCTAGTGTGGCTCCGTGGTTGAGCGTCGACCTGTGAGGACAGGAGGTCAGGGTTCAATTCCTGGTCAGGGCACATGCCCGGGTTGTGGGCTCCATCCCTAGTGTGGGTAGTACAGGAGGCAGCCAATCAATGATTTTCATCATTGGTGTTTCTGTCTCTGTCTCCATCTCTCTTTCTCTCTGAAATCAATTAAAAAGCATAAAACATGTCCTCAGATGAGGATTAAAATAAAAATAGAGGACTTTTACAAATTAGTAGTATCAGCAGAGGTAGAGAATGCTGCACAGCACATCTGAGCACACACAGACGCACGGAGACCTGGAGCCTGGGGGGCGGGGGTGAGGGGTCCCCTGGGCGTGTGGGCTCTCGGAGGGTGTCTGTGGAGAGTGCGGGTAAAGGCCTGCATGTGTCCCTGACCAGGGAGCATGGGGCCAGGGGAGCAGGGTATGGGCGCCTTTGTCCGTCAGCCCTGGAGAAGGCAGGTCGGCTCCAGCCGCTCCTGCCGCTGCATCCGCCTCACCGCGGGTTGTGAGATGTGGGCATTTGTTCTGAATTCCCAAGGAATTGGGGTGAAACTTCAGTGACATCATGGGCTGACCTTCCTGTCTAACCAGTTATCCCTGACCAGCTCCTGTCCCTGGCACACACGGCGCATATTGGCTCAGGGAGGGGCCTTTAAAAAGCTCCCGGCAGGCTCTGCACTGCGTTCCCCGATGTCACCACATTTCTGGTCAAGGAGTCACTGAATCCTCTCGAGCATCTTACTGACCATCTAGGATCCCCACCTCTGGGACGAGGGGGACTTCCCGTCGCTTCCTTCTGCTCCTGTCAGGGTTTGCTTTACTCGCCTGATTTCTCAATCACCTCGAAAGGCTCGCACCTTTTTGGAGTCTCCCTGGGGCCTTCCCCCTTTCTCTTGTTCGTTAACCTAATGTGTGTGTGTTTTTGTTTTGTTTCTAATCCTCACGCTTGGATATTTTTTCCATAGAGTTTTAGAGAGAATGGAAGGGGGTTGGGAAAGAGAGAAACATTGATGTGAGAGAGAGACATCGACTGGTTGCCTCCTGCACATGCCCCAAATAGGGCTGAGGAATCAAACCTGCAACCAAGGTACATGCCCTTGACAGGGAATCGCACCTGAAACCCTTTGGTACGGGGTGGTGATGCTCTAACCACTGAACACACTGGCCAGGGCTCATTAACCTAATGTTTCATTAGCACGTGTGGGACTCATGAGGGGAGGTGGAGACTGAACTCAGTGAGGCTCCCCGGGCGGGTTCTGTCTGTAAGGCTGTTGCTAGATTTCTGTGCACTCATTTACAGAATAACCTGGGCCTGATTGGTTGAACGTCGACCTAGGAACCGGAGGTGACAGTTCGATTCTGGTCAGGCATGTGCCCAGGTTGTGGGCTCGATGCCCAGGAGGGGGCATGTAGGAGGCAGCTGGTCAATGGTTCAGTCATTGATGTTTCTGTCTCTCTCTCTCCCTTCCTCTCTGAAATCAATAAATATATACTTTAAAACAATAGTAATAATTCGGTCTTTCTATAGTTATCAATAAAAGTGCTATTATGGTGAGAGCTCGCTAGACATTTCTCAATTTGGAAGTTTTTCCAATTCAAAGGATCTGTCTGTCTAGCCAGTGACAGTGGGATCCGTCCGCCTCAGTAGCGTTTCCTTCTTACGGACGAAGGCTTCATGGTGCAGGCAGTGCAGCCAGGGACCCAAGTTTCACGCCTCGAAGTAGGGAGGACACAGGCAGGCAGGCAGCGGTGCACGCGGCCTCTCCGGGCTCCCACCTCCCGCCACAACTGGCTAATCCGTGGCCCCGGCAGGCGCTAGGCAGGCGCTACTGCGGTGGGACTGTTCCAGCTCCAACAAGGAGCGCAGGTGGGGACGGCCCCTAGGGTTTCCCATGGCACACTTCCCCGAAGGCGGGCGCAGTCGGAAAAGGACACAGAGCCTAGCCTGTCCCACTGGCTGCCTGCTGCACCCGCTCAGTGGACCTTCCGGAGGGCGGAGACCAGCGACCAAGCCCAGCTCCTGGGACGTAGAGCCAGACGGCAGGACAGCCTCGCGTGGTTTCCGTGGGACCCACAGCGGCTCAGGCTCAGCAGACGCGCCCTGGGCCCTGCCTGTCCTGTCCTGCTGTAGCTCCTTCTGGTGGCAAACGCCACCGGGGACATAGACGCAGAAAAACGGCCACCTCTGGGAGGGAAGAGTCAATGGGAGAAACCTCCGCGTCGCCACCCGCGGAGCCAGTTTCTTCTGCCAAACTGTAACTTCTGCACCGAGAAGGAGGCAGGAGGCTGACGGAGGTTACGGCCCGACTGCCGCAGCTGCAGTGCCTGCCTTGGGTGCTCCGGGCTGGCTCGCCAAAGGGGAGGCGGGGGCGGAAATAATTCTCCTCCCACCTGTCTCAGTTCTCTGGCTGGACGAATAGTCCAGTGACCCGAGGCAGCTGAGCAGGAGGAAAGGACAGGGGAGCGCAGGTCCAGGGGGTGCGAGACCCCGGGGGCCCCGAAAGGGGAGGCCGCTGTGTCGGGGTAGTGACTCAGGTACAACGCGCAGCCCCAGCCCAGGGCTCTTCTCCACGGGGTGCCCCAGGCCCAGCTTCCAGCTCCCCTGCCCCCCTGGGGTCGGGGCTGTCACTGGGTGGGCATCCCAGGGACCCCGCGCGCCTCCCGCCTGGGAGAGGCCCGCGTGGACCTGCGCTTACGCACACTGAGGGCTGTTTGTTCTTTATTCGCAGAGGTATTGTGGCCAGTATTTTGGTTTTCTTATGTTTTGGAGTCACACAAGCTAAAGACGGGCCATTTTCCAGACCTCATCCAGGTAACTTGCCATTTCGTTGTGTGTGTGTGCCCGCCCGCACGGCGGTTCTGCTCTGAGTGGCTGCTCTGTCTGTGCTGCGGGGTGGGAGCGCCCTGCCCTGCCCTCCCGGGCCAGCCACCCCCGCTGTGGCCATCAGAGGAGGATGAATGGGGGTGTTCCTGTTCTCTCAGCCCCTGGATCTCTCAGCCCCGCGCAGGCCCCGCTCGTCCTGGCCCCCTGCCTCTGCCTCTGCCTTCCCCTGGCTCCTGCAGGGAGGGTCCCGGGCCCGTCCAGTGGCGCTGGGGTGGCTCCCACAGGCGGCCGTGCCTTAGGCGTGAGGTGGCCGCCCTGCCATTGAGGCCCTGCCTGTGTCACGTTGTCTCGGTCCCTGTCCCCCGAAGTTATGGGGAGTCCTGACAGCGCACAACGCCAGGACCCGCCTGCCCGGCCAGCGTGTGGCTCCCGCTCCCTGGGGGCAGGGGCGTGTTTTTCCGGTAGGGTCACATGTAGTAACATGTTTCCTTTCGTCTCAGTAGGGCTGTGTATTTATTGTAGAAAATTTGGAAAATGCAGAAATGTTTTTAAGTAAAAATAAATACCACTGCCCAGATAACACTGCTGGGCTTTGACGTGTTTGTAGACGTCTGTCCGCGCTTCGCTTCACAGTTGGAGCGTGAGCGTGGCCTCGCATCATGGATTTCCACGCAGACTGACACAGGCCTCTCCTATTTGTTTATTCGACAGCTGGGTTCATTCGTCCGTCTGTCCGTCCGTCCTTCCTTTCTCTTTTATCCTCACCCGGGGATGTTTTTCCCATTGACTTTATTTAGAGAGAGGGGAAGGGAGGGAGAGAGAGAGAGAAAGTGATTGACGTGAGAGACACATTGGTTGCCTCCTGGGGACGAACCTGCACTAAGGAACTTAGCCTTGGCCGGGAATCAAACCTGAGACCCTTCGATCCTTGGGCCAGGGCTGACAGCTTGACTTTAACTGCTGCTGTCACATTCAGCCGCCACGTGAATGTGCTCAGTGAACACCCCTTGCGGGGGCTGCCTCAGGGTCCCCAGGAGCTGCAGTGAGCGTTCCCGCCGCCTGTGTGCGCATCTGGGCTCTCTCCATCTGAGTCCTGGGAGGAGGAGCCGTGATGACCCCACTGGCCCTCAGAAGGGACGTGTTTGAGGCCTAGTGGGCACCATGCTTGTGAGCGAGGGCCTGTTGGCAGGGAGCTCACCATGTCTCCTGCCAGGCGAACTCTGCCCTGCGCAACACACCCAGGGGACAGTGGGAGGGGGCTCTGACTCCACAGGGGAGTGTGGTGGGGGCGCCCCCCCTCCCACGTCACTGGGAGGAGGCTCTCTGGGCTTCTCTCTCTGGAAACCTGGTTGTCCTTGAGAAGGCACTTCCCTTCCGATGTGTCTCTCTCCCTCCGACAGCGGGGCCAGTCAGGGCGGCACTGCCAGCAATGTCGACGGCCAGCTTCGATGTTCAGGGAGAAAGCCGGGGGGCGTCCTGAATCGGGGCCAGAGACCAACCTCCTGGTGGTGGAAATGGGGGGGCACCACAGGGTGACAATGGGGGCTCTGGGTGGCCGCCCTCTGTGCCAGCAGGCGCGGGGTGTTGGGTGCACAGCAGCAGTGGGGGAAGGGCGCCTGTAGGCTTGGTCTGGGGCCCGTGGAGGGTGATGTGTGGGGTGCCTGCAGGCGGGGGGCCCGGTGAGTGCACCATCAGCCCAGTAACTGCTCTCGCAGCCCTTGGACCAGGGAGCATTTCCCAAGCTTTAGCCACCGTGAGCGCAGGAGAACTGCCTGTCGCCTCGGCTGCTCCTCCCAGGCCCAGGGCTCTGAGCGCAGGAGCCTGGGCGCCCGCGCCGTGCTTTCTGCTGCGCTCTGGTCTCCCCTCGCCAGGGGCACGGGTCGTCACAGCTGTAACACAAGTGAGAGAGATGAGAACTAGTGAGGGCTCATCTAGGAATGACTCGCTGCTCACACTTAACCTGCTGCCCAGCCTGTCCCTCCCGTGGCTGCCTGAGGCGCAGGCCCTGTGGGGACGCACGCCTGGCGCTGCAGAGCTCTCCCTCCCCATCTGGCACCTCAGGCCCTGGCACCTCCCCCCCCCCACCCGCCTGCCCGCACCTACGTCTGTCCTGATGGGGGCCCGCTGCACAGGGCGGGGAGCTGGAGACGCCCCAGAGCGACCCGGCCCGCCCCCTCTCCTGGCCCCGAGTCCACGAAGCTTGTCAGCCCCTTTCTAGTCCCGGGAACTTGCTCCTA
>NW_006289094.1:390804-400151 GCF_000327345.1 Myotis davidii
GCCCCTCCCGCGACCTCCTCCCGTGAAAAGCTCAGCTTCCCGCTGGGGCTGTGACAGGTGTGGGGGGGCGGGGGCCTGGCTGAGGCACTGCCTGCTGTGTTCTGGTATAGCTCATGCGGGGGACACACACACACCCACACCCACACCCCCCCACACACCACCCACACACACACACCACACACACACACACTGAACCGGCACCGCCTCTGTCTCCGCCTGTGATGGCCGTGTTTTGGTGACGAGAACATGTAGGATCTGCTCTCTTAACTCCAAGCACAGCCGGCACCACAGGGACCAGCTCCCAGATGCCGGATGGAAACAGAAGCCAGGCCCCGACGGCAGGTGTCATGGTGACCACATGAGGTCCACCCCAGGGACTCGCATTCCTGTGTTCGCCACAACACTACAGAGGACAGCTGGTCCTCGCAAATGCAGCAAAATAAAGTGTTATGTCATTCATGGTAACTTAGCATACTGGAATTAAAAGGTTTTTAAAAATACTTTCATTGATTTCAGAGAGGAAGGGAGAGGGAGAGAGAGAAACATCAACGATGAGAGAGAATCACTGATCAGCTGCCTCCTGCAGGCCCCACACGGGATCGAGCCCACAACCCGTGCATGTGTCCTTGATCGGAAGCAAACCTGGGACCCTTCCGTCCGCAGGCCAACACTCTGTCCACTGAGCCACACCGGCCGGGGCTAAAAGTTTCTCGATAGCCCTGCCGGTGTGGCTCAGTGGTTGAGCATTGACCCGTGAACCAGGAGGTCACAGTTTGATTCCTGGTCAGGGCACATGCCCAAGTTTTGGGCTCAATACCTGGTGAGGGGCGTGCAGGAGGCGGCCAATCAATGATTCTCTCTCATCACTGATGTTTCTATCCTTCTATCCCTCTCCCTTCCGCTCTGAAATCAATAAAAACAGGAAGAAAAAAGAGATTTTTCTGGACCTGATCAAAGGAGTCCACCAGAACCTGCCTGCGGCCCGTGTGGTGTTGAGCCAGAAGCACGGCTAGTGAGCAGAGGACAGCGTGTCCGTCTGCTCTGGCCCTCTGTGCTGCAATGAGGCCAGAGAGAGAGAGAAAGGTTCGAGACCGGAATGGAAGAAGGGAAGGAAACGCTTTAGGGAGAAACGTGCTCGCATCTGAGCCAGGTCGTGCTTTGAGGAACCTGCTAGACTGAGCGGGGCCAGAGCAGATGGTGTGTCCAGACCGCGGGCCGGGCTCCCTGACGCTGTCTCTGTCTTCGCAGCGTACTGGAGGTTCTGGCTGTGTGTCAGCGTGGTCTACGAGCTGTTCCTCATCTTCATCCTCTTCCAGGTAAGCAAGCCGCTCCTCCGGGCTGGGCGCACAGGGTTAGGTGATGGCGTGGAGAGAGAGCGTGACAGGTCTGCACGTCAGCCTGTCTGGGGCCGTCAGCAAAAGGCCAGCTGCGGTGTAGAAAGGGGGACACCTGACGCACGTTAACGGCTCGCCCACTGGGAGCCCGAAGGGCAGGCGCCTCCTGCAGGCAAAGGAGAGGCTGTCTCTTCTAGAGCAGGTGCCTTCCTGCCCTGGTTCCCCATTGGCCCATTTCCATGCAAATAAGGAATCCAGGTTTACACCGTCTGATTGGGCAGCTTCAGACATTCTGATTGGTTGTAACGGAGCTGCTCTGATTGGTCAGCATATGCAGATGAGGTATAGCTGTGCAGCCGATTGGTGGAAAGGATACCAGGAGCTGCTCTGCAAGGTCTGCTCAGCTGCAGGAACACTGCAGTCCAGGAGGCCGAGGGCTCAGGCAGAGGCTTCTCCCTGAAGTGCAGTCTGCCTGGCAGGCCTCTGTCCCTTATGGCTGCCGGATTCTGGTCATGAAATGTGCCTGGTTAAGCACAGGGAGTCCTCCAGGTCCACAGCAGCAAGGCTGAACCCCCAAAAAGTGAGCACAGGCCCGGCCAGTGTGGCTCAGTGTTGGGTGTCGATCTGTGAGCCAGGAGGTCACGGTTCCATTCCCAGTCAGGGCACATGCCCCAGTCATGGGCTCGGTTCCCCAGGAACCGAGGGAGGGGGCGTGCAGGAGGCAGCCGATTGACAATTCTCTCTCATCATTGATATTTCTCTCTCTCCTTCTCCCTCCCTTTCTCTCTAAAAATCAATAAAAACATTTTTTTACAAAGTGAGTGGAAGCTGTGAGGGGACCTTGCAATGTCCCCTTTCAGCAGAACCTATATTCTGGGCGTGGAGCTCGCGCCCGGGCCTCTGGTGCGGGTTGTGCTGCGTGGGCTCTGCCCTGGCGGCCTCGGGTCAGTCGAGCTGGGGCAGGGCCAAGCGTATGGACTGGCTCCCATTCGGGCACCTGGTGGGCCGCCTTGGCTCTGAGTGGCAGGAAGGCAGAGCTGGGCAGGACCAGCGCTGGGACAGCACACCTGTCCCGACATGGCGCTCTCGGTGGCCCCGGCGGCCTCACTGGGGCTCTGTGTGCTGGCTGACGGCTGTGGCTCCGTGCGCATCTCCCTCCGTGCACGTCCTGTGGGTGCGTGTCCTGCGGGTGCGTGTCCTGTGGACGGTCGGAGGATGTGGGTGTCAGGTCAGGATCTGCTGCCTCTCGCGTCTGTGCTGTTACTCTTCCTCCTGCTTGGCTCGTGAACGCGCCTCTCATGGAATCTTCCACTTCCAAGTGGCTCCCTGCTCGCGGCCTCGGAAGCCTCAGGGCGCTGGGCGCTCGTGCTCACCTGGCAGTCTCCTTACGGGCAGCGGGCAGCTCTGTGAATGTTAATGCCGTTCGTGTTTGCGCCCACAGCGAGAACAGAACAGCCCCCCCAGGCGGCCAGAAGGGGGGGCTCTTTGTGTAACTTCAGCCTCGTTTGCCACCAGAAGCCCCTCTCAGTAGCTGCTTCTTCCTTCGGGCTCCCGCCCCTAAGCCTGTTTCTGCCCCAGGACCCCCCAGAGCACTGAGCGGTCCCACCTCCTCAGGCCCCTCTGGGCTGGGAGCCACGCCCCTGTAGAGGGAAGTGAGTTGGGAAGTGATGGGTCCTGTCTCTTGCGGGTGGTCTGACCCACGAGGTCTCCTGCAGCTTCAGGTGCCTTTCAGGGTCCCGTGTCCGTTTCTGTGCGGCAGGTGGGGTGCTGACGGCCCCTGGGGTGGGCCGGGCAGGGTCGCCTTCCATCGCGAGCACAGGGCCTCCCATCGTGAAGGTCGGGGAACGTGCTGGCTCCTCCTCCCAGTGCAGGCCCTGGGGTGGCCGGGAGGGGAGGACCCCGCAGTGCAGGCCCCGGGGTGGCCGGGAGGGAGGACTCTCCGCTCCACGCTCGGCTCGCTCGTTCGCATTCTCCAGAAACAGCTCGTGTCGGTGCATGGAGCTTGCGTCTGGCGCCCTTGCTGAGCTGGTTCGTGCTGACAGTTCTCTTTGCTGCTGCTGTTGGGTTTCTGGGCATCCTCTGCACAGGCGATGCCGTCTGCACAGAGACGGTTCTGTGCCCTCCTCTCCGACCTGGTGCCGCCCCCCCTCTCGCGGTCACACTGCCCAGCCAGGCCCCGCCGGCAGCCAGACTGGGAGGTGGGCAGCGGCGGCCCTGCTTTCAGGGAAGAGCCTCCTGTCCGTCCCCTCAGAATGCCGTCGCTGGGGGTTCCCTGGGGGCCCTTGCAGGTGGAGGCAGCCCCTCTGCTCCTACGTCGTTGTCTTTATCATGAACACGTGTTGGGTGTCGTCAAATGAGGTGAGCATGTGGGTGCGCCCTCTGTGCCTGTGCGTGATGTGTGTGCTACGTCGACGTGCTTTCTTGTTTGGAGCCAAGCAGCGTTTCGGGGACCCACCCTGGGCGCGGTGAGCAGCCCGGGGCACGCTGTGCTCCGTCCGCTGTGCTGAGGGTCCTGCGCCTACACTCACGGGATGGCACCCCGTTTCCTGTCGGGACTTTCCTGGTGTGGGTGTCAGGGCCACTGGGATTTACCTGGTGTTTTTCTCGTGATCTGACAGATAAAGGTGCCAACACCAACATCACTTGTCGCTGTCGACGCCACCTCGACCCCCGCGACACAGCCGCCTCCTGGCCTGGAGCCCCCTGGCCGGGGATGGGGGCTTGTCTCTGCCCGGGCTGTCAGGGTCCCAGTTGTTGCTCTCGGGGCTGCGGTGCTTGGGTTGTAGTTGATTTCATGGCCCAGATGGCTGGGCCGTCGGGAGCTCACTCGCTCGGCTCCTGCGCGCCTCGCCCCGTCGTGGGTTCTGGGCGTCCTACTTGGGTTCGTCTTGTGTTTTTGAGCACTTCCCTTCCTTCTGCACCAGAAGACAGTGCAGGCCCATCCTGGCATTGCCTGCCCGGCCAGGCCCAGCCCCTCGCAGGAGCCCTGTCCTTCCTGGAGGAAGGTCTGAGGGCCGAGGCCCCGCAGGCACACGGCCACGCTCCCCAGCCACGCTCGCTCGTGTCTGTAAATAAACACCGCTGTCACTCGCACCCTCCTTCCCTGCGTCTGCCCCCCCCTCCAGGCTGCGTCCCGTCACGGGAGCCCGGTCACAGGGAGGGCCCAGGGCCAGGGCCTCACTGGCTTTGCGGAGTGGGGTCAGGTCTGTCTGCCACGGTGGCCCGTCCTCCGTGACTTCTTACTTCTTACATCCGTGCGTGTTCAAGACTCTGCCCCTGCTGGCTGGCCACTGGCTCAGGACTCGGCCCTGCTCACCCTCAGACCCGAGGTCACAGAGCCCACGGGGACCTCATCTCTGCAGCACATCCCTGTCTGAGGGACGCTCCCAGAGATCCGGGCTCAGCTGGTGACAGAGGAGGGCCTCGGCCGTGGGACAGGAGGGCCTCGGCCGTGGGACAGACGCAGGTCTGAGTGCCGCCTGTCACGCAGCCTCGCTGGGCTGCTCCCTGGGGCGGGTGGGGGGCCAGGGTCTTGGTGATGAGCATGTGGGGGACGCCTCCTCCGTCACCGTGGTCCAGAGTGTGTGCTTATGTTGGTGTCTGCGAGAGGGAGGGGCTTCCTGACGCTGTGTGTCGTGGGGAGGGGCAGCGAGACCAGCGATCGGAGACCCCAGTGCTCCCACGGGAGGCGCACCTGGGACCCCACACGGCCTGGTCCTGTGGGGGTGCGAGCGTCACCTGGAGCTCGGGACTCCCCCGTCCGCTCAGACCCGAGTAGGGGGACGGTGTGTGGTCGACGGAAGTGTCGTCTGCGCACCACAAATCCCGTCCCCCTGGGCGGCTGGAGGTGTCAGTGCTGGGCGGGGGCGGGGCCACTCACGCGGACGCTGGCCTTGCAGACCGTGCAGGATGGCCGCCAGTTTCTGAAGTACGTTGACCCCAGGCTGGGGGTTCCGCTGCCGGAGAGGGACTATGGGGGGAACTGCCTCATCTACGACGCAGACAACGAGACAGACCCCTTCCACAACGTCTGGGTAAGGACGCCCAGGGGGCAGGGCCAGGATGCAGTGGGGGGTGGTCCCCATTGGAGGGGCACCCTGTGTCCTCGGGTTCGGGTGTGTCCACACACATCTCAACACGTGTGTGTGAGACCCCAGATCGTCCCCTGGCAGGCGCTGTGCAAGGGGCCCTGGGTGTGCACAGGGGAGGGAGGCCTCGGGCTGTGAGGACATCACAGGACCCAGGCAGGGCTGTGGAGGCTGACAGGGAGGGGGGGTGTGTGAGGCCTGCGTCTCATCCACAGGACAAGCTGGATGGCTTCGTGCCCGCGCACTTTATTGGCTGGTACCTGAAGGTAAAGGAGCTCATGGGCGGCTGGCATGTCCTCTTTGCCACCCGCCCTGTGTCCTGGGCCTCTGCTGGTCCTGGGTGGACGTTGAGTGGTCTGACTGATGAGCAGTGCTGGGGGCCACAGCGCAAGACTCCCGGCGCCGTCCATGGCATGTGGGGCAGTGGCCGTGAGAACAATGGAGGAGACCCCCCCCACCCCCCGCCCTGTGCCTGCCCTGCTCCCAGTGAGGGCGGCTTCGGGAGGCCTGACGCAGGGGTGTGCCCTTGCCCCGCCCGCAGACCCTGATGATCCGCGACTGGTGGACGTGCACCATCGTGAGCGTGATGTTCGAGTTCCTGGAGTACAGCCTGGAGCACCAGCTGCCCAACTTCAGCGAGTGCTGGTGGGACCACGTAGGTGCCGGTGATGGGAGGGCGTCCGCCCTGGCCTGGCCTGAGGCCTGTGTCCCGCATCCGGGCCCGCCCACCCTGCGGGGGAGGCGGGGGGCTCAGGGGAGGCCGGACGGAGCTGCAGGGTCCACGCGGCTGCCTCCCACCTCCAGTGGATCATGGATGTGCTGATCTGCAATGGGCTGGGCATCTACTGCGGCATGAAGACCCTCAAGTGGCTGTCCCTGAAGACGTACAAGTGGCAGGGCCTCTGGAACATTCCGACCTACAAGTACGTCTGCCGAGTGTGGTGCTGCAGGGCCTGGGCATCGGGGTGGGGCCTGGAGGGGCCCTGAGGGTCGGCCCTGTGCCCTCCGACGTGTCTGGGGGGGCGGAGGAGGGTTTTGCCTCCTGTACTCCCCACCTGGGGTTTGACCCTGGGCTGCCCGCGGGAACCTCGAAGGCCCTCCCAGTGGCTGGGACGTCAGTCAGTCGTGCTGTCTGGCCAGTGGCCGCGGCCCCGCAGCCTGCTCAGGGTTGCCCTCATGGCGTGGCCGCAGGCTCTGCCATTTGTATTTTGAATTTAAAAGAAAGAGGCTAGGGCTGGGGAGTGGGGTCTCCTCTCCTGTCCATCATGGGTGTCTTGGGGTGGCGGGCACGGGACTAGGAACCTGCTGAGGTCCCCCCCCCCGCTCCCCCCCGGCTCCAGGGGCAAGATGAAGAGGATATTGAAATAGCAGAGTTTAAAGGATTGAGATAATGACACCTTTGAGTACTCTATCCATAATGGCCTTAAGTATATCTTTCACTAAATCATACAGACTGAAATCCTAATAATTCAAGAGACGTCCAGTCCATTATCACCTCAACCTTTGACTCATCAGCCTTCCGCCGCCTCCCGCGCACGGTCCTCTGGGCGGGGCTCGCCGCCCACACGCCCTGTCCCCCAGTTTCTGTTGGCAGAGCTGAACACCTTCTACCTGAAGTTCGTGCTGTGGCTGCCCCCGGAGCACTCGCTGGTCCTGCTGCAGACCCGTGAGCCGCGGAGGACGGGGTGAGCGGGCCTGTGCCCACGCAGGGCGCCCTCCAACGCGTGCCTCCCCCTGCAGGAAGCCACACAAGAAGCTGGGCCAGCAGGCCTGGCTGGAAAAAAAAGCAATACAAAGTGGTCAAGTACGACCCGCAGACGCTGACGCTGTCCCTGCCTTTCTACATCGCCCAGTGCTGGACGCTCGGCTCCGTGCTGGTGCTCACCTGGACCGTCTGGCGCTTCTTTCTGCGGTGAGGCCCGTCCCAGGCGGGTGCCACGGTTGGTCCTGTGTGGCTCTGTCCACCCGCCCAGCCGTGCAGGGCAGGCCCTGGGGCCTCCGCAGGCCGATGACCCGCCCTACTGCCCCCAGGGACATCACCCTGCGGTACAAGGAGACCCGGCGGCAGAAGCAGCAGAGCAGCAGTGACCAGGGCAACACTGTTGGCCACGGGGACAGGCACCCATCTGGGCCGGACAGCCCCTCAGGGCCCCTGGAGGCTGAGAGGGAGGGGGCACCGGCTCTGAACTGACCTGCTCCCCACCCCCGCCAGGACACAGGCTGTGTCCCCTCCTCCGATGCCTGTCAGGAGCCTCCGCCAGGCCTCCCCCTCCCCCAGCAACAGAGAGGCTCGGGGCCTGGAGGAGGCCTGCCCCACAGGCTGGTGTGCGGTGGCCTGTGTGCACCTTGTGGGCTCCGCGCTCCGGGCTTCTCAGCGGCGGTGTGGCTGGGGGTGCCCTGGGCAGCGGTCCCCTTTCTGTTGGTCTGCCCACAGGCCTCTGGCCACACCGAGCCCTGGCGCCTAGAGGGCCAGGCCCTGATCCCCAAAAGCCCCTCCGCCCCGCGCCCACGTGTTCCTGAGGGTGGTCCACCAGCTCCTGAGATGGCCGAGACGGGCAGATCCGAGCTGCAGCCCTGAGCCGTTTCCTCGGAGCCTTCCGCCAGCCCAGCTGACGCAGAGGGCATGGGGGGCGGGGCCAGCCCCTCAGCCCTGTGCCCAAGGTTGGAAGGAGGGGTCCTGGGTCTCTGGCCCCAAGTTGGTCATCTCCACGAGCAGACAGAACAAATAAATGGCGATGGACTGAGCTCGTGTCCTCACTGACCCCACGCCCCCTCCCTGGGGTCATCGCCCAGAGGGGCAGAGTCCAGTGGCAGGGCTGCCGGCCTGGGCACAGGGGTCACCCGCTCTGCCGTGTTTGTGCCCCTGGCGGTGCCTGCACGGGGGACAGTGTGCTTGTTGGGGGCGGGGGGGACGCTGGACCCTGGAGGGGGGCTGAGTGCACCTGCTGAGAAGGGAGGTTGCTCAGTTGCTTTATTGTCAGCTCCTTTGGGGGGTGTGGCCGAGAGGCTGAGAAAGGGCTGTGAGCACCGTGCGCCCCCAGCTGCCCCTCCCCTGAACCTTGTCCCTGCGAGCGCCCTCTTGCTAGTGGAGCCCCTGCGGCCACAGGCTGCCCGCATTTCAGAAGTGTCCAGGATTGGCTGTCTGCTGTGGAGTGCCCGCCCCCAGCCCCCGGGCTGGCTCTGCACTTGGATGTCCCCAGCTCCACCCCCATGTGTGTCCCTGAGGCTGAGCCGTGTCACAGCAGATGCGATGGTGCTGTGTCCATGGTCACTCCTCTAAGTCCCAGCCTCCCTCCTCGCTCTGCTGTCCCCGTGGGTGGTGGCCGAGCTCCCCTTGTCCTGGCTGGTCCTCTGGGCAGCCCTAGGCTCTCCTGTCCCAAGTGCGGGTACTGACTCAGCTGCTGCGGCCAGAATGCCTCCCGACCGTGCCAGTCAGAGCAGGTCATCCTGTGCTGGCAGGTGAGGCCTGCCAGGCGCGAGGGTGTGCCCTGCCCTCCATCCAGGGGGCTGAGAGCTGTCGGGAGAGCGCGCTGGTTCCAGCAATGTGCAGGCCCACGGCTACAGGTGAGCCAGGCCTCTGAGGCAGAGAGCACGTTCTGGGGCCCGCAGTGTGGGAGGACGTGGCTCCCGGGGCAGACCTGCTGTCTGCTCAGGCCCTGAGGCAGGAGCTGTGGGGTGGCTGCCAGGGCCTGTAAGACATGTGTTTTAGCTGCCAAATCTGGGGTGGTCTCACCTGCAATGCAGAACCTCAGGGACCCACAAGGAAGGACAAAGAACCTTCAGGACCTTCTACCCAAAACATTTTAATAATTATAAAGTGTCCAGAGTGTTTACAGAAGCTGGTGTGAGCATTTCCCTTCAGTTATGGCTAAGGCACCAGGAGTGACCCCGAGAGCTGGCCAGCCCCTCGGGCGCCGGGGCGGGG
>NW_006289094.1:400207-400768 GCF_000327345.1 Myotis davidii
TCGCTTACACCAGCTTCTCCAGGGGGCAGCTGGGCTGCCGGGCGCTCTCGGCCACCTTCATGACGCCCACCTCGCTCAAGCAGTTGTTACTGAGGTCCAGCTCCAGCAGGCTGCGGTTGGCCAGCAGGAGCGCGGCCAGGCTAGTGCAGCCCTGGTCGGTCACCTCGCAGTCCCCCACCCTGGCGGACAGCAGGGCAGAGGTCAGGATAAAGGCACACCCCCAGGCTGCCGCCGACTGGCTGCGTGACCTGGGCCTGTGCTGCCACCACCACGTGGACCAGCGGAGTCCACACACCGCCCGTCCCTCACCAAGACCCCGAGGCCAGAGCCGTCCCCGGGGGAGCACAAGCTGGACACGGAACCAAGACGGAACTGGTGACGGACAGAAAAGGAAAGGTGCAGGGAAGGGAGAGTCCAGGGCGGGCCCTGAGACCTGGTGGGTTCCTGAGCGCCCCGAGGCCTGGCGCTGTGAGCCTGGCCCAGCCCGAGCAGGACCCGGGGAGGACGGCCCAGGACGGGACAAGGGCTCCTCTGTGAGGGAGGGCCGGGCCACGATGATGG
>NW_006289094.1:400912-401289 GCF_000327345.1 Myotis davidii
GGTGGTGCCCGGCTGGCACAGGCCCTGGCACAGCACCTCCATGCCCTCGTCCCCCAGCTTGTTGTTGCTCATCTGCAGCTCCTGGAGGCTCCGGTTCCGGGCCAGCATTGCACTCACGTGCGGGCAGCAGGCGGCCGTGAGGCCGCAGGACTTCATCCTGGGGACACGGAGGCCGACTGCAGCCCAGGCCCTCGGGCACCGGGGGTTCCCCATACCCCGCCCAGAGAATCTCAGCGCCTTCCCGCCTCCATGGACCCGACATGCCTGCCTCTCCCCCTCGGGCGGCAGCGGGTCCTGGTCCTCAGCCCCCGCAGGGTCCCCACCAGGCCACCCCTCCTCCAGGGCCACCCCCTCAGAGGTCCCCTGAGGGGGCTCAG
>NW_006289094.1:401412-402269 GCF_000327345.1 Myotis davidii
GGCTCCTGCAGGGTCTCACACAGCAGCCGCGCGCCCTCGTCCCCCACCTCGTTGCCGGCCACACTGAGCTCCTTCAGGCTCTCCTTGGCTCTGAGCACCTGGCAGAGGTCCTTGCAGCCACTGGCCGTGAAGTCACACTCCCAGAGCCTGCAGAGGCAGGGGACGCGTCACAGCAGGGCCACCCAGGGGCAGTCCCGCCCCACCTGGCCAGGCCACAGCCTGGGGGCAGGGTGGGCAGGCGGGGACAGGCCTGTGCAGAGCTACCTGGACCCCACGGCCCTCTGCCCAGCCTCCAACTCACCACAGGGTCTGGAGCCTGGAGCCGGGGCTCAGCAGCCCAGGGCACAGCTGCGCGATGCCCGCGTCCCCCAGCTTGTTGTTGCCCAGCTGCAGCTCGCTCAGCGAGGCCTTGGCGGCCACGATGCCGCCCAGGTCCTGACAGTTGGCCGCGGTGAGGCCGCAGCCCTCCAGCCTGGGGCACAGGAAACGCTGAGGCAGCTGCAGACACCGCCGCCCCTTCCCGCCGCCAGCCCAGCGCTTAGCTTACCGGATCGACTCCAGCGGGCAGGTGGAGTCGGCCAGGCCCTGGCATAGCGTGCGGGTGCCAGCCTCGCCGAAGTCGTTGTTGCTCACCCCCAGGACCTTCAGCTCCCGCTTGGCCCTGAGCACCGAGGCCAGGGCCTCGCAGCTGGCGGCCGTCAGGTTGCTGTACTCCAGACTGGGGACAGGCGGCGGTCAGCCCTCCCTCCTGGGCCCCCGCCCACCCTCCGGAGACCGCCCACCGGACAGGTACCCGCGCGCAGGAGTCCTGGACCCGGAGCTACACGCCCAGCCTCCCCCATCGCTGAGCCCATCCG
>NW_006289094.1:402532-403713 GCF_000327345.1 Myotis davidii
GGGACGGGCCGGGCACTCACTGCAGCCTCTCGATGTGGCACTGGGGGTCCAGGAGCCCCTCGCAGAGCAGCTGCAGGCCCGCGTCCTTCAGCTGGTTGTAGCTGAGGTCCAGCTCGCGGAGGGAGGGCATGGAGCGCAGCAGGCTGGACAGGGCCCCGCAGCCCGCCTCCGACAGGTGGCAGCTCTGGAGGCTGTGGGAGAGCATGTCCATCACGGGAGGCCACGCCCGCCAGGGGAAGGCCACGCCCATCGCAGGGGCTTCCGCTGCACCTCCAGGCTGGCTCCTGGCTGCCAGCGGGCACAAGCGGGCGCAGGTCCCAGGCCCAGGGCAGGAAGGGAGCATGGGACGGAGGAGAGAGGCCTGAGATGCGCCTCCTTCGGGGCAGGAGTGGGTCACTGTGCACCTCCCTCAGGAGCAGGGGGAGCCCCAGGCCCCACGCGTGTGGCTGCCGCCACGTGAGCTCACCTGAGCTTCTGGATCTTGCAGGTGGGATGCAGGCTCTGGAGCACCAGCTGTGTGCCGGCATCGCCCATCTCGTTGGAGGAGAGGCTGAGCTCGGTCAGGGCGGGGTTGTCCCGGAGTGCGGAGCTCACATCCTTGCAGCGCCCCTCGGTGATGCCACAGTCGACCAGCCTGCGGACGGACACGCAGCGGTCATGCCAAGCAGCAGCTCATGACCCGTTAGTGAGCCAAGAATAAGGTCGTCATACCTGGACATTTTTTTAATTAAATCTTTATTGTTCAGATCCCTGGTTCTTATATTCACCAGTTCATTCTGTTCATCAGATTATTTATTCACTTGATTTTCAGATTCACTTGTTGATAGATGTGTATTTGTTGTTCATATTTTGTATCTTTACCTTTTTCTTCTTCCTCTTCTTAAAGGAGATGAGAGAGATGGGGTGAGGAGGAGGAGAGGAAAAAAAGGAAAGGGGGAAGGGCGACAGAGAGGGGAAGGGAGAGAGGAGGGAGGGAGGGGAAAGCCCAGGCCCTCTAATTCAGCATTCCACAGATGCATTTGACAAGGGACCCTTTTAGCAAACAGTATGACTAATACCTGCAGGATAGGAGCATTCCTCAGATCCGAAATTTGTAAATCCTGAAAAGGTGGGAGACCAGGCAGCGCTGGGCTGCAGGTTGGGGGTGGGAGTGATGGGCCCAGCCCCAGGGGCAGGGCTGT
>NW_006289094.1:406475-409884 GCF_000327345.1 Myotis davidii
AGTATTTGACTTCAGCCCTGCGCCTCCTCTGAGTTTGGTATGCTATTCTTTTTCCTCCTAGTTGTAGAATTTCCACTCAGCCAGCCTTCCTGTGGTTCTGGGTGATGTCCGTTCCATCTTTTAATTGTATTTTTGAAGTTGTTGTGGGAGGCAGCAATTTCCGGTGTTTACCTATGCCGCCATCTTGGTTTCTCTACACCTCGACATTTTAAATGAAAGAAAAAGCGAGTGGATCGTCCTGGGACACCTGGGTTGGAGACACTGGCACGCACGCGGGTGTGGTCTGGGTGCCACGCGCTCATGGGCACGGTCAGCATGTCAAGCTGCTCTCACCTCCCAGAAAGCAAGCCCCTCAGAGGGCACAGCCAGGGAGAGACCAGAGCAGCAAGACGACCATGAAACCAGACCATAAGCAGGACCGGGACATCGATAAGCACAGGCTGGGGGGCGGCACCGACAAATGTACAAGGAGCGAAGAAACCAACGTCGGGGGGAAACGCGCAGAAGCAGGCCGCAAGCAGTGCCAGGCACGTCGCCCAGCTGCTTGTCGATGACCACGGGGAACAGTGCCCCGGGGACAACTGGCAGACACCACCTGAACAGGCGGGCAGTGACGGGGTGACCGCGTGATGTCAACGCAACCACACACTCCACACCATATACCAGCAGGACTCCGCCTTATCCTTTCTGTGTCTTGTTGCAAAACCATGTGACTCAGCCATGAGAACACACCACAGGGACCCTCTCCAGACCTGAGCCGACCAGCAGGCAGACGGACAAGGAGCGACAGAGGGACCATCCCAGTCAGGAGGGCCATATGCCACCCGGGATCCTGCACTGACCGGGACAGGGAAGGGCCCAGTGGGAAAGCCGTGACGTCGGGGACGAGGCGGCTGTGCTGGCTCCACATGTGACCAGGACCCCAGGCGCTGACTTCAGGGGAAGTGGGGCAAAGGGCAATGGGCACCCCAAAACCATCTTCATCACCCTCCTGTGAACCAAAACCTACATAAACTAGTTAGAGAGACACCCAGCAGGCACCTGCCAGCTTGTGAGGCCCAAGGGGCTGCTGGGCTCAAGAACCTGACAGTGGGCAGGGCGGGCGGGGCGGGCAGCACCTCCATGTAGCCAACCGAGTGGCTGTCCCGGACGGACAGAGAAAGGGGCCAAGGGGCGGAGGCAGAGACCCCACCAGCTGCTCTGCCCACCTGCCAAGTCCCGCCCACTGGCTCGAGCCAGGGATTTACATTTTTAAATGTTTGGAGAAAATTACAAGCACATTTCACCCCGTGTGGAAGTCAGTGTACACTGTGCACCCAATAAGGAGAGGACTTCCGGGCACACCAGGCCCTCGGGGCGCAGCGGCCACCCCCAGGGGCCTGGCAAGTACCTGACCACCGGGTACTGCGGGATGAGAGGCAGGATCTCCGTCCACCGGGCATCGCTCAGCGGCTCGTACTGGAGGTCGAGACTCATGGTGAGAGGCAAGTGTGCTCTGGGCGGAAGCAGAGGGAGAGGGGACACTTTAGTCAAATTCTCTCATCGCGGGCCAAGGAGCCAGCAGGAGCTGCCCCGGCCTGTGCTGTTTCCTTTCTGCGGCACCTATACCCCCTCAGTCGCCAGGAGTGAAAATGGGGGAGGGCAGAGGGAGGCTGCACCCACTGGCTCCCCTGGCAAAGGCCCCAGTGGCCACAGAGCCCGGGGACACGGGCGGCCACAGAGCCCGGGGACATGGCTACAGGAGCAGAGGCTGCATTAACCTCCCGGCCTCTGCACCTGCCTTTGGGCCCCTCCTGCCTGGGAGAGGGTGGGGCCTGGGCTTGGCACCTGAAGCCCTGGCCTCTCAGTGGCCCGGCAAGGGCAAGGACAGGGTGGGAGGGGTGGCCTGTGGGCCTGGACACAGCAGGGGGACCCCGGCGGGGGAACAGGGGTAGAGGGCACAGGACTGGCAATCCATGCAATGCTGTGGAAACCCTACCTGCCTGCCTGCCTGCTCAGCCAGCTTTCCCCTCTAAGCTGGCCGTGTCACCCAACTGCTGTTACACAGAGGAGCCAGGAGTCTGTCTGCCCACTGCCCAGACCATGTGAGCAAGAGGGAACCACCCCCCCTGGGAGCCCAGGGTGTGGTCACCCAAACACTGACTCACCTACCCTCGCCCCGAGGGAGGGGCCAGGGCACCCAGGCTGACCCCCCTCCTCAGGGACCACCTGAGCCCCGCTGCGCTCCCAGGCGCACCCTCTCTGGGAAGCCGGCCGGACATGGGGGCTCCACCCCAAGTGGCCAGGACCTAGGCCCCACGCCTGAGGCAGCTGGGTGGGAGGGACAGGTGCCTGCAGTCCCACAGGAGCTCTGCCGGGCACCAGACAGCAGTGCCCAGCGGGACATGCAGGTGGGGTGCGGGCCTGACACCTTGTCAGTGCTGTGACCCCCTCTGAGGCCCGGGACTCTGGGTAGGCAGGGTACACCCTCCGCCACCCGGGGTGAGCCCCCGGGGAAGCCAGGACACGGGCAGTGGGAGCAGATCACAGGGCCTAAAACCTCCCCAGGGACCAGCTGCAGCCTGAAGGGGCCTGAGGCCTGGTGGGGCAGCCAGCCTGGCTGAGATGGGCTGGACAGGGCCTGGGGCAGGGCAGGGATCCGGGCTCATTCCAGCATGGAAAGCCCAGAAAAGGATGCGATTTGAACTGCCCGTGAGAACGCCCTGCCCACAGGATGACTCGGCTCCATGTGAGGTCCTGGTTCCCCAAAACCCGGCTTCCTGAGAACTCTGCTCACTCGCAACCCCCGACTCCTGAGAGGTCTCTGCTCGTGTCTGCATGGAGCCTGGCACTGCCCGGCCTTGCTGAGGGGCTGCCCCTCCCATCCGGCTGGATCCGGGCCCACATCAGGGGCAGGGCAGCGAGGAGTGACACCCAGCACACAAGGTCCCCAAACACGGGCCTGATGAAACTGGGTGGAGGGCGCGGAGTCTGTCTGCCCACTGCCCAGACCGTGTGAGCGAGAGGGAACCGCCCCCCCCCCAGCCCAGGGTGTGGTCACCCAAACACTGACTCACCTACCCTCGCCCCGAGGGAGGGGCCAGGGCACCCAGGCTGACACCCCCCCTCAGGGACCACCTGAGCCCCGCTGCGCTCCCAGGCGCACCCTCTCTGGGAAGCCGGCCGGACATGGGGGCTCCACCCACCGAGAGGGTCTGAGGTTAAGGGCAGAGAGCGGAAAGGACACCCATCGCAGAGCGCCCCACCCCCAGGGCTTACCAGACGCTGGGGCGTCTCCGCGCGGGCCCTTTGGGTCCTTTGTAACCCCATGAAAACGTGTGGCATCCCCCCAAGAGGTGCCCCGTAAAGATCCCCAATCCAGCGGGGACACGCATCACAGTCAGGACGCCCGCGCCCGCTGGGCCGCTCC
>NW_006289094.1:410305-412206 GCF_000327345.1 Myotis davidii
CTGGTTTCCCTGGAGCAGAAAGTAAACAAACACCTGGGCCCTTGGCCGCCGGCTCTGGAAGAGGAAGTGGCTGCGGGCATGCGGAGGCCACGCGATGGGCGAGGAGAGCACGTGGCGCATTCCCACCACCGGGCAAGTGCAATAGGCGTGCGGGCGCTCGGGAGGCGCCTCCCGTGTCTTTTGCCGCCTTTGGTGACCGCCCAAACCTGAACGCAGGCTAAATGTGCACCAGCAGGAAAGTGGTTCCGTCATTTACAACATCCCCACTGCGCTCCATGGGGGCCACGTGCTGACCCGACAGCGCAGGGGAGGCCCGCGTGGCCGTCTTGCAAACTCAGACCTAAAGTCACCACAGGGACGGTCTGAGATTAAACTTTAACTAAAGCAGTGATGGTGGGCAGGCACCTCCTGGGCCGGTGTCTTCCCTGACAAGGGCAGCCTTTACCCTCACTGAGCCTGTCTGTCTTTCTGCATCTGTGACAACACAGCCTTGAAATGTCTGGGTAACGTGTAACTCCCCTTTTTCCGGACCCCTGGGGCACAGCCTAATGTGCTGGGCGAGGACAGACATCACCAATTCCCTCATTGTTGTTACCACGTTAATTGTTGCCTGTTAACGATCCTGCACCCACCTAAGCATGTGTCTATCATTTTACTTTTTATCCAATCCCAGGGGTCCCCCCCCTTTGCTTTCTCCCGCCTCCCTAATCTATCAACAATGGATTTCGTGTAACCCACCCACGTCCCCTCCTTTGATTGTGATGTATAAAAATAGACGGAAAAAAAATGCCATTCTCTGGAGCATTCTCCCAATTCTTGAGATACTGCTTCCCAGCAACTGTCAACAGTTTGGCTCAAATAAACTCAGAAGAATTCTTTACGCGTTTGAAAGTTTTCATGTTACCACCACACGCTGATTCCTGACGGGAGCGACCTTCGGGCGCACAGTGAATTTTTAAGCTGCATCACAAGACACAGAGCAGGTTCAAACACCCAGGCCCACGCGGCCTGAGCAGGTCACTCCGTGGGCGCCCCAGCTGCGTGTCCGCCGGCTGACGTTGTATTTAAGTGACCCCTCCTCACTTGTGCTCTGTTCTCACCACTCAGGCAGGCATCAGTTCAGCCGTTTACTGAACACCTACTGTGTGCCAGCCAGTTCCTGGGCCACGAGCCTCAGCAAAGCAGGGGACAGCTCTCAGCCAGTGCTGGTGGAGCTCAAAGTCCACAGTGGGACATGACATTTAGAAGTAAATCGAGAGCATGTAGACTGAGGGAAGTGCAAAGGAGGGCGATACTGCGAGTAACAGGGAACCCCTCCCCTTCCTCCCCAGCTCTGACCCTGCCTCCCCACTCCTTCCCTCCAGGCGCCCGAAGGCCCTCTTCCTCTACGTGTTTCCTAAGCCTAGGTCGCCCGGTTGGCTCACTTCTGCTGCCTCTACATTCTCTTATAATTTTTTTTTAAAAAGGGGGGGTCGGGGGATGGGGTGCTGGAGCAGCGGGTGGGGTCAGGCAGTTCCCCAGGCGACAGCAGCCGAGCCGCTGGCTGGGAGGGGGGCTGGCTGGGGGGACGGGGATGCTGGAAAACTGGTTCCCAAACCTGGGAGGCTGCTCACCGCACACCTGGCCTGAAGTAACGGGGGGACGAGGACGGACGGCGACCTGGGCGGTCTGTGCCTTGGGGGGCTACAGGGAAGTGTTGTTCAGTTTGGGAGAGTGTTGGGCTGGGCCAGTCCTTGCTTGTGAAGCAAGGGGTCCGCAGAGCCCAGGGCTCGGCTGGGGCAGGTCACCAGGCACAGCCCCCACCCCAAAGCTGCCCTGCAGCAGGTGCAGTCTGCCTGACAGGTGTCAGGCGAGGACGGAGCGGCTCTCCTGCCCTTGATGGGGAAATGGGGGGGGGGGGG
>NW_006289094.1:412684-414264 GCF_000327345.1 Myotis davidii
CAGCCAGCGGGGGCGAGGGGCACGGGCAGGCGCACCAACCAACTCCAACATGACTGTGGTGCCAGGAGCGGCATGTGCCCTTGTAGGACACCGGGCAGAGGTAACGAGAGGACAACCCGGACGGACATCTGTGTCCGGGCTCCTGCCCCTTCTAACGCCCAATACACGTGGTTCAGTGAAACCCAGGTGATGGGAATGGCCGGCAGGGCCCAGGCCCCAAAGCCGTCTCTGTCCTGCTCCCCCGACCTGTCAGCAGCTCCGCTACATGGCAGAGGGGACTCTGTGACCAAGGAGGGCTCCCTAGGCAGGGAGGCCGCCTGGGTCACCTGGGGGCCCTGAGAGGCCGCAAACGTGGGGTCCAGGGCCAGGAGGCTGTGGCGGTGGTTGCACCCTGAACGGGAGGAAGGAGCCCCGGGGGCTGAAGCAGACCCCCCCGAGTCTCGGGGAGGAGCCAGCCCTGTGGACACTTTGATTTGTGTTGGGTCGCAAGGGGGTCAGGAGCGGATGGTGACGCAGACACTGGGCCCTTCCTAGAATCCGGAACAGTCCAGGGCACCAGGCAGATGGTGACGCAGATGCCGGTCCCGCCCTGGAATTCCTAACAGGTCAGCTACCAGGCAGATGACGACACCTGGAAAAACCGCGAGGACCCCCGCGGCGGGAACTCCCACAGCTCATGCTCCCCGCCCTCACCAACAGCCGACTAAAAAAAGCGCCCCCTCCCTGTTGGTGCGGATCCACGTGCCCCGTCTTTGGGGTCCGTGGGTCGCCCGGGGATGCAGAATAAAGCCTTTTTTTTCTTTCTTTTCTGGTTACCTCGACTCCCTTTATTTCCTACGCTGCCTCCTGAGCCACCCAACCTAACAATTTGAACCCGCAGCCCATTCTGTGTGTGTTCATCCAATCCGAGAGTCCCCCACTTTTGCTTTCCATCGGCCCCTTAATCTACCGCCCATGGACTCCACGTGACCCCGCCCCCTTGCGCCTCCTTTTATTCTAACTTGCAACACAAGCTGCAAAACTGCCGTTTTCAGGAGCGTTTTCTCAACCCACTGAGACGTTACTCCCGGGCAAACGTCACCAGTTTGGCTCTAATAAATGCATGAAAAGTCCCTACAGATTTGGACATTTCTTACCTCGACACCATCCTAGAGGGGGGCCTGCCTGGTTCTAAGGTGCTGCCCAGACACCGCTGACCTGCTGTCCCGCAGAGCTGCAGTCCGCCAGCTCTCCCCGCACCCGCGAGGCTCCACACCCGCGTGGGCGCTTTGGCCGGTGCCCGCCCCGTGTGTCCATGTCTCCAAGCCTTGTGCCATCCACGACCCGCGGCCCCCCGAGGTGCTGCCCCCATGACGTCTTCTCTCCCCGCCCTGAGATGCCGACCCAGCGCCCCCCAGGGTCCCAGGTGACCCAACCGGACAGAGTTCCCCATGGGGCAGGTGGCCCCGGGCCAGGCCGCGCCCACGGTTGTCCTTGGGGGGTCGGTCCTTCGGGAACAGGCCGGGGACTGTCTGACTTGGGGGAGAAGGTCTGGCCAAACCGGCCTCCGGGAGTCGGGCTGGCTGGGGGCCAGCGCACCG
>NW_006289094.1:414948-424665 GCF_000327345.1 Myotis davidii
TCAGCGTTACTGTGCGCGTCATGCGTCCGACAGTCAGTAATGCTGGCGACTCTCACCCGATGCACTCGGCGGAGGACTCCGAGTCAGTCCTGGGCGCCCGCTGTGTGGTCCGCGCTGCGGGTTCCGGGGGACACTGAGCAGGTCGGACAGCAACCCTGGGGGGTCGCATGTGGAGGAAGCTCGCTGGGAGGGTCCCGCCAGCCTGTGTATCCGAGAATCCCCGTGTCGTCTGTTTGAAGGACGTTTCCACTGAGTGTAGATTTGCAGGCTTGCAGGACTGCTGCCAGCGCCCCCGGGGGGCAGGCCATCTCCTCAGGCGCCGTGCGCCGGTCAGTCTGTTATTCCTTCCATGGCATGTCTTCCTGGGTGCTGGGAAGGCTTCCTTTTCAGGGTGGGGCGAACGTAGGTTTACAGTTGTCCTTTTTAAAAAATAAACATTTTTTAAAAATACATGTTTACTAGATGCACGAAATTCATGCAAGAGTAGGCCTTCTGCCCTAACCGGTGTGGCTCAGTGGATAGAGAGTCGGCCTGCGGACTGAAGGGTCCCAGGTTCGATTCCGGTCAAGGGCATGTGCCTTGGTTGCAGTCACATCCCCAGTGGGAGATGTGCAGGAGGCAGCTGATCAGTGTTTCTCTCTCATCGATCATCCTCTTATCTCAGAACATTTTTTTAAATATATTATGATTGCTTTCAGAGAGGAAGGGAGAGGGAGATAGAAATGTCAAGGAAGAGAAACATTGATTGGCCTCCTCCTGGGATCTAGCCCGCAACCTGGGCATGTGCCCTTGACCGGAATCGAACCTGGGACCCTTCAGTCTGCAGGCTGATACTCTGTCCACCGAGCCACACTGGCCAGTTCTACAGCTGTTCTTATGGAAAATAATACAGTAGCCCAGACTGCGTGGTTCAGTGGTCGAGCATCAATCTATGAACCAGGAGGTTAGATTCTCAGTCAGGACACATGCCCAGGCTGCAGGCTCAATCCCCAGTGTGGGGTGTGTAGGAGGCAGCCGGTCCATGATTCTCCCTCATCATTGATGCTTCTCTCTCTCTCCCTCCCCCTTCCTCTCTGAAATCAATAAAAATATATTTTTAAAAAATGATACAATAACTCTGGCCAGGTAGTTCAGTTGGTTAGAACATAGTCCAATAGGCCAAGATTGTGGGTTCGCCCCCTGGGGGGGCACATGCAAGAATCAACCAATGAATGAATGAATAAGTGGAGCAACACAAGGATGTCTCTCCCCCTTCCTCTCTCTCTGAAGTCCATAAATAAGTAAGTTTAAAATGATACAATAATTAACAAATAATACTATAAGAGTTTAATAAGCTCTCGGCTTGGCTGAGTGGATGGAGCGTCGGCCCGTGGACCAAAGGGTCACTGGTTCGATACTGGTCCAGGGCATGTACCTCAGCTGCAGGCTTGATCCCCAACCCCCATCAGGGCATGTGCGGGAGGCAACCAATCAATGTGTCTCTCATACATCAATGTCTCTCTCTCTGTCTCTCCCCACCCCCCACTTCCACACTCTCTCTACCAAAAACCTCAATGGGAAAATACCTCGGCTGAGGATTCACACACACACACACACACACACGCACACTCACAGAGACACACACACAGTCTCACAGAGACACACAGACACACACACACACAGAGACACATACTCACACACACACAGACACACACTCATACACACACACACACACACACACACAGACACACACACACACACACATAGTGAGACTATTAATCCATGAAACATTACTTTACCCTTTGAGAAAATGTTTGATTTCTTAGACACACACACACAGACACACAGACACACACACTCACACGCTCTCACTCACACACACACACACAGAGACACACTCACACACTCAGGATTCACTGTTCCATGTTCTCAGCGGTCCCCGCTTGCCCACAGGTTACTTCCCATGCTGCCCTCAGTCACAGACCAAGCCGTTAAATGGATCATTCCAGAAAAAACAATGCGGAAGTTTCCTGCCTGCAGGGCTAAGTGTGCGGGAATCTCTTGCCTTCTGCATCTGGGATGTGGGATGAGTCATCCTCGGGCGTCTGTACCTGCCCCCGCCCACTCGCCACTGAGTAGCCATCGCAGGTCCCAGGTCGCTGCACAGACTGGGCTGCATTCAGGTGACCGTGTTTGACCTCACGGCGTCCAAAGTGCAAGAGGAGCAATGCCGGAAATTCAGATGTGCCAGCCGGAAGCCGCCAAGGGCTTCCTGTGAGCGAAAAGGCAAAAGGCGTGGGTACAAGATACTTGGAGAGAGACCGTGTGTATAACTTCTGTTACAGCTGGTTTATTACTAGTTATTATGATTCATCTTAATGTGTCTAATTTATTTTTTAAAATATATTATTGGTTTCAGAGAGGAAGGGAGAGGGCGAGAGAGATGGAAAATCAATGATGAGAGAACATTGCGGTGCCTCCTGCACTCCCCACCCTGGGGATCGAGCCCACAACCCGGGCCTGTGCCCTGACCGGGAATCGAATTGTGACCTGGTTCCTAGGTCGGCGCTCAGCCACCGGCCATGCCAGCCGGGCTCACTGTGTCTAAGAGATAAATTGATCTTTGTCCCAGGTGCGCATGTGCAGGAAAAGCGCGGTCTGTGTCGGACCCGGTCCATCCGTGACTCAGCCATCCTCCGGGTTGGGATGTGTCCTCCGCTGATGAGGGTTACAGTTGTAACCCTGGATGTTGCCTGGATGTGTCTTTCCTTGTACTTATCCTTCTTGATGCCCATGAAGAAGCCTTCAAGCTTCTAGAACATGTAGCTTGCTATCTTTTATCAGTTTGGCGGAATTCTTAGCTCTTTTCTTTTAAGAATAGTTTATTGATTTTTAGAGAGAGGGAGGGAGAGGAGAGAAACATTGATGTGAGAGCGCAACATCGATTGGCTGCCTCCTGCACGCCCCCGGCCGGGGAGCAAGCCCTCACCCCGGCCTGTGCCCTGCCGGGAACCGAACCGGCAACCTTGCCGTACACGGGATGCCGCCCAACAACCGAGCCACACCCGCCAGCTTTGCTCTTCTCTCCCGAGGTGTCTGGATGCTCGTCCTTGTTCCGCTCATCCTCTGACTCCGGTAACAACACCGTCCACGTTCGCCGTGACCACGTCTCACGCTCCTCACCAGCTTTCGTCTCCGTCGATGCCGCGTCCTAGACGCCGTCACTGCCACCTGCCTCACGGCCTCTCACCCTGCGCAGCCCACGGCCGACCCTCAGGGGCCCTCGAGGCCACTTCTTCCATTTTTCTTTTACAATTTCTATTTTTTGTTCCCAGGTCTCCCCGGCCCAGACTGTTAATCTGTCTTCCGGCCCCTTGAGTACAGTGTCATCTTACAGCCCTTCCTTAGAGTTTCCAGTATTTTAAGATCACTCCATTGTCTGCATCTCTCCGGGGTCTTTTCATCACGGCCGCCTCCTGGTGGGCTGGTGGCATTGGCCTGCGTGCTGCCCGTCTGTGGAGAAAGCCACTGGGAATTGGGCGACAGGGTGGTGCAGGGGTCAGTGCCCCCCCCCCCCCCAGCAGAGGGCCAGGCAGGCGTATGGCTGAGGTCCGACCGCCTCCTCCCGCGCCCAGGAGCGCTCGAAGCCCAGCTCGCTTCCTCCTGCTCTGGCGCTGTCGCTCCTCAGACCCAGCGCTGGAGGGGGTCAGCCTCTCCTCACACAGCCCTGCTGCCCGCTCCTGGCTCGGGGTCCTCCACTGACCCCTCGCTGAGCCCTCTTCCGGGGCCTGGCCTCCACAGTCCCCCCTGTCTCGGCAGCAGTCTGACGGTGTGCGGTGTCCGTCCTAAACCTGGGCCCGGCCCTTAGACCCCCTCCCTCGCTCAAGACCACGAAGTGCAACCGGTACGTGGTTTGCACTCCAGGCCTTGGGAAGCTCGGAGTGGATGGGCTGAGAAACAGTGTGACTCCATCCGGGACCCCAGCTTCTGTGTGGGTGCGGGACGGCCCTGGGAGCTGAGGAAGAGGTGGTTCTAGTGAGAGAAGATGTGCCCGCGCGACAAAGCTGAACAGGACTTGATCCAAAGACCTGCGCTCGGCGATGACACCAGTGATCGCAGCAACAAATCGCTCTCTCTCTATCCAGCTAGCTCTCCCCACTTCCTCTCTCTAAAACCAATTTTTTAAAAAAATAGGGGTGATGAAAAGGAAAGATGCAGAGAGCCTGGCTGGAGCGGCTCAGTGGTTGAGCATCAGCCTGCAAACCAGAGGTCCCTGTTCAGTTCTGCTGGGGCCCATGCAGGGGAGCGGGCCACATCTCTCCAGGAGGGGCGTGCAGGAGGCTTCTTTTTCTTTTTAAAATTCTTTATTGTTTAAAGTATTACATGAGTCTCCTTTCCCCCATTGACCTCCCCCGGCCGCTCCCACCCCCCAGCACATGCCCTCACCCCCTACGGTCTGTGTCCATTGGTTCTGCTCAGATGCATGCACACAAGTCCTTTGGTTGATCTTTTCCCCCTCACCCCCCACCTTCCCTCATGGGTTGTACAGTCTGCTCGATGCTCCTATGTCTCTGGTTCTATTTTTGTTCATCAGTTTGTGTTGTTCATTATATTCCACAAATGAGTGAGATCATGTGACATTTCTCTTTATTGACGTTTCTATCTCTATCCCTCTCCCTAAAAAAAAGAAAAGTCAATAAAAACATATTTTCTTTAAAAAGGAAAGCTACAGCCCTGACCGGTGTGGCTCAGTGGATAGAGCGTCGGCCTGCGGACTGAAGGGTCCCGGGGTCGATTCTGGTCAAGGGCATGTGCCTTGGTTGCGGGCACATCCCCAGTAGGGGGTGTGCAGGAGGCAGCTGATCGATGTTTCTCTGTCATCGATGTTTCTAACTCTCTATCCCTCTCCCTTCCTCTCTGTAGAGAATCAATAAAATATATATTTTTTTAAAAAGAGCGAGGAAGTGAATCACTTCTTCGACAAACATACCGCATAGACCGCAGTCATCTGCAGCTGGTGCGTTGGACACCAGCTCTCTCCGGAGAAAGACTGACAGGGAGCAGGGAGGTGCCCGTGCCGGTGGCTGAGGACAAATACGAGGACGCGGAAGCGGGAGTCAGGCTGTGCTCCGGGCGCCAGCTCCCGGGCCTCTCAGGGCTGCTGGCTCCTCTGTCTCTTGCTCCAGGTTAATGCACAGGAACTAGGTGTCCCGGGCCCCCACGCCCACAGTGGCCATCGTGGGGAAGGCGGTAGCCAGGGCTGGGATGTCTGCTTGCCCCTCAGCACAGGGTGCCCCCAGGCTGGGCCTCAGTGGGGGGCCTCTCTCTGGAAGGAGCAAGCCTCCTCTCTGGGGTTGTCGGCACACGGCGGCCTTGGTTCAGCGGGCACCTGCCAGTGCCTGACCTGGAGCAGGCTCTGATTTGTGGGGGGCCTGGGGGCTTCTCAGACTCCTTCATTCCAGGGACCCCAGGCCCATCGTGAGCTCATCGTGGGAAAGCTCTCCCAAAGGGGAAGCAGCACTGCTGAGCACAGCGCGCCCTCCCCCACGGCCTGACCCAGGCTCGTATTGGAGGCTTCCACCCCCTACCGGACACCCTCTGCTCCCCAATAGGTGGTACCTCCCGGCTCCATGGACGAGGTGGGGCTGCCCAGCAAGACCTGGCCGCAGGATGCTCTGTCCCTGGGCCCAGCTCAGCCAGCCCCACTCCACCCTCACCAACCAGGGCCTGCCCTCGGGCGCCTGTGGCTGAGGTGCGGGTTAAGGTTAGGGTCAGGGCCCACCCTGGAGAGCCGTCCTCAAGGAGAAAGGCACCTGGAGCCCCTGGGGATGTCTCCCTCCCGGCTCCCAGGGGTGGGGCAGCCCCTGGCCCACTTGGCAGCGGGTGCCGGGCTCCTCTCGGGGTCATTCCCACTGCACGGCTGGCACCGCTGCCCCCGGTTATCAGTCTGGCCTCAGACCCCAGTGGCCTTGGGGGGAGCCGCCTTGTCCACCTGCACGTCAGCCAGAGGGGTTCCGAGTGCCCCTGGGGGACTACCTGGACCAGAGGCAGAGGGGGCCCAGCTCAGGCTGCCCTCCCTCACCCTGGAGAGCCAGCATGGGCTCCCGGCCATGGTACAGCCCTCAAGGTGTACAGAAGTGACCGTGTGTGTGAGCCGAGTGCCCAGGCCACGGAGCAGAGGTGGCGGCCTGAGCTGGGCAGGGCCCCCTCCATTGAGGCCACAGGAATGAGGCAGGCCCTTTGCTAGCCAGCGCCGGCCCCCCACAAGGCACCTTGGGGGACAGGTGGGGACCCTCCCAGCCTGGCGCACGTGCCCACACCTAAAATGCCTCCTGACGCTGCCCCTGGAAGGCCTGTGGGAGCTCCTGCTGGACCCGCCGTCCCAGCCTGGACCCCGGAGCACGATGCTGGCCCGGGCACCTTCAGGCCTCGATGGCCGAGCTCCGGAGGCTGCAGTGGCCCTTCCCTCCCCCAGGGGGCCTCCGCACAGGGCCCTCCTGATCCACCCTCTCCGGGTAATAAGTAGCAGGAAGAGCCCGGTCCTGCGCCCCTCCTCTCTTGCCAGGATTTGGAAGACCAGGCTGGGGCTGGGCATCAGGGTGGACCCTGCAGAGCCTGGGGGTCAGCAGTGTCAGCCCAGGGCAGCCATGAGGACACCATAGGGCACACCCTGCGCCAGCCACAGGGCCCAGGAAGGGGCTCACCCAGCCTGCTCGCTTCCAGCGGAACCTGAAGAGTTCCCCATGATGCCCGGGGCCTGGAGGGCAGGGTACCCGAGCCGGGCCCAGTCTGAAGGAGAATGGGTGGCAGGACAGGCCCTCAGAGCGGTAGGTGGCCACCTGCACCCCACAGAGCCATGGGGGTCGGTGACCAGAGGCAGCTCTGGGAGCAACAGGCCACCCCGGGGCTGGGGGAGGGGGTGCGTAAGGGACAGGCAGGCCAGGCCCTCAACAGGGAGGGCGGCAGGGCTGACGTCAGGCCGAGCGGCCCCCCGGCGTGGACGGGGCAGGGCGACCGCCTTCAGGCCCCAAAGCTCAGGAACCTCAGGCCCCGCTGCAGCCGGAGGCTCCGGGGTGCCGGACACCCCCCTGCCCCCCGTCAGCGTCCGGACAAGGCCCCGCCCAGGGGCACGGGCACGCCCTCGCTCAGTCCCCTGCCGGTTAAAGGTCAGCGAACTGCTTTTGGTTCAAATGCTGGCCCGCGGGACCCACCTGTGCTTGCGGCGCCGACACCTGAGGGGCCGCCGGCTGGAGGGAGCTGAGTCCCGTGTCCCCCCACCCCCGACCCCATGAGAGACCACACACAGAGCTGGCCGGACGCCAGGGTCAAGACCATCAAATAATTTACTGCAACAGAACCTGCGCCCAGTGGGCCGGGACGGGCTGCAAATAGAGGCGCGGCTGGGGCCGGAGGCCTCAGTTCACCAGTCTGTGCAAAGCATCCTGGGAGGTCCCCGGTCACTCTGTCCCCCAGCCCTGGGCTGGCCGGGCTTTGGCGGCACTTCCTTCCTTCCTTCCCCTCCTCCCGGCATCCGGCACCTCCGGGGCTCCTGTGCGGGGCGGGCACACAGGACCCGCAGGGGCGTCAGGAGAGCAGGCACTTGCAGCTCATGCAGCCAGGGCCGCCCTCGTCCGGCGGGCTCAGCTTGCGCACCTTGTGCTGCCGGATCTCACGCACCAGCGTGTAGAAGGCGTCCTCCACGCCCTGGGGAGAAGGAGCCGCTCAGAGGGGGCCGCGGGGCCTCAGCCTGAGGGCCCAGCAGGGGAGGAGACCTGGAGGGACCCCTGCCACCAGCTCCAGCGAATCCCAGCCCCTCTCCACCTGCTCCTTTCACTGCCCAGGGCCCCCCCCCAGACACCGGCTCCTCAGCAGCTCCCCCCGGGGCAGGGTGGCCCCAGGCCTGGCTCCGAGCCTGACCACCCTGTGCCCACCTCTGCGCTACTGCCCTTGTCCCCACAGCCCGCCCGCTAAAGGGATCCGGGCACCCTGGGGGCAGAGGGGCTGGGGCTCCAGGGTCACCGCTCCGGCCTGGCTCAAGACAGCTCTCTCCAGGGACCTCACCTCTACCTTCCCCTAGAGCTGCTTCAGCCCCGACCGGCCCTGGCCTCCCTCGCTGCCCTGCCGTCCCGGGAGACTTACAGCGCGAGGGGCAGCTGGGTCATGGGGGTCCCGGAGCTGGAGCCAGAGCCAGGGCCAGAGCGGCTGCCCTGTGTGGAGGGAGAGGGGCAATGAGCAAGGCTCCCTGGGGGGGCGGGGCGGGGCCCTGGCTAGCTGTGGGGGGGGCGCCAGCTAGGGGTGAGCGGCGGCAGGCTGCAGGCGCGGTTGCATCCAGGCGCCCTGACACGGGGAGGCTTCGGAGGGTGGGCGGCTCACCGGTACTGGTGGATGTCCTCGAAGGACTTGGTGTTGTTGATGGCGAACACACAGAGGAAGCCCTCCCCGGTGCGCATGTACTGGTCCCGCATGGCACTGTACTCCTCCTGGCCCGCCGTGTCCAGAATGTCCAGCAGACACGTCTCCCCGTCAATGACCACTTGCTTCCGGTAGGAGTCCTGTGGGAGGACACTGCTCAGGGACCCCCTCCTCTGGGGGTGTGGCAGCATCACCAGCCCCTCCTGTGCTCCCCAGGTCCTCCATCAAGGGGACCGCTCTGCAGAGCAGGCAGAAGACAGGCCCCTGGAGGGTGGTGCTGGGGTGAGGAGCGGCCCGCTCACCTCGATGGTGGGGTCGTACTCGTCCACGAAGTGGTTCTGGATGAGCTGGATGGTCAGGGCGCTCTTCCCCACACCTCCGGCCCCCACCACCACCAGCTTGTACTCGGTCATCGCTCCTGGGGCCGCGGCTCGGGATGCTGCGGTGGCCTCCTGTCCCACCTGCCAAGGAGGCCTGTCAGCCACGCCCAGCCCCACCCGGCAGACCTGCTGAGCTCTGGGCCCCAACACCCAGGTAACAGGGTGGCAGCCAGAGTAACGGCCCACGGCCCACCTGTGGCACCTGCAGCTGCACTTAGTAACTGTGTGAGAGGCAGCAAGCTGCCCCTCCCACCCCACCCCCACAGGCAGGGCTGACAGCTGAGAGCATCTCCCACCGTGCACCCAAATTAGAAGTTGCTGGGTAGGCAGAAAGCCTGAACGGGAGGTGCCTAGGGCTGAGGTTACAGTGCCCCCTCCCTACGAGAACAGGTCTCGCCACGGCGCCGCGCACAGCGACGTGCCCAGGCAGGCCAGTGCCAACCCTCGGCCGCCCCGGCCCCACCAGGCATGTGGGTGCACTCAACAAGTACTACCCAGCGCCTCCGACATGCCAGGAGCTGTTCCAGGCACAGGAAGGACCCCACCCCGGCCTGGTGGGCTGTGAGCTGGCGGAGGGCACCCACTGTGAGGATCAGGGGGAACCCGGGGCGTCCTCCTGCCGTGGGAACTTTGGAGAAAACAAGGCAGATGAGGAAGCCAGGGGGGCAAGGGTTTCAGGGCAGCACAGGTTAACCAACAGGAGACCCGGAGGAGGTGTGGGCGCAGGGACACAGGTGGGGATGGAAAGGGCCTGAGGCCAAGGCCCTGCTTAGGTGTCTCCGACTTCTGATGTTTGACGAGGGGGCGCCCTGGTGAGAACAGCGGGCGTCCTAGACCTCAGCTGGCCCGATGGCCCAAGCTCTCCGGAGGGATCCCGGGACGGTGGAGGCTGGGAGACCCCGCCTAGAGCGTGGCCGGGAGGCCTCGGCGCAGAGCAATCCCGCAC
>NW_006289094.1:425397-426229 GCF_000327345.1 Myotis davidii
CCGCGCGGCCAGGTCACACTTGTTCCCGACCAGCACCATGGGCACGTCGTCCGAGTCCTTCACCCGCTTGATCTGCTCTCTACAAGGAGGAAGGGGTGAGCGGCGGCAGGCTGCAGGCGCGGTTGCATCCAGGCGCCCTGACACGGGGAGGCCTCGGAGGGTGGGCGGCTCACCGGTACTGGTGGATGTCCTCGAAGGACTTGGTGTTGTAGGCAGAAAGCCTGAACGGGAGGTGCCTAGGGCTGAGGTTACAGTGCCCCCTCCCTACGAGAACAGGTCCTGCCACGGCGCCGCGCACAGCGACGTGCCCAGGCAGGCCAGTGCCAACCCTCGGCCGCCCCGGCCCCACCAGGCATGTGGGTGCACTCAACAAGTACTACCCAGCGCCTCCGACATGCCAGGAGCTGTTCCAGGCACAGGAAGGACCCCACCCCGGCCTGGTGGGCTGTGAGCTGGCGGAGGGCACCCACTGTGAGGATCAGGGGGAACCCGGGGCGTCCTCCTGCCGTGGGAACTTTGGAGAAAACAAGGCAGATGAGGAAGCCAGGGGGGCAAGGGTTTCAGGGCAGCACAGGTTAACCAACAGGAGACCCGGAGGAGGTGTGGGCGCAGGGACACAGGTGGGGATGGAAAGGGCCTGAGGCCAAGGCCCTGCTTAGGTGTCTCCGACTTCTGATGTTTGACGAGGGGGCGCCCTGGTGAGAACAGCGGGCGTCCTAGACCTCAGCTGGCCCGATGGCCCAAGCTCTCCGGAGGGATCCCGGGACGGTGGAGGCTGGGAGACCCCGCCTAGAGCGTGGCCGGGAGGCCTCGGCGCAGAGCAATCCCGCAC
>NW_006289094.1:427015-427341 GCF_000327345.1 Myotis davidii
TTGGGGGCTGTCGCCGCCGGCGCGGGAGGAAGTCACCGGTGCCGGAGCCGAGGGTCCCGGGCGACAGCTTCTCGGGGAGGCCCCGGACTCTCCCGGACACAGGGCGGGCTCCCCGGGAGATGGAGACCGAACTGGGAAGCGAGCCAATATTCTCTGTCTCTCTCTCCTCTCTCTCTCTCTCTCCTCTCCCCCTTTATTATCTTCCCCTCTTCCACGCCACCCCTGTCTCTTCCCCTCGCCCTCCCTTCTTTCTTCTCCCCCCTCCTTGATCATTTAGCCAGTTGACTTTTCACAATCGAAGAACGAGTGATGCCCCCTGACTTTCT
>NW_006289094.1:427425-428212 GCF_000327345.1 Myotis davidii
AGGGCCTCTTTCCCTCCCAGGACGCTTGGCAGCATTTGCGGGGACCGGAGGCCGGGCATGGCCGTGCACCAGGGGTCTGAGCGAGTCCGGCTCAGTCTTTTTGCCCCGTAAGCACCGGGCTCTTGCTTCTCACGTAGCGCGTACCCCCATACCCCTCACCTGCCCCCCCAACTTGGGCAGGCCCCACAGACTGCCGGCTCCCCCAAACCCACAGATGCTGCCTTGCAGAGCTCGCGGTGTGGCCCAGGAAACACACGGCGCCCCACAAATCCAGCCCACAAGTTGCCGTAGGCTGTGAACTGAAGCTCCCCCACCCATCAAAGCACACACCGGCTCCTTTCAGGACTCTCGGAAAGACCTGTTTCTAACGTTATTTAAAAATGTCGAAGGGCCGAAACCGGTTTGGCTCAGTGGATAGAGCGTCGGCCTGCGGACTGAGAGGTCCCAGGTTCGATTCCGGTCGAGGGCATGTACCTGGGTTGCGGGCATATCCCCAGTGGGAGACGTGCAGGAGGCGGCTGATCGATGTTTCTCTCTCATCGATGTTTCTGACTCTCTATCTCTCTCCCTTCCTCTCTGTAAAAAATCAATAAAATATATAAAAAAATAAAATAGAAGGGCAAAGTCCCTTTAAAAAAAATAAAAAATAAAAATGTCGAAGGAACGCATGAGCTCCTCTATTCACAAGGAAGAAGGGTGCGATGCACGCTCTGCAGCACCCACCCTCCGCCGCGCCGCCCAGCCCCTCCCGCGAAGGTTCGCTGCTCTCCGCCCAGCTCACCCCGCT
>NW_006289094.1:428352-431195 GCF_000327345.1 Myotis davidii
CGACCCCACGCGCTGTGCCGGTTGGCCGCCCGGTGCACGGTGCGCGGCTGGAACAGGTCCCGATCGCGCCTGACGCTCGGAGACGCGGCGTGAAGGCGGGTGGCAGCGTCCCGCGTGGACGCGGACCTGGCCGCCTCCCGGGTTTCCAGGTCTCGCTTCCCTTGTCCTCGGGGGTCCTTCCCCGTGCGCGTCCTTTCGAGGCCAATGACGGCGCCTCGCCTTCGCCTCAGCCCGAGGGGCGCCCACGCACGTGCGGGGTAGCACCCACCCGGAGCCCCACCCTTGCCCTCGCCCCCGACCTGGCCCTCGCCCCTCTCCACGACAGTCTGCCATAGCAACCGTTGCTAAGGGGTGTGTCTCGGCCCCGCGGAGCCTAGACGGTTCGGCGGCTCATGAATATTTGATTATTCAAATGAGGCCCTGCCCCTGTTGCTATGGCGCCCAGGTCCCGCAACCCCGCGGCCGGAAGAACAACCCGGAATCGAGAGAGCGCCGGGCGGCGGAGGGTGCCCAGGGCCGAGCCCGCAGGGCCGGGCACTGGGGCGGAGCCCTCAGGTGAGGGCCTCAGACTTCGCTCTCCGCCTGGAGCCAGGGGGTGAACAGGACAAGGGGCGGGTGTGAGGGTTGAGCTTCAGTGTCAGTGGGGGACTCTGATGCCCCCAGAGGTTCAATCCGGTCCCCTGGGGACCCTGCCTGCACCCCCACCCCCGCCGTGGGCTGTGCTTTGAGAGGCTCTCAGCACTGACATAGGAGGGGCCAAGTTCTGCCCCTGGGGGGGAGAGGAGGCCGGGAGCAGACCCTGCGGGGGTGGGGGGTCTCCCCGGTGGGGACCGGGCCGGGAGTAGGCCCTGGCTTCAGAGCCTCTCCCGTAGTGAAGGGTGGAGAGGCGGAGGGGACCCAGAGAGCTGAGGAGCCAGGCCAGGGGCCGTGGAGATGGAGGGCGCAGGTCTCCGGGGGTGGGGGGACTCCCGGAGTGTCAGGGGGGTGGGAACAGGGCCGTGAACAGTGTGGACAGATTCGGCCGGCGCATGAATGTGGGGGACAGTGTCCACATGGGAGCCACAGCCTCCAATCCAGGCCCTGCTGGACCCCAAGACCTTTGGGCCAGACTGGACAGCCCCTGCAGCAGATGCTTGGGCACACAGGGAGGAGGGTGCTGGGCCCATCGCCTCGTGCTGCCTGCGGGCACCCCAGGACCTGGGCCCGGCCAGCCTGCAGCCTCCCCATGGCCTGAGGCTGGCGGGGTGGGCACAGCGTCTTCCCAGGGGACAGTGAGGTCGGGTCCTTCTGCCGGGCGAGGGGCCTTTCACCAGCGGAGAGAGGCAGGGAGCCCAGGGAGCCTCTGGAAAGGAATCCTGGCCGGAATCCATGAGACTCCATGGCGGGCTCACCTGCACCGCCTTGACCTCCATGGGCCTCCGCGGCAGTCACTTTCCAGGGGGGCTCCCCAAGGCACGGGGCCTGTGCAACCTCTCCCAGGGCCCAGCATCCCCACCATCTGTCAAAACGCAGCTGATCTCTCCCCGGGCGGGGGGCTTGGGGGTGGGCAGGCTGTGGACACGATGAAGAGCGTGAATCTTGCATGTGCTCAAGGGGCAGATAGGCCTGCGTGGTGGCATCACGGGCTCCAGGGGCCAGTACCTGACGCCCCTCTGTGTGTCCTGCCCACGTGGAGTCCACCTGTCTTGGGGTGAGGTCCTCGCTCCCCCTGTCAGGCCTAAAACAGCGGGTTGTAGACAGGTCGGTCTCATTAGGAAGGTCAATCCAGGAAGGGCAGCAGGGAGGGCAGGGATGGGGAAGTGGGGGTCAAGGAGGCTCCACCCACGGTGGAGGGGGCGGCCCAGACATTCCAGGCAGACTGCGGTGCTGGCCCGAGAGGTGGTTCCAGGGTCGGGGGCCCAGCACGGCATCTCTGTCATTAAGGAGCACAGCCGGGTGAGCCCCGGGCCTGTGGGGTGGGCAGTGCAGGAGGAGCAGGGGCCACAGAGGCTCGCCCACGGGGGACGGACCAGGCAGTAGAGCCAGAGCCCCTTTTGGAGAGAGGGTGGGTTCGGGGTAGAGGAAGTGGGGGCTGGAATGAGGGCCAGGCCTTAGCACCGGAAGGACCCCATCTCTCACCCACCTGGCTGGCTGCCTCATGGGCCAGGCCAGGCTCCCATCGGTGTGGTGGGGCACGCCAGGCTGGCAGCCCCTGCCACTTCTGCTCCTGCTTGCCTCCGGGCCCCGTGGCCCTGGCCCAGCCTGTCCGGGTCCCCTGGGCACAGTGACCTGGGCCGGGACCTGGCCCACCCTCCTCTCTCTTGCAGGTGCCACCTGGGGCCACATGCCACCCTCATGCCCGGATGTGTGACCCACCCTGGGAAAAGACTTCTGCCTCCAGGTGAGGGGGCTCCTTGGGCACCGGGGTGGGTGCGGATAGGCCCCAGACCCCGGTCCTGGGCCCCCCGGGCTCAGAGACCATCAGGTGGAGAAAGCACAGCCCAGGGCCCGAGGCAGTGTCTTGCTGCTGGTCAGAGCAGGCAGCTAAGCAAGTGTGGCCCAGAGCGAGGCTCCTCCCATGGAGCCTGAAGGGACACGGGGAGGGTGACCTGCCCAGGCAGGGGGGTGAGCCCAGGCCCAGGGAGGGCAGGAGGCCTGCTGGCAGGCTGGGGGTGAGGGCCCTGCTGGGCCTGCTCCGGACCTGGGGCGTGTGTGGGGCCGTGGTGAGGGCTGTGAGGACCAGCCTTCCGCCTGCTTTGGCCTCCGCAGGTTGGATGTGGATGGATCAGACCCGGCACAGGCCCCTGGGCCTCGGCCCAGCATGGCTCGTGTCCTCGTGCGGGAGCTGAGCTGGCAGGGCCCGT
>NW_006289094.1:431296-437956 GCF_000327345.1 Myotis davidii
GCTCAGGCTGCAGGGGCCTGCATGTGGGGGGAGTGGGGGCAGTGTCCAGGCTGGTGTCCCGCCTGCCCTCCGTCGCGGCCCTGCCTGTTTGACGGATGTGTCCCTGTGCCCGCTGCACCCCTGGGGCCGAGCCCAGCCGCTTGTGACAGATGTTCAGGCCCAGCAGGGGCTGAGCCAGGCAGGGATTCCACAGGTGTCTGCTGAGCACGGCCATGCCCCGGGCTCTCAGGGCTGAGCGGCAAACCCGCCGGCGCACAGCACGCAGGCGCCACGTGCGGGGAATAAAAGACCAGGAGCTGGTCGGGTCCCACTGGTCATCTCTGGGGCAGCTGATGAAGGCTTTGTCCCAAATCGGGGGAGGGGAGGTGTTCCTGTCATCGCCCCACCCTCAGGCGGCAGGTTCCGCTGAGCCCTCTGACCACAGGTTCCTGCAGTGGCTTCCTGGGCAGCCCTGCGCCTCCCGGCACCCCCACCTCCCTTTCTGGCCCCGGTGAGGGGTGGACGCTGCCACTGCCAAGCCCTCTGTCGCCCACCCTCGCTCCCACTGGAGGCTTCCTTGGACCCACCTGGGTGATGCACCCGCCAGCACGCAGCCTGGCTGCCTGAGGTCCCCCCACTTCCTGACCAACGTGGAGAAGGATCCTAGTTGTCTGGTCACTGCAGGTGGACGGGACACTCCCGCCAGGCCCTGTCCCCATGCCTCCCGCTGGCCTACACCTTCCCGAGGCCCCAGTCCAGCAGGCAGCTGTCACATCGAAAGGGGTCCACCCACCAGCTCCTGTCCTTCGCAACCCCCCACCCGGACAGCAGGACAGGGTGGGACTGGGTCTGGCCTGGCTATGCCCAGGGAGTGCCAGGAGCAGGGTCCGGCAGGGCAGGGACCCCCAGGGCATCTTGGCTGGGCGTGGAGGTGCACCTGGCCTTGCACCTGCCGGGCACTACACACCAGGAGCCTCACACCAGGCGAGGCTGGGACAGGCCAGAGGGCCACCAAGGAGGGGCGCTGGGAGGGAGGGACCGCTGTCCAGTCCCCAGGGCTGAGTGCCCCTGGGCTCTGCAGAAGGCCCTGGCCCAGGTGGAGGACCTGCTGCTGGTGAGCACGCTGGAGATGTGCGTGGATACCCGGGAGCACAGCCTGGGCAACTTCGGTAAGAGCCCCTCGCTGTCCACCTCCCCACTGTCCGGGCCAGACCGCTCTTTGAGGGTCTGCTCGCTCGGGCCCTGCCTGCCAGGCTCCGCTCTCTGGGCCACTGCACCCCATGGGCCTGCCCTGCACCCCATGGGCCTGTCCTGCACCCCATGGGCCTGCCCTGCATTCCTCTGTCCAGGGGTTGGGGACTCAGTCTCACAGGGCCATGCCCTGTCCCTAGTAGGAGTCAGTAGCTCAGAACCTTTCCTGGGGAGTTTGGGACCTCAGGGACACCGGCTGGGGGTGCCCATGGGCGGGTCTTGGGAGGTGGCTGGGGGTAGGACCCAAACTTTGGTGGCCCCGCCCATGCCCGCTGGCTCCCCTCATCCAGGCCAACTCCCAGAGGCCAGCGGCCTGGAGGCCTCCGCGTGGCCCTAGTGGTTCAGGCACGCCCCCTGCCGCACCCTTCCTTTGAGCTGGCCGCAGAGAAGCCCCGGGCAGCAGGGGCAGAGCCCACGAGGGTGCAGAGAGGCGGGAGGAGAGCGGGCAGGCAGGCCTCTGACCTCCTCCCTGCGGCCCACAGGGGTGCACCTGCCCAACCTCAGCCAACTGAAGTTGAATGACAGCCGCCTGGGCTCCGTGAGGTGAGTGCCCTCCTGGGCCCACAGGGGTGAGGACGGGGTGCACTACCACCCCTGGTGCAGTGAGGCCGGGCTGAGCTGTCCAGCACAGGGGCGGCCCGGGCCCTCCATTGCCTGCCCGAGACCAGGGGCCGCCGCATGGAGGGAAGGCAGGGAGCCCTTCTGCAGCCTGGAGACTGCCACGAGCCCACTCACACCTGCCGTGGACCCAGGGACAGCAGGTGTGGGTGTGGTTGGGCACGAGGCATGGCCCGCCACCCTGGGACGGCCCTGACCACCAACCCCGCCCTCTGCAGAGACCTGGGCACCTCCCTGGGCCGCCTGCAGGTGCTGTGGCTGGCTCGCTGTGGCCTGCCTGACCTGGATGGCATCGGCTCCTTCCTGGCCCTGAAGGTGGGTCTGCGGTGCCCTGGGCTGGGGAGGGCACCACGCCAGGCTGGGGCTGAGGTTCCCATGCCGCCCCAGGAGCTGTATGTCTCCTACAACAACATCTCGGACCTCAGCCCCCTCTGCCTGCTCGAGCAGCTGGAGGTGCTAGACCTAGAGGGCAACGACGTGGAGGACCTGGGGCAGGTGCGCTACCTGCAGCTGTGCCCGAGGCTGGCCGTGCTCACCTTGGAGGGCAACCTGGTGTGCCTGCGGCCAAGCCCCTCCGGCAAGGTGCGTGCGAGGGCGGGGAGGCCCCTGTGGCTCAGGTCCTTAGCCCCTCCCATGGCCTGGGGGCCACCTGCACCTGTGGCTCCTTCACTGTGAGCTAGAGGCCTGGCAGCGGCCTGTGCACCCTCCTGGGCTGGACAAACGCCACAGGGCCACGTGCACAGGCCACGAGGAACCACGCGCACTCTATAACTTTTCCACATAGAATTGTGTGTACACACTCACACACACACTCACACACACACACACACAGCCTGCAAGCCTGTGCACACCCACAGCTGCACACGCCCCTGCACTGTTGTGCACCCTGCAGCTCACAGCCCCTGCCCTGCCAGCTGCTATCTGCTCTGGCAACTGGGCCAGTGCTTTGAGCTCAGGGCAGCTCCACAGGCCGGAGGGCACCACTGGATCCTCGCCGTGAACCTGGACAGTGAGAGCACCGGGGTGAGGAGCCAGGGTGCCCCAAGTCCCTGGTGCCCAAGAGTGACCCGGGCAGCAGCCCCAGCTCCCCTACCCCAACCACAGTGGGTCAGGGGCAAGTGGCCCCAGGACTCAGCTGGCCTGAAGGGCCCACGCCCCCGGCCTGCACCCACTCTCTGCCCTGCAGGTGCCCCGGGGCTACAACTACAGGGCACAGGTGAGGAAGCTCATCCCCCAGCTGCAGGTCCTGGACGAGGTGCCCGCCACGCAGACGGGCCTGCCCACCGGCCGGCAGCTGGACCAGGACTGGCTCCTGGTGAAGGCAGCCATCAGGGAGGGCAGTGCCCTGGACGGCCTGCTGCCCCGGCCGGGTAGGCAGCCCCGCCCCCCCGGCCTCGGCAAGGGCTGCCCACGGAGAGGCCCCCACCCGGGCCCCCCTTAAGACAAAAGCTCTCTACCGCCAGGCCTCTCAGAGATGGGCCACCTCATGGGCTATCTCTTCTCAGCCTGAACCACGCATCCCAGAGCCCTGCACGCCTGCCTCCAGGCCAGGACCCCTCCCTGTGGGCAGCGCCCGGCTGGGGCCCCCACACCCATCAGAAGAAGAAGGGGAGGTCCAAAACCTGGGCCCCGGGACACGCAGATGTTGGGTGGCGGGGTGCCTGGTCTGTGGACAGAGCCTGGGGGGCTCTTGAGCTGGCCAGCGGGTGGGGTCCTTGGTGACCTCTGATTTTGACCTTCGGGCAGATCATCCCCACGGAGACCCCATTCGAAGATTCGGCCCTGAGCTCTCCCGGCCTGAGCTCCAGCCCCGGGCCGCCAGGCCTTGGCCCCTCTCCCTGCTGGCCCCTGGGACACCCCTGCCTGAAGCTCTGCTTCACAAGGACACAGCCCCAGAGGATGACACCAGCAACCTCACCCACGGTAAGGGCCCCCCCCCACCCGCAGGAAGTTGACCCTGCAGCCCCTCAACCCTAACCAGGCCCAGCCACACCTTCTTCCTCAGGCTCCGGCCACGTCCTCTGCGGAAACCCCACCAAGGGCCTTCGGGAACGTCAGCACCACTGCCAGGTATGCCCTGCCCCCAGGAGCCGGGACCCAGCCACGCACAGGGCACCAGTGTCCTGGGCTTTGCTCCCCAGAACGGACTGGCATCCTGGGCCCTCCTCCAGAGTGGACAGCATCCTGGCCGGCCAGTGCCCTGAGCTATAGCCACTGGGGGCCCAGGCCCCAGCTCTCTGCAGCCGAATAAGTCTTTCTCCCCCAAGCCTGCTGCCTGCCCAGTCCCCTCCATGCCCCCAAACCAGCCCTTTCCCTTCTCAGACCTGGGTGCCCCCAGAGCAGCTGCCCCCACACAGGCCGGAAGACCTGGCCACCAGGGCCTCCGCTCCAGGGCCTGGAGGCAGCCGGGACCTCCTAGCATTGGCTGGACTTCGGGCGTGGAGGGAACTGCATCTGCGGTGGGTGCTGGGCCCTGCGTGGAGCCCCGCCATGGGTGTCCTGTCCAGTGGGGGGTCCCAGCTGGGGCTGCGTGGCTGAGCAGTCACTGGTCCCCAGGGCGGCCGGAGGAGCTGGTCATGGGAGCCTGAGGCTGGGTGCCATCCCAGTCACACTCATTTGGGATCAGCTCCAAGGAGGGGCGGGGCTGCAGCCCCTGCCCCTGCCCCACCCCAGCCCTCTCCCCTGCAGGCGCCTGGCTTCTGGGCAGGCAGGGGCAGCAGCTCCCTGGGGCCCACGGCGGGGCCCTGAGGAACAAGAGGGCAAGGCTGAGCCCAAGACCTCCTCCAGCTGCTCAAGCCAGGTTCCAGGTACTGAGAGCCACAGGCCATGGCGGGGTAGGGCCGTACCACCCCCTCCTCGGCGCTGAGCGGGCTGTGACCCGGAGGTCCTCTCCTAGGGGTGGGGGCTCACAACTGAGGGGACAATCCAAGTGCCCCTCTCCTGAGCCCATGGGACCTTAAGGCCACCAGGGCTGGACGGGAGACAAAAGGCACCCCGAAAAGGGCAGGGGCGGGGGCAGTGAGGGCCATGACCCATGAGAAGGACAGGCCCAGGGCAGCTCTCAGGGAGCAGGGCCCGGCTCTGGCAGAGGGACAGAGCCCCCTGGCGGGCAGGAGACCGAGGCTAGGAGGAGTGCCTCCCTCCATCTTGCAGACAGGGCCTGCGCTGGGCTCAGGCCACAGAAACAGTCCAGGTGAGTTCCTCCCCAAGAGACACTGGCTTCCGAGTGACAGGGGCCGAGTGGAGCAAACCCAGGGGCGGCGAAGCAGAGCCGCCTCCCCTGGCGCAGCCCAGGGAGGCTTCCTGGAGGAAGGGTCTAAGCAGGCTGGGGAACAGCAGGATAGCGAGCCTAGGCAGGGGCATGGTAAGCAGGAGCAGCAGGAGCACAGGCTGAAGGCTGGCTCAGTGGCCCTCCTGCCCCACCCCACCCCCATCAAGGGTACAGGGCCAAGCCTCTCCGCCTGCCGGCCTGAGGGGAGGGGCAGGAGAGGGTGGAGCCTGAGATCAGCTAGTCAAGAGGGGTCAAAGGCCAGCCACCTAGTGGAGGGGTGGAGGGGTGGAGGGTGAGAAGTCGCCAGAGAAGACGGAGGGAGTGGCTGGAGTGATGACAGACACTGGGCGCTCTGGAGGAGGGGGGAAGGGGTATCCGAGCCCCCCATCCCAGGCTGGGTCCAGGTAGGCACTGGGTGACCCCGGACAACTGTCCGCCAAGGTGGGTGCAGGCTTTGGTCTACAGCAGAGGTTTAGGAACTGGCCGAGGGCCACCAACCAGCCTGTGAGCAGGCCTGGGGGACAGGACCTAGTGACCCAACGCCAAAGTCCAGGAGGCGGCTTCTGCTCAAGCTAGGGTCAGAGGTCACCCTGAGGAGGGCCACAGCTTCTCCAGGGAGCAGGAGTGGGGCAGAGAGGCACTGCCTTGGGGGAGCCAAAGGTTAGGGGAGGAGCCCGGTGGATACTGCGGCTCTGCCTGTGGCGACCCTACCCCATGATGTATTTGGGAATTTTTTTTTCCTAGGGAGATCACCTAAAGTTTTTGTGACTTTTCCTTGGTTTCCAGGGCCTTCCAGGACCTCGGGCTATAACCTGCTCCCCTCTCCCCCCAAGGTCCCCATGCCACCTGATTCGAGCAGCAGCTCCTGGGGGTCCAAAGACCTGCAGTTCCGGGGTCGTCGGCTCAGAGCCCTGGGTCACTCGGGGCCTGGCCGGGGTCCGGGGCTGGCTGCAGTGGATGCTCTGAGGTCAGCCCTGGAGGTGGCCTCCGGCCCGAGCTCTCCAACCCAAGGATGTCCAGGCCCAAGGCCAGCACCAGACCCAGCAGCCAAACCTCCAGCCCCGTGGTGTTTGCCGCACCTGAAGCCCATCACCCCAGCCCAGTCCCACCCCTAGTGTAAACCCCACCTGCTGCCCGGCTGGCTGGACAGGACCCAGGGGACCCAGCCTGTTTGAGGCTCCTCACAGAACCCAGATCATCTGGGGGGAGGGCGTGGGGGAGGAGGTGGGCCTGGCACAGAGAGGCCCCTCTTGCTGGAGAAGAGTGGGGAGTTGGGACCGGCCGGAAGGAGGCGCAGGGCCCCCACTTCTGTGGGGCAAACCTTCCCAGGCCTGGAAGACACCCGGTGGGGCCCCCCCTGGAGCTGTGGTCCTGGCCTAGCGCTCGCCTTAGGCCTTCAAGAGTGCGGCCAGGCCCCCCATCCCAGGCGGACCTGTAGGAACGGGCGGGGACACCGGGAACCCAGAGAATCCTTTCGACTCCCAAGTGTACAGAAATGCAGTTTACTTCGTAGGTGACGTTGGTTCAATAAATTATGTAGC
>NW_006289094.1:439585-440272 GCF_000327345.1 Myotis davidii
AACACATACTCATAAGCCAGTGGTTATCAACCTTCTGGCCCTTTAAATACAGTTCCTCATGTTGTGACCCAACCATAAGATTATTTTCATTACTACTTTATAACTGTCATGTTGCTACTGTTATGAGTCGTCATGTAAATATCTGATATGCAGGATGTATTTTCATTGTTACACATTGAACATAATTAAAGCATAGTGATGAATCACAAAAACAATATGTCATTATATATGTGTTTTCTGATGGTCTTAGGCGACCCCTGTGAAAGGGTCGTTCGACCCCCAAAGGGGTCTCGACCCACAGGTTGAGAACCGCTGCCCTAATCCCTACAGAGAGGCAGAAGGATGTTGGGGTGCCTCATTTAGGGCACTGGACAGAGATCGCCAGGGCCCTGCAAGGCGGGAGGGAGAAAACAGGGAGACCCGCCCCAGCCACCTTTAGACTCGGCCTTCCAGTCCTTGATGGAACTCCGGAAGGAGCTGCCGGGCCGAGAGTCCTGCGACCCCCTGATGGAGCCCCTGGCACGCGAGTCCTGTGGGTCCCTGATGGAGCCCCTGGCACGCGAGTCCTGTGGGTCCCTGATGGAGCTCCTGGCACGCGAGTCCTGAGAGGTCCCGATGGAACTGTGGTGCTGAGACTCTATCTGCTCGTGAGAAATGTGGCCTGGCGCTGGGGGCGGGTGCCCTGTC
>NW_006289094.1:449777-450341 GCF_000327345.1 Myotis davidii
CGTTCTGCGGGAGAGGGGAGGCCGGTTTGGGAGCGGGACCCTAGAAGGGGCTTCTTCTGGGGACATCGCCTGAGAGGCCACCTGGCCTGCAGCGCCAGGGGTCAGGTCCAGCGCAGGAGGGGTGGCGGGACCCTGGGGCCGAGGGGAGCAGAGGGGAAGCTCCTGGTACTGGGAGGGGTTCCAGCCAGAGCACGGAGGCCTGCAAGACCCCCTCATCCAGCGGTTCTCAACCTTCCTCATGCCACGACCCTTTAACACAGTTCCTCATGTTGTGGTGACCCCCAACCATAAAATTACTTTCGTTGCTACTTCATCACTGTCATGTTGCTACTGTTATGAGTCGTCATGTAAATATCTGATATGCAGGATGTACTTAGACAATTCCTGGGAAAGGGTCGTTCGGCCACCAAAGGGGTCGCGACCCACAGGTTGAGAACCACTTCAGTAGAGGCATCTGTTTGTGAGTAGGCAGGACCTTTAGCGATTCCTACAGTCTCCTTCACTAAGGACCAGGACTCCGGGAATCGACCTGCCCCTCCCAGTGAGCCCTGGGAGGCCCAGTTC
>NW_006289094.1:450529-452435 GCF_000327345.1 Myotis davidii
GGTCCCTGAGGGAGCCCCTGGCACGCGAGTCCTGTGGGTCCCTGATGGAGCCCCTGGCACGCGAGTCCTGTGGGTCCCTGATGGAGCTCCTGGCACGCGAGTCCTGAGAGGTCCCGATGGAACTGTGGTGCTGAGACTCTATCTGCTCGTGAGAAATGTGGCCTGGCGCTGGGGGCGGGTGCCCTGTCACCCTCTGCATGCCACGGCGAGTGGCAGATTCAGAGCTTCCCGAGCTGGTGGTGCCCATGAGGGGCAGGGAGCTCCACTCCACACTCTTGCGAAAAGACTCCTTGGGCAGTTTGCTCAACCTGGAGCCACTTTCTTCAGGCTTGTCCGGCCTGGAAGCACTTTCTTCAGGCGGTGACCTGGGTGGGAGCTGCTGGGTCTGCCAGCGTGAGTTGCGCCTGCAGGCCACAGTCTGCTCACTAACTGCGGGGCGACTGCTCCCGGACCCAGCCCTGCCCCCAGCTTGCCTCCCCACGGTAGGAGGGGCACCCCAAGTTGTGGTCCGGGGCCCCAGGACCCACCCTGGGAAAAGGTCTCTTGGCAAGCCCCGGGGCCCTTCCCTGCATCCCCTACCCTGTCCTAGAGGTCAGAGAACTGACTCCCAAAAGACTCAAGTGACTTGTCCAGGGCCCCTGAGGGTGGTGCTTGGGCTCGGCCAGCCCTCCCTTCCCAGGCCCCTGGGGGAGTCCCTCCCCGCCCAGCGCCCAGCGCCCAGCAGAGTCACTTGAAATCCGAGCTCGACTGCATGCTGGCCAAGAGGTTGGGGAAGCGATGGGCGATGGCGTTCCAGTCCACATCCTCCAGCCGGAAACCCTGCCCACGAAGCAACAGTCCTGTGGCCCGCCCCTCCCGCCAGGGCCGTGGCTGCCCGTGGGGGACCCGGCTCACCTCCTGAGCAAGGGAGGCCTCATCATTTTCAGAGGGGTCACTGAGGTCCATCAGGGTCTCCGCGGTCACCACCTGCAAGAGGGACCAGAGGCCAGTGGGCAGGGGCTGGGGGGAGGGCACCTGTCCCCCCAAGACATCTCTCCCCTTTGGCCTCCCCAGCACCTGAGGCAGACACTTGCTGAGTGACAGGTGGGCCCGGACCCCTGGGCTTGTGGCTCCTCCCTGTCTCAGGCCACCGTCCAAGGCAGCCTGAGGCGGGGCAGGCTGCCCCAGCAGGCCAGAGCCCCCCAGCAAGAGCTCAAATCTGGGCAGGCTGGGCTGGGAGGCCGGGGGGGCGACGCACCTCCACACTGCCGGTGGATGACTTCAGCATGCGGCCCACCCAGGAGGAGCTGGCCAGCTTCACGAGGCAGGACTTGTGCAAGGCCTCCAGCTGGGCCTCCAGCTGCTGCACCGCGGCCTCGGTCTGCTCCAGCTTCTCCTCCAGCTTCCTTTTCTCCTGCCCCAGGAGAGCCCACGGGCAGGTGGGGCCTTCTCTGGCCCGGCCCCTCTCTCCAAAGCCACCCCTGCCCAACTCCCAGGTCCTCTCACCAGCTGGGCCTGTTCCTTTTGCTGTTTTAACTCCAGAGCCAGCTTCTGGATCTGGATCTGCAGGGGCTTGTCCTGATTGTGATAGTTCCTGGGAGAAGGGGCGAGCTCAGTGGCCCCCACGACTGGGTTGGCAGTCAAGGAGGGGGGCGGGAGGGGCCCGAGGGCACAGTGTGTGCACGCGCGCGTGAGCGCGGCTGTGCCCGGCCAGTCAGGTCTGAGAGGGCATCAAGTCTTTCAGGATGAGGGTGGGGGATGAGGGTCAGGCAAGAAGCAAAGGTCAGAGTAAGGGTCAGGGCTGGGATCGGGTTGGGTTTCTGGTCAGCCTCAGGGGTTGGGGTCAGGCAGAAACCAGGAGTTCGGGCCGGACCGGGGCAGGGCTGGGCCGGGGCGAGCTTGTCGCTGCTACCTCTGCAGGGGAAGC
>NW_006289094.1:452622-454906 GCF_000327345.1 Myotis davidii
AGTGGGAGCCGAGCCACCTCGCGCAGGACGCGGGAGCGCCGGGCCTCCCGCTGGTTCCGGAGGGACCGCAGGGCCTGGATCTCCAGTTCCCGCTGCCTCCACAGCAGCCGCAGTGTGCGTGGAGCCAGGGACTCGGGGGCCAGTCTGCAAAGCCAGCACCCCGGCTGCCTGTCAGGCCCTACCCTCCGACTGGCCTGGTTTTCAAGCGGCTGGCCACCTCTCCCTTCCCTCCTTACGGCGGGTTGACGGAGGCCGCTTGTGTGGAGCTGGACTTGGTGTCCTTCAGGCTGGCGGGAGCGACCAGGTCTGCGGGTGTGTCCTCTGGAGGCTCCAGGGGGCTGCTGACGGCCTTTCCGCCCACCGGAGATGGGAGAGCCTCTTCCTTGGCCTCTCCAGCCTCTGGGCAAGACTCGGGGGCCATTTTTGATGTTCTGGGAGGGGCTGAGAGGGGTGGGGGGTGTCTGCCCTGTATGACAGGTGCACGCATCCCCCCAGGATTCTCCTCAGACAGAGCCACAGGCACATGTGTGTCTGACAGCCCCAGGCAGCACCCCTGGGGTGGCTCTCCAAGGAGGCGTGTGTGTGTGTGTGTGTGTGTGTGTGTGTGTGTGTGTGTGTGTCTACTCCAGGGGACAGCAGACGGTGGGTCACGTGGGTGTCCACACCTTTGTGTTTCCGACCAGGCCAGGGCAGCAGGTCACACCTCTAGGCAACGTCGCCTGCCTTTTCATACATTCTCTGTGGTCTCCACACTAAGAGCTCTGCCCTCCAGGATCTGAGGTACCTACCCCAGCCTACAGCAAGGGTCCCAGAGGTTCTGGTCCTTTACCCACAATGCCCATGTCCCCCCACCACCCCATCCCCACCACCCAGACCCAGGGCCCTACCCCTGACACTCACCTGAGGCCTGAAATCCAAGCCGGCCGGGGGGAGAGAAAGGCTCTGTAGCATTGCCATGGAGACCAGCACCCAGAAAGGGAGGGGCTGTTTGTTACCAGGAGCCTCCAGGGAGACCCAGACCATGGCCCAGAGTGAGCCCCAGGCCCCCCACCATGGCCTCCTCCTGGAGGGCTGGTCCAGCCTGAAGGAGAAACCCAAAGCAACTTCTGAAGGTCCAGGGTACACCAAGGGCCTCATTCAGCCCAACACCCCCAACCAGCCCTGGGGGAGGCTCCACAGGCCCTCCCCCGCCTGCCCATGGAGATCGGTCAGTGAGTATTGGGGGTATTGCTGTCCTGTGACGGCAGGACCACGCTCCTGAGAATTCGGACCTCACGGGGCTGAACCGACAGGTGGGGGAGAGGATGGCCCCAGAAGCTGGGGGAGGGGCTTGCTGAGTGCCTGCACGGTCTCTGCTCTCAGTGCCCAGTGCCCACCCACCTGACCCACAAGCCAGGAACCTCACTTTCCCCTGCTCATCTCCACCACCCTGGTCACTGCAGGACCCCTGGGGACATTCCCATAATCATGACAACTGTTCCCTCTGCCCTGGAACAAAAGTGAGGCCCAGACCTGTCCCACAAGGCAAATGCCCTGCAGCCTTTGCACCCCACCCGACCCCACCCCACCCCACCTTCACCCTTTCAACATACATTTATTCAGACCTTCGACTTTTGTTCATGTGGGACCTCCTGTGTTGGACAGAACACGGGCAGGCAGGAAGACACCCCCCTCCCCCCGCCCCCGGGGTCCAGTGTGATTAGGGCAGAACCGGTTCTTTTTTTTAAATATATTTCATTGATTTTTTACAGAGAGGAAGGGAGAAGGATAGTTAGAAACATCGATGAGAGAGGAAGATCGATCAGCTGCCTCCTGCACACCCCCCACCAGGGATGTGCCCACAACCAAGGTACATGCCTCCGACCAGAATCAAACCCGGGACCCTTCAGTCCGCAGGCCGACGCTCTATCCGCTGAGCCAAACAGGTCAGGGCCCAGAACCGGTTCTTTTTTTAAATCCTCACCCAAGGATTTCCATTGATTTTTAGAGGAAGAGAGAGGGAAAGACAGAAATATCAATGTGAGAGGAACACATGGATTAGTTGCGTCCTGCATGCACCCCGATCTGGGCCCCGGCCAGGGAGGAACCCGAAACCCTGACCGGATTCCAACCCAGGACCCTTCGGTCTGCAGGGTGATGCTCTCTCCACTGAGCCAGACCGGCCAGGGCAGGGGCCATGGCTGAAGAGCTGGCTTGGGCTCTCCCGTGGGGCAGGAGGACTGACCAGGCAGAGGACCGTGTCCACAGCTCAGGAGGGCGCTGCCCCCCCCACCCCCCACCCCCC
>NW_006289094.1:455804-459767 GCF_000327345.1 Myotis davidii
GCAGGAAGTCCTGCATCTGGTTAATGATTCCCCTTGTTCCGGGAGTGGGGCGGGGCCAGAGGAGGCTGGGAAGTGGGGAAGCCTCCAGTGCTCCTGGAGGGCCGACTGGTTCCCCCCTTTGGGGGGCTGGTCTTGACTACCCCCACCCCAGGAATGTGTGGCCTTCGGGTAGGGCTGGGCACAGGATAGCAGGGCGGCAGCCCCGAACCAGTTCTGTGGGTGAGGGACGGGCCCGGGGGGAGGGCCAGGCAGGGCTTGACATTGTCGCCCTCACCTGCAGGATAGGGTATGCCCTCTGGGCTGGGCCATGGAGCTGAAGGTGTGGGTGGACGGCATCCAGCGAGTGGTCTGCGGCGTCTCGGAGCGGACCACCTGTCAGGAAGTGGTGGTCGCACTCGCTCAAGCTATAGGTGAGTCCCCACCAGGTGGACCGGGGGTGGAGTCTGGCCTCTGAGGGTGGGGCTAGTTGCTGATCCCTCTTGCCCTCCCCTGGCTTCTCAATCTAGGGGACAAGGGGTGGGGGGATGTAGGCTGACCCCTCTCCCCCACCCCAGGCCAGACTGGCCGTTTTGTGCTCGTGCAGCGTCTCAGGGAGAAGGAACGGCAGCTGCTGCCCCAGGAGTGTCCAGTGGGTGCCCAGGCCACCTGTGGACAGTTTGCCAGCGATGTCCAGTTTGTCCTGCGGCGGACAGGGCCCAGCCTCACTGGGAGGCCCTCCTCAGACAGCTGCCCACCGCCTGAGCGCTGCCCAATCCGCGCCAGCCTTCCCCCAAAGCCCAGACCAGCACTGGGCCGTGAGCCCCCGAAAGCACTGACCCTCAGCCTGGGGTGCCCCAGGCTGGCCTCTGGCCTGGCGCTGCCTGAGCCGGTGGCCTCTGTCGCGCCGATGCCCGGCCACTGCGAAGACCTGCAGGACCTGGAGCGGCGGGTGCAGAGGAACGCAGCAGAGCTGGGCCAGGAGGCCTTCTGGGAGCAGGAGCTGCGGAGGGAGCAGGCGCGGGAGCGGGAGGCCCAGTCCCGGCTGCAAGCGCTGAGCGCGGCCACGGCTGAGCATGCCGCCCGGCTGCAGGCCCTGGCGCGTGCCCTGGAGGACAAGCTCCTCTCCCCTGCAGAGGCCCCTGGGCCCCCCTCGCCCACAGCGTCTGCCACAGAACGCCTGCGCCGGGACCTGGCTGCCCAGGAGCGGCAGAGTGCGGAGGTACAGGGCAGCCTGGCCCTGGTGAGCAGGGCTCTGGAGGCTGCAGAGCACGCCCTGCAGGTGAGCTCATGGGACTGGCGCCCGGACTGGACACGGGTGGATTTGGGGCTGCAGAGGCCCCTGGGCCCCCCTCGCCCACAGCGTCTGCCACAGAACGCCTGCGCCGGGACCTGGCTGCCCAGGAGCGGCAGAGTGCGGAGGTACAGGGCAGCCTGGCCCTGGTGAGCAGGGCTCTGGAGGCTGCAGAGCACGCCCTGCAGGTGAGCTCATGGGACTGGCGCCCGGACTGGACACGGGTGGATTTGGGGGTTGGTCCTGGGGTCTGACCAGGTTCATGGCTGTGCCCACTGAGGGTCCCCTGTGCCCCAGGCCCAGGCCCAGGAGCTCGAGGAGCTGAACCGGGAGTTGCGTCAGTGTAACCTGCAGCAGTTCATCCAGCAGACGGGGGCCGCTCCCGGCACGCAGGTCAGCGTGGTTCCCGCGGAGGGTCGGGCTGGCGGGGGCCCAGCCGCCTCCCAGCTGACCTGCTTTCCCCACAGGATCTCATGCCTCCAGCCAGAGGAAAGCCCCTCCCAGGAGCCCCCCGGAGTCCTGCCCTAGTGTCCAGTCTGAGCCCAGAGGGTATGTCTGTCTGCCCCCCTCTGGGTGGGATGAGGTCCTCCTGTAGCCCCCCAGTCCCCTCAGCCTGTGTCCTCTCCACAGTTTCCCCCATGAGGCAGAGCTGGAGGTAGCAGCACCTGCCCCTGCCCGGAATGAACGTCCACTGCCAGCCCAGCCCTGGGCTCTGATGGCACGAGCGAGGGCAGCAAGGGGCAGCCCAGCCTGGATAACAGAAGGACCGGCGGCCATAGAGGACTCGTGCCCCCATGCAAGTGGAAGCCCTCGGGCCCTGCACCTGAGACAGAACACCCGGAACTGGGTCAGGAGGCGGCTGAGGACTCTCACCTGGTATTGCCAAGTCTGCCAAGCCCCCTGGAGAAGCCTGGGCATGGCCAGCTCAGAACTTGCTAGGCCCCAAAGGCCACAGCTCTTTGTTGGGGACCAGAGATGCGTGGATGCTGTTTTTAGTCTGTGGGTCTGTGCTTGCGCGTGGGAGGCACCCTTCAGTGTGTGTGTGTGTGTGTGTGTGTGTGTGTGTTCGTGTTCAGGTGTGTGTGTACACGAGTGTGTGAGTGCTGCCTCCCCTACGACACTGAAACCTCAATAAACTGCCTGAAGTGGCTTGAGTGTGTCCTGAGGCGGCCTAGGCGGGGTCTATGAGGTCTAACACTGGGGACTCCACCCAGGGTCACTGGGCAGTACCCCCAGCTGCTGGGGGCTGGCCACAGCCAGGGCGCCTGAGAAGGGGGTCTCCCCGGGCCTTCCGTTTCAGGCTTCCATGCCCACCCACTCCCCCCCCCAGGGGCGCTCTGCAGCCGGAGCCCACGGTTGGAATCGGTCAGGCTGGAGCCCTGGCTTGGGTTTTATCGGACCCTCTCCCACCTCGTTCCTCTCCCTGGGCCTGCTCCTCCCCAGCAGGAGCTGCCGCCCACTCTGGGGTGGCCCCTGGAGAGTACTCCAGGACATGCCAGACCTGCCTGTCAGGTTGACTAAGGCTGAGCGCTTGTAGGGGTGGGTCCCAGGACTCCTGGATTGGCCTGGCCCAGGGAGCTGTGCCCAGAGGAGCTCTGTAGGCCCCGTGAGGGTGTGGCTGCTGGCCTACCCACACCCCCCTCGGCTCCCCAGGTGGGCGGGAAGCCTCTGCTGGGAGCCTGCAGCCTTGAAGTCGGGGCAGCCATCCAACTCGCAGTCCTTTCCTGGGCTGGGCCGCAGCTCCCGGCTCCGAGGGCTGTGGTGAAGACCAGAGACCTCTGTGACGGCCAAAACTCGGGCTCAGCTTTGGGCTCAGCCTCGGTACTGGGGACCAGGAGGGTGACATCCTAGGTCAAGGGGGTTTGGGCTGAGTTTTGGGGTTGACAACGCTGGGATGGAGTCAGCCTTCTGGGGTGGCCCTGAGTCAGGCCTGGTGCTCCCCACTTCCTTTGGAGCAGACCACAGGGGCCGTGAAGGCCTCAGCTTCAGGAGCAAGGAAGCCAAGAGCCCAGCTTGCGGGGAGCAATGACGGGGGGGGGGGAGTCCTGCTGAGACAGCACAGATGGGGAGTGGCCGGATGCTCCAGGCGGCAGGAGGGATCCTCTGCTAGCTCCCAGCCCGGCCACGCTCCTGTCTCCACTGCCCTGCTCCGCAGCCTGTTCCTGACCCGTGGGGCTTGGGCTGGCCTGACCGCAGCCCCAGACGGGTCCAAGCACAGGTCACACGGGGTGTAGCCTGGACTGGAAAGGCTGATGGGGCTGGTGGGGCCATGTCCTGGTGGAAGGGCTGGGAGCGCGGCATGCTCCCCTCGCCCACAGTCCCCATCCACACTCAGGAAGGTGGGACGGAGCTGGGCCCCAGCCCTGAGCCACTGCAGGGATCACCTCCCACGCTGAGCACACAGGGCAGCAGGGGCAAAGCCAGGTGCCAGCAGGGGCCATCCTACACACACACGGGATGGGCAGGACTAGCCCTTGCCCTCCCCGGTATCATGAGCTTCCTCACCAAGTCTCCCAGCCCCAAAGGGAAGCAGGCACAGCGCTGACTGAGCTCGCGCACCCTGGTCTCCTATGTCTGTTTCCAGGGACACCTGTCCTGAAGCCACCACGAGAGGCCTGTCCCCGGTCTGCTCCTGGCTCTGTCAGGCTCGTGAGCCCACTTCAGAAGGGGTCCTCTCCGCCAGAGCGAAGAGG
>NW_006289094.1:460031-461088 GCF_000327345.1 Myotis davidii
GGACCAAGCCGGGCGGGGCCATCCCCGGGAAGGTGAGGCAGGACCTGCCTGAGTGAGGATGGAGCAGCCCTCATCACTGGTCACTGCTGCTCTTCAGGGTCAGGCTGTGCTGGCGGACACACCGGGGTGCACCGAGGGTCACCCACAGTAAGTCCCTGCCCAGGGGCTGTAAACAGCTCTGCTGGTTCCAACCCCAAGGCAACCACGGCCTCCTGTCACCTGCCCAACCTGGCCCCACCAGCCTGCTGGGTGTGACACCACAGTGACCGCCAGGACAGGGTCCTTCCAAAGGGAAGTCCAAGCCCACCCCGGTCCTTCAGGCCTCTCAGACAGCAGCAGGCCCGGCACCGGCCAGCCACCCCACTGCCCGCAGAGGGGCAGGGCCTGCCTAGGCATTCGGCCCCTGCAGACCGAGCGACTGCTCTGGGCACACTCCACGCTCAACGTTTTCTCGGGGCACCCGAGAGCACCCACAGGGGAGGCAGGCCCAGCGCTCAGGCCCCGGACTTCAGGTGCCCCGCTGCTGGAAGGGGGACGGGGTACCCTGCTGGGCACCACACATGGGGCCTTGCCGTCCTCTTCCTCAGTGGCCTCGCTGAAGCGGTCCTGGAGGCTCCAGTCGGCACCCGCCCTCAGTGTGGCGACATCCAGGAGACCATCCCAGGAGCGCGGCACAGCTGGCACCTGGCACACACGGGAAGAAAGTTCCCTCCAAGAGGGCACTGCTCCCACCTGAGCCCTCTCAATGCCCCTGCTTTCTCTCCCACCCCCTGGGTGTTTGCTGGGCGCAAACAGGCAGACCCTTCCATAGGGCGCCATGCCCCCCCCACTCCCCCCGGAACGCGCGTCCTCCGACCCCTGTGGTCTCTCCCTGCCCGGTGTGGCCTCCCCCTGCCCGACAGCGCAGGGTCACAGAGGGGCCGGGGCGGTCGCGCTGCCCAGGAACAGATCAGCCGCTGTCACACGCACAGTGGGTCCGGAGCAGCGCAGTGTGCGGTGGGCAGTGGCTGCCCTGCGCCTGGAGGGGCCATCCCGCACCCCAGCCCTCCTTCCCCTC
>NW_006289094.1:461607-465557 GCF_000327345.1 Myotis davidii
TTTGCCCGCAAACCCTTGGATCCTTCCGGTGGGAAGGCTCAGAGCCCGGAGCGCGGGCCCAGGGTCCGTGCGGCTTGTCCCCTGGCGTTGCCAGCCTGTCCGGGCATTGGGGAGGTATAGTCAGGGAATTGGTTCGGACCCGGAGGGAGTTAGTGACTTCTCTAGGAGCCCCCAGGTGGCCGCCCAGGGACCCTGGGCCCTGGCCCCTTCCCTTCCCACTCCCTTCGGGCCCCCATGGCCCCGGGGATCCCTGAGGCAGAATCAGGTCACCCAGACCCCTGGCTGGGCAGAGAGGTGCCTGCTCCCCTTTTCTTCCTGGTACAGGGGTCCTCATAAGCCTTTTGCGCCCCCTCCACGGTCAACAGAGCTCCCCCTCCCCCACCTCCCTCAAACAACCGGAGCCTGGCCCTCCCTGGAGTCCCCACTCTCCTGGCTCCAGGCAGCTCCAAAGGTCCCCTCGGCTCGGCTCTCCGTTGGCTCCGCGGTCCTTGGCCCCCCGGGTGAGAGCCCCAGCCACCCTGGCCGCCTGGCTGCCCTCCTTCAGCCCTCCTGCCTCCACTGGCCGGCCCACTCCTGGGCCTTCTGCCCCCAGGGATTTGTCTGCATCCCACGTAAGTCTGGGCTCAGCTGCCACAAAGCCAGCACGGCCACTGCTGCACCCTGCCCACCAGCACAGTCACTTCATTTCTTCCTTCATGACCGTCGCCTGGGTGGCTCAGGGCTGGGGCTCCAGGGCGGCATCTGCCCTGTCTGGGACCTCGGGAGTGTGAGAGCTGGTGCAGGGGGGTGTGGCCACCTGTGAATGGGGAAGGAGTTCAGGGCCATGAGTGGATCAGCTCTAGTGGGTCAGAAGTTGAGGGGTCACCAAGGCCTGGATCAAGTGGGTCCCCGAGGAGGCCCACCTTCCCGACAGGGGTGGGCAGACAGGGCAGAGGTTCAGAGGGAAGACGTCTGGGACTCGCAGACATGGAGAGGCCAGAAGTCAGGGTGACTCCCAATTTCTATCTTGCCCTGTTGGTACAACCCCCAGCTGCGCCCCCAGTCCCGGCAGTTCCAGATGCACCCGTTCCCGCGCCCTGGTGGGCTCAATGGTGTTCCCTCAAAAAGATATGTTCGGCCTGTCCAGTGGCTCAGTGGCTGGGCGTCGACCCTTGCACAAGAGGTCAAGGTTCAATTCTCCATCAGGGCACATGTTGGGGTTGCAGCCCATCCCCCGTGGAGGGTGTGCAGGAGGCAGCTGATTGATGTTTCTCTCTCATCGATGTTTCTATCTCTCCTCTCTCTCTCTCTCTCTCTCTCTCTCTATATATATATATATATATATATTTGATTTGAGAGAAAGGGAGAGGGAGAAAGATAGAAACATCAATGATGAGAGAGAATCATGGATCAGCAGCCTCCCACACTCCCCCCTCTGGGAATTAAGCCCACAACCCGGGCATGTGCCCTCGACCGGAATCGAACCCAAGCAGCAGGCCGTCGCTCTATCCACTGAGCCAAACCAACCAGGGGGAAAAGTACATTTTTAAAAAGACATGTCCGCGTCCTAATGCCAAACCCTGTGAATGTGGCCTCCCTGGGAAAGGGTCTGTTCGTGAAGCCCAGGATCTTTTTTTTAAAATATATTTTATTGATTTTTTACAGAGAGGAAGGGAGAGGGATAGTGAGTTAAAAACATCAGTGAGAGAGAAACATCGATCAGCTGCCTCCTGCACACCCCCTACTGGGTATGTGCCTGCAACCAAGGTACATGCCCTTGACCAGAATCGAACCCGGGACCCTTCAGTCCGCAGGCCAACGCTCCATCCACTGAGCCAAACCGGTCAGGGCAAAGCCCAGGATCTGGAGGTGAGGTCACCCCGATTGCCTGGGCCAGCCTCAATCCACGCCCTCGGGAGATGAGATGGACAGCCAGGGGTTGGCCGTGTGAAGACAGAGGCAGCGCCTGGGGCACCCGACCCAGAAGGACAAGACAGGGCTCTCCTTACAGACTTGGGAGGGAGCACGGCCCTGCCAACCTTGCTTTTGGACTTCTGGCTTCCAGGGTTGTGAGGGAATCACTTTCCCGGAAAAAATGACTCTTCTGGGATGTCCCAAATGTGTCCTCAGGTTCCCCCAGCGCCTCCCCTGAGCGTGCCTCCCATCTTCACCTGGGCCAGGATGGTCCCTGACGGGGGTCACTCCGTCTGTGGTCGTTTGTTACAGAGGCCCCCAGGCACTAACACACTGCCCTCCTGAGCCGGGGCACACAGCCCTGCCTGTGTCCGCTTCCAGCTCCAGCCTGGGGGTGTGTGCGGGCCCCACGCCAGGGGACAGGGCTGGCCGGGGCTGGAGAGAACGAGGATGCTCCCAGCCCAGAGCTACCCTCCTGTGCACATGATGTCTGTGCCTGCCTGGGCCTGGGAGGGCTGCCCGCACACACTGGGGACACAGCAAGGACTTCAGGGTGCAGGTCTGTGAGGGGCAAGTGGGCAGGGCGTCCACGTGTCCTGCTTGGTGCTAGCACGTGAGAGGTGGCAGATGGGTGGCCGGTCAGGGTGGGCCAGAGGTGACAGCACTGAGGGGCGTAGGGAAGGTGTGTTAAGGCATTTGTGTCAGCGTGTTTCAGTAGGTGGGGGCACAGGTACATGCCTCCGTTCTCAAGGGGTACCACCTGTGCTCAGTCTGAGCCCAGGCCAGGGGCTCTGGCACAGTTCCCTGGGGACACGTCTCACATCTGAGCACAGGTTGGCGTGGGTGGGTAGGCTGCCCGCTGCTCAAGGATGCCTGCTAAGGCAGTGCTCTCTCTCTCTCTCTCTCTTTCTCTCTCTCTCTTTCTTAATGTATTTTTATTGATTTCAGAGAGAAAGAGAAACATCAATGTTGAGAGAGAATCATGGATCGGCTGCCTCCTGCACGCCCCCTACTGGGGACTGAGCCTGCAACTTGGGCATGTGCCCTTGACTGGAATCGAACCCAGGACCCTTCAGTCCGCAGGCTGACGCTCTATCCACTGAGCCAAACCGGCCAGGGCCAGGCAGTGTTCTTTGCATCTCATCGATGGTGCGTGTGTTTACGATAATTCCCAGCAGTGAGAAGGGCGGCCCCTCCAAGCGGATCACAAGCGGCTTGTCCGCTTCCTTCCCAGGAGCTCAGCAGGGCGCCATCGCCCCGTTTGGCACGTTCTCCTGGGCAGTGTCCTATCGTGTGGTCTTCGGCAGGCGGGTGTGTGCGTAGAAGGCCAGCGCACGTCAGGCTCCAAGCTGAGGGGGTTTACCATGCCGGACCCCACCCGAGGGCGGCTGCTGTCCTCCCCCATCCAGCCCTCAACACCCCTCTTCTGCGGCCCAGGGCCCTAAGGCACAGAGAGGTCGAGAAACCCTCCTGAAGTCCCGTGATGGATACACGTGGCGCCCAAGCCTGGCCTGGCGATACCCAAGAGGGGCTGTGCTGTGCCAGCCACCCTCTCCTGACCCTGCCCCTTGGGTCCACAGAGCGGGGTCACTGTGGGGGTCCCCGCCTCTCTGGCATCTTCTACTCTTCCTTTCTGCAAAGTCCTTTCCAGACCCAGTAAGGGTGCTCTTCTCTCTCATAACAAAGCGGAACTCAGCCCTCGGGGGGCCACTCCTCAGCTACCGCCACGTGCGGTGCAAAACCCCTGCGAAGACTTGGTGCTTGGTTTACTGCGTTACTGGCCTCAGGCTTTTTGTTGTTAATCCTCACCCGGGGACATTTCTCCTGTTGATTTTTAGAGAGAGTGGAAGGGAGGCGGAGACACACACAGAGAGAAACATCGATGTGAGAGAGACACATCCACTGGGACTGAGCCACTGCACCGAGGTACCTGTCCTTGACGGAAATAAAACCCGTGACTCTTCAGTCAGCAGGCTCTAACCACTGAGCAGCCAAACTGGCAAGGGCCCCATTCTCTTTAAACGCCCTCCAGCTCCCCTGCCCCCCCCCCACCCCCG
>NW_006289094.1:465695-465991 GCF_000327345.1 Myotis davidii
AATGGCCGCCGGCTCCACCCAGGCCCTTTCCTGGATGTGCTTCTCTGGCCGGCTTCCAGGAGCCCCAACCCCTGAAAAGACGTCTCTTCTGGGATGTCCCAAGTGTGTCCTCAGGTCCCCCCAGGGCCTCCCCTGAGCATGGCTCCCATCTTGACCTGGGCCAGGATGGTCCCTGAAGGGGGTCACGGAAGTGGCCTCCGGACTGGCCCCGCGGTTCCCAGGGGATCCTATGAGCCAAGGCACGTCCTCGGGCCAGGACCCTCCAGCTGCCCAGAGCCGCTGCCCTGCAGGGCGGC
>NW_006289094.1:466902-468300 GCF_000327345.1 Myotis davidii
GGGGTTCACACCTGCCTGTCTGCCCCGCGGCCGCAGGGTGACCTGCCCGGTGACCCGCAGAACCTGAGGCTCGGGTGAGGTTTGACTTGGGGTTCCGCACGTCGCCCCTCTCTCGGACCGACCGTTCTGGCCCATGCCCTGCACCGGGGAGCCCCTGTGTGGCCTCGGTGACCGTCTTAGCTCTCTGGGGTTCAGGCCAATGTACTTTCCGGCCTCCCAGCCGCCATGGCAGCCGGTGGATAAGAAGGGCCCACGAGTCCGGGCCTGGCACGGTTCCCACCCACCGGAGACTCGGTTCCCTGGCAGTGGTCGGAATTGCCAGTGGTTGGGTCCCTGGATTTGAAGGGGGGGGGGGATGTCTTCCTGCTTTAATGCCCCCGCCCTGCCCCGTGCCCCCAGAACTGGAGGCTGAGCAGAACCACAGGATGCTGCCGGCACCCGAAAGGCGGCCGGAACCGCGAGGGGCCCTGGGCCCCCCGCAGAAGTGGCCTCTGGATCTTAGGGCAGAGTCTGCGCAGGCCGGTAGGAGCTGGGCTGCTGCTGGGGTCCCTGGCTGGTCTTGTACTTGGTGTAGGTGCAGGTGCTGGCTCCGGAAAGTACCTTTGGAGGCTACCCAGGTCCTTTCTCGGGGTGCAGCCAGCATGTACTGTTGTGTGATGATGCAGGCAGGGGTGCAGCCTCCGGGTGCAGGGGTGTGCGGAGGCCTTTGGAGGACAGCTAGGCCCGCGGGACTTTGCCCACAGGTGCAGCCCTCCTCGAGTTCAGGTGCACTTCCTGGTGTTGCTAGCAAGTCCCCTGGGCCAAATCCATCATGGCGTCCTTGTCCTCTGAGGCAGCCCCTGCCAGGCGGGCCTGCGTCCCAGCGCCCCAGGGGAGAAGCCAGGTGCTACTCCTACGCTTCGCCGAGTGGCTGTGGAGCAGGGCCTCAGGGCGAGCATCTGCAGTGCTGCACCCCTGCCCTGAGCTCCTGGACAGGGCCGTGCTCCTGAGTGGCCGTGGCCCTGTCACCTTTTGGCCTGTGGTCTTCAGGAGTCATGGCCAGGACGTGGGTGCAGGACGGGCAGGGTCCTGCCGCACTGCCCGGGCACCAAGCACTCGGGGTGCAGACCCTCCCTCGGTGGGGCTGGGTTTCTTAACTTGGGGCCACCGGCTTTTGGGGCTGACCGTTCCACAAACCCTCTGAGGTTCCTCTTTCCAGGCACTGCACCGTGTGGCGGGGGGGAGGCTTCCCCCATTAAGCGCCTCACTGCTGTCCTGGGACTGGAGCTGGGCGTGGGAATTGCCCCGGAGCCCATAGGGGGCTTGTTCCTTGGGACCATCTGTGTGGTGATAGCCCCACCCCGCCGCCTGCACTGGGGTCCGAGCATGAGGGCCTTTGGCTCCTGGGCGCTGCCGGGA
>NW_006289094.1:486939-488210 GCF_000327345.1 Myotis davidii
CGCCGCCGCCGTCCCGTTCGAGCGAGCCGTGACCCTCCGCCAGCTCGTTGTCAGTTCTCGGCCCACGTTGCTGCGTCGGCTGCGCCTGCGTCCCGGGGGCCGGGGGCGCGGTGGATAAGAAGGGCCCACGAGTCCGGGCCTGGCACGGTTCCCACCCACCGGAGACTCGGTTCCCTGGCAGTGGTCGGAATTGCCAGTGGTTGGGTCCCTGGATTTGAAGGGGGGGGGGGATGTCTTCCTGCTTTAATGCCCCCGCCCTGCCCCGTGCCCCCAGAACTGGAGGCTGAGCAGAACCACAGGATGCTGCCGGCACCCGAAAGGCGGCCGGAACCGCGAGGGGCCCTGGGCCCCCCGCAGAAGTGGCCTCTGGATCTTAGGGCAGAGTCTGCGCAGGCCGGTAGGAGCTGGGCTGCTGCTGGGGTCCCTGGCTGGTCTTGTACTTGGTGTAGGTGCAGGTGCTGGCTCCGGAAAGTACCTTTGGAGGCTACCCAGGTCCTTTCTCGGGGTGCAGCCAGCATGTACTGTTGTGTGATGATGCAGGCAGGGGTGCAGCCTCCGGGTGCAGGGGTGTGCGGAGGCCTTTGGAGGACAGCTAGGCCCGCGGGACTTTGCCCACAGGTGCAGCCCTCCTCGAGTTCAGGTGCACTTCCTGGTGTTGCTAGCAAGTCCCCTGGGCCAAATCCATCATGGCGTCCTTGTCCTCTGAGGCAGCCCCTGCCAGGCGGGCCTGCGTCCCAGCGCCCCAGGGGAGAAGCCAGGTGCTACTCCTACGCTTCGCCGAGTGGCTGTGGAGCAGGGCCTCAGGGCGAGCATCTGCAGTGCTGCACCCCTGCCCTGAGCTCCTGGACAGGGCCGTGCTCCTGAGTGGCCGTGGCCCTGTCACCTTTTGGCCTGTGGTCTTCAGGAGTCGTGGCCAGGACGTGGGTGCAGGACGGGCAGGGTCCTGCCGCACTGCCCGGGCACCAAGCACTCGGGGTGCAGACCCTCCCTCGGTGGGGCTGGGTTTCTTAACTTGGGGCCACCGGCTTTTGGGGCTGACCGTTCCACAAACCCTCTGAGGTTCCTCTTTCCAGGCACTGCACCGTGTGGCGGGTGGTAGTTTCACCCCATTAAGCGCCTCACTGTTGTCCCGGGTCTGGAGCTGGGCGTGGGAATTGCCCCGGAGCCCATAGGGGGCTTGTTCCTTGGGACCATCTGTGTGGTGATAGCCCCACCCCGCCGCCTGCACTGGGGTCCGAGCATGAGGGCCTTTGGCTCCTGGGCGCTGCCGG
>NW_006289094.1:488273-491121 GCF_000327345.1 Myotis davidii
ACGCCTTGGCAGGAAGTGCGCTGAGTGGCTCCCTCTGAGGGGTCCTCTGAGGGTCACCTGATGAGAAGGAACCCTTATTTGTGGACCAGCGTTGGAGGCTCTGGTGTGGGAGGGAGAGTGTGTCTTGCTGCACGTAGAGGCCGCTGTCCAGGTCTCCGTGTTGTCCATGCAGAGATCGACAGGTGTCCCCACTTGGAGACAGGAGCCCGAGGGGGTGGCCATGGTGGTGGAGGGGCAGGGCCTCACGTGACCTCTGCTCCCCGTGGCCCCGGGCTGCCCCGGGGCTGCTCTGGGTGAGCTATAGCTCGCGGTTCCCAACGGGGTCCGGAGCAGGGGCCGCCGGCAGCCTTGGCGGAGCGGATCTGCCCGGGGAGCGCCCCGCTTGCCACCTGGCCTTTCGGGGGAGCCCCTGTCGGAAGCCCTGCTTTGCCTCAGCTCCCGACAAGCCTTTCACCCCAGTACAGACCCGCAGCTGAGGCCGACGGGCTTGTTGCAGGTGGAGATCGGACCGCATGTGGCTCGGGAGCTAAGAATCTGTCTTTCCCTGTAGCCACAGCGTGGTGGCTGGGCTGCTGTGCACATGCTCTCAGCTGGACGTGTGTCACCAGGGGTGCGACGGCTAGAGTGGCTGCCCTTCTTTGCAGCCTGGCACAGCTGGGAGTGACTTCCCTCTCCTGCCTGCAGGCCGAACTCCCATGTCCAGCGATGGATGAGGACAGCCTGGATGAGCTGGCGGACCAGAGCCTGGGGCCAGATGTCCACCCGGGACTCAGCGCTGCCACCCTGGCCAGTGATGCTGGTGAGCCACCGCCCCTCCTGCCGTGGCCGAGCGCGGGCCCGTGGCCGGCACCGCAGGAGAGGCAGGGTCCGCGTCGTGCAGAGAGCCGAGCGCCCACGCGGCCCGTGGCTCAGCTGGAGCGTTGTCCCTACGCCAGGGTTGCAGTTCCATCTCCCTTGGCTGTTTCTCTCTCTCCCTCCTCCTCTCTTTAAAATGATAAACATGTTCTCAGGTGAGGATTAGAAAGACAAGCTGAGTTCCCTTTGGCTGTTGTCTGAGTGATGTCTACATGACTCTTGTTTTTAAATTGCAGAAGTGGTACATTCTTTTGTCTTGGTTTTATAATCTTTTAAAATGACCTTTATTGTTGAGAGTAGTACAGATGTCTTTGTCTTATTTTTTTTTTTCGAATCTGGGACCCTTCAGTCCGCAGGCCAACGCTCCATCCACTGAGCCAAACCGGTTTCGGCGTCTTTGTCTTATTTTTAATGAAAGCGATACAGATGTCAATGGAGCAAAGGGATTTTGCTTTTCCTACTTCTGTCCTCACCAGCCCCACCTCCCCACCCTGCCAGCAGCTGCTGTCCCCCTCCCCCCCATGCCTGCTGCACCCCTCTGTGCACCCGCCCTCCTCTGCCTCGGGTGTGACTCTGCCCCGCCTGTGTTTTTCCTGTCTTGGTCTAGAAGAAAGCAGTGATGGTGACAGTGGCGGCTCTGAGGACACGGGCAGTGAGCTCAGCGACGGCACCGATGGAGAGGACGAGGGGGATCTGGAGGATGGATCCGGTGAGCGCACTGCCCGTGGAGCGGCTTCCTGGGTCTCGCTGTGAGGGCAGCGGGTTCTAAAACGTCCCCAGGGACATTGTTGCTTGACCTCACTGGCCGCTGAGGGTGAGCGAGGCGCTGGGGAGAAACTCGGTGCAGAGCGGGCCTGGTGGGCAGTCCCCTGTGGGGTGTCCTCCATGCCCACGGGGGCGGCGGCGTACTTCGGTGTGACGCTTCCTTTCGGTTTGGTGACGCGATTTGCTAGGCCTCTTCTCTGGTGAGGGCAGGAGATGGAAACGTGCCGGAGCCGGAACAGTGGTTTCCAGGGAGACCACCTTCCACGCCTCCCGGCAGAATGAGCAGAGAGCTCGGTGCCCCTTCCAGGCCCCGGGTCTCTGATGGACGGAGCACGCCCTGGCCCAGGCTCCCAACCAGGTCCTCGCTGCTAGGGTCTCCCTCCTGTGCTCACTCTCATTGTCTTCTTTTAAGATTTTTTATTGACTTTTTTTTTTAGCGAAAAAGAAAGGGAGGGAGAGAATGAGAGAGAAATATCGATGTGAGATTATAACATTTGGCGGCTGCTTCCTGCCTTCCCCCTACCGGGGATCAAGGATCGAGCCCGCAACTGGGGCATGTGCCCTGACCGGGGAATCGAACTAGCGACCTTTTGGTGCATGGGATGACGCCCTCCTCCAGGGTCACGCTTGTTGGCAGAAGTCAGGTCTCGTGCAGGGCTGCAGTCTGGTGTCCGGCTGGCTGTTGGACACTGTCATCCGCTCCTGGCGGCCACCTTCGGCTGCCCAGCAGGAGTGCCTTGGGCCTCTGCAGTCGGCCAGGGAGAACCGCGGTTGGAGGGCTCGCCTGACGTAGTCCACCCGACCCGGGAACGGCTCTGCCACAGCAGCGGGGTCATGGGCGGTAGCGTGGTGGGCACCGGTGCTGCCACACGCAGAGGGGTGGACGGGGGAATCCTGGGACCAGCGAGGTGGCCACACCTCTGATCTGTCCTCTGTGTGCACTCGGGGAGGACAGAAAACTAAACACGGTGACTGCGTGTTCGACCAGAGCGTCCCCTTACGTCTCTGCGGGTGGCGCCCAGCCTCAGCCTCTGACTGGGGCAGCCTCATGGTCCGCTTAGGACCGGTGCTCTCTGCCCCGAGGGGAGTGGGGCCGCTAAGGGCAGTGTTGTCTGAAGGCAGACGGCTCTTTCCCACTTGCTCTGAGGAGGGGTTGGGAGTGTGGCCGCCGCCGGGGGCGCTGGCCTGGGCAGTTGACCTGGCCATGCCCGGCCCGTGGGGTCTGAGT
>NW_006289094.1:491187-494600 GCF_000327345.1 Myotis davidii
GTTGGCAGCAGCCGGCGTGGCCGGCAGGCGGACGTCCCTCGGTGCCGGGTGGGAGCCGGGTTCCCCTGCGCGGCGGTAGTCACGTGTGTCTCTCTTCCTCAAGGTTCCGAAGGTTCCGAAGACGACGACGACGACGACGACGACGACAACGACGTGGAAGCGCTGGTGGCAACAGATCCTCAGGGGAAGCTGGAGGCCAGTGGCACGTGTCCCTCCGACGACGAAGCGGAGAGCTGCCCCATTTGTCTCAACGCTTTCAGGGACCAGGCTGTGGGGACCCCGGAGAGCTGCGCCCATTACTTCTGCCTGGACTGTATCCTGGAGTGGTCCAAGGTGAGGCGGCTGCTCTCGGCCCCTGTCTGAGGGCCCGGCCTGTGCTGGCCTCGTGCTGGGTGCTCTGCTCTGAAAAAAAATTCCGAGCCCCGGGGGCCTGCGAGGAGAGGCCCAGAAGCCTGCGCGTCTCCTGTTCTTTCCACTCGATTGTGAGAATCTCACAGGCGTGGACTGTGCAGCGATGAGAAGGTGTGGCCATGCTGACATGTCCTCTGCAGTGCTCTCCTCGCGCTCCCACCCCACCCGTGACGCCACGTCAGCAGGGCTGCCGGATGCAGGGCGAACCACGGCTCACATGGGAGCGCACTTAGACGTCAGCCAGAGGAAGGGGCTAGAGCGGCCGTTGAGAGCAAGCGGAGGTGGCCCTCCTGCGTGGGAAGTCGCACGCGGGGGGCAGTGGGCAGGCTCCCCAGAGCCCGGCGCCCGAGGCTGCGCGGTTCCTGGAGAGCACGCGGGGGAGAATCCCTCCTGGCGCGGCACTTTGTCGTCTGTGGTGGCGACACTGGACTTCATCCGGGAACGGGCCCCGGGCCGTGGAGCTTGGCGGGGCCAGGGGATGAGGACACAGTGGACACCGCGGCACCTCATGGGCAGAGGGGCTCTTCTGTCAGCGCGTGACGGCAGGGGCAGCTCAAGCAGGACCCGGGGGGCTGCTTGCCATCTGGGAGGTGCAGCAGGGGAGGCCCCTGATAAGGCTCCGGGCGTCCCGGGAGGGACTTACGAGTAGACATTGAGCACAGGAGTCGGCGGGGTGCGCGGGACAGCACGGAGCACACCACAAGGCGACAGCCCTGCACAGCCCGGAGCCCGCGTGGGTGGGCAGAGCCCAGGGCTCCTCAGGCGGGTGTGGGAGTGACGTCCTCCCACAGGGAGGGCCCTGGGAGCCAGAGGACCAGGTGCATCCGGCAGACACGTCGAGGGTGTGCACAGCAGGGAGAGGGGCTGCGGGCTGCCTGTGGGAGGCTCGGGGGCAGCCCCATCCTGGGCTGGCCAGAGGCGCCCAGACCCCAGCGGGCAGGGGGGCTGCGCCAGGATATGGAGGTTCACAGGGGTAAGTGCCTTGCGCTGTACACGGTGTATCTAGTAGAGGCGTTGAGTAGGACTCACGTGGAAAACACTGTGAAGGCGAGAAGATCTTAGCAGCGTTTCTGAGGAGGGAGCCTCTGCGTGTGCTGAGACATGGGAGCAGCTCATGGAGCACGGCACAGGCTTGGAACAGAGAAGGGGCGCCCGTGGCCAGTCGCCTGTGAACGGCCGTGTGCACATGGCGGGCTCCCCTTCCTTCCTCCTCTTTGAGGCGGCGGCTCCTGCCTCGTCGCTGTGGCCCAGCCGCTTAGCCGCGCACGGAGGCGACCTTCTGGCTTTCGGGGTGAAGGCATGTTGCAGGCTCAGCGCGTGCTTTATTTCGAGTGGGACGTTGCTAGTGAACGTGATCTGCAGGGTCCTGACGCCGCTCCTGTTCCTCACAGAATGCCAATTCCTGTCCAGTCGATCGAACTCTATTTAAACGCATTTGTATCCGAGCCCAGTTTGGTGGAAAAGTCCTGAAGAAGGTGAGTGTCTGCGCTGTGGGGAGCCCCCGCCACTTGTGTTCATTGCATGGCCCGTCTCGTGGGGAAGCTTTCAAAATTGCTTTCCTGAGATGAGTGCGTACTGCCCCCACGCTGCTTAGAAACCCACCCGATTGCCATTTGCAGCCATGATGGAGGCTGTGGGGGAGGGGCTGCCCTGTCTGTCGGCCGCGGGGGTTCTGGGGGAGGAGCATTGCAGGCCCAGGTTCCCAAGGCCGGTTCCCAGGCGCCCTCTTCTCCACAGCGCACCTCCTGCCCGCCCGTGGCCGCGCAGCCGGGCCTGGCGGAGGCGGTTCTCTTGGGAGTGGGACCTGGTTTCGGCTGGTTTTTCTGCTTTTCAGAGACCGAAAGGGCCTCCGCACCTCTGGTGTCGAGGACGAGCCGCAGAGAGGCTCCTAGAGGCACCTTAGACCTGAACCCCAGGGACGGCCGCGCAGCTCTTGCAGCTGCAGACCCGCTGTTTGTTACAAAATGCACAAAACCGCAGGTGCCGGTGCGTGAGGTGCATCTTTCTGCTGAGACCACACCCTTCCTGGCGCTCTGGGGTCGGTGTTGCAGGGGGCGGCCTGGGCCCCGGTGTGGGCAGTTTTCCTGCAGGCACCTCATTCCCCGGAGAGTCTGCCTCGGTGACGGGAGGTGCAGGGGGAGCCCACCAGACACGCGGCCTGCTGGTCACCCGCGGCTGCTGACCCCTGCGGGGTGTTGCTGGGGGGCTCGCAGGAGGGGCAGGGGCGTGTCCACAGACCTCCCACCAGACAGGGCTCGAATGACGGCAGCTGTGTTTCCACGTCTTTGCTCAATTGTGTGACGCCTACCGAGGGGTCAGTACCGGCTGCCTGAAGGTTGCTTTCCGGTCCTCGTGGTTGCCCGGGGCGTGGGGTGGGCTCCCTCCAGCACCGGGCCCTCGCATGGGCACCACTTGGTTTTTGGTTGAATCGTTTTTCCTTCTTTTCTTTTTAAATATATTTTATTAATTTTTTACAGAGAGGAAGGGAGAGGGATAGAGAGCCAGAAACATCGATGAGAAACATCGATCAGCTGCCTCCTGCACACTCCCCACTGGGGATGTGCCCGCAACCAAGGTACATGCCCTGACCGGAATCGAACCTGGGACCTTTCAGTCCGCAGGCCGATGCTCTCTCCACTGAGCCAGACCGGTTAGGGCCGTTTTTTCTTCTTGATAAACTACCTTAAAATGGTTCCAAAACATAAAAACCCCTGGATGCGTATTGGTTCCGAGCCTCGGGTCGGTCCACGGGGCCGTGGGAACCTCAAGCAGCTGAGGGAGCTGCTCCGGGCCGACCACAGACTCAGCCCGCTGGGTAGGTGGGTCGGCGCCACTTGCCATGTGAGCAGCCGCGCCTTCTGCCTCCAGGTCCCCGTGGAGAACACCAGGGCCGGAGAGGAGGAGGACGACCCCACCTTTTGTGAGGTGTGTGGCCGCAGTGACCGGGAGGACCGCCTGCTGCTCTGCGATGGCTGTGACGCTGGGTGAGCGCGGGGCCCGCC
>NW_006289094.1:494675-495173 GCF_000327345.1 Myotis davidii
AGGCCCGTCCAGCTGGGTGGGCACTCGGTGGGTGCTGGGCCCGGGCTTCGGCGCTGCCGGTCTGGAGGGCCAGCTGCACAGCGGCCCAGCCTCTCCGTTCCTCCCAGATGCGGATCCCGTGACCGAGGAGGAGGTCTCTCTGCTCTTGGTCGATGTGGTGCCGACCGCCAGCCGGCTGCGGCCTCGTGAGGGGCGGACCCGGGCCATCGCCAGGACACGGCAGAGCGAGCGTGTTCGAGCCACTGTGAACCGGAACCGCATGTCCACTGCCCGGAGCAGCCAGGGCTGCACACCTGCTCTCCGGTGCCGGGTGCGGCCGGGCCCGGGTCTGATGGGCCCTGCACTCCTGTAGGTACCACATGGAGTGTTTGGACCCCCCTCTCCAGGAGGTGCCCGTGGACGAGTGGTTCTGTCCGGGATGTGCCAGCCCCGGAGCTGCCACCTCTCCTGCAGGTACTGCCGCCGCCTCCGTGTCCACGCAGCCCAGGGCAGGGGCAG
>NW_006289094.1:495505-496827 GCF_000327345.1 Myotis davidii
TTGCTGGGTGGGTGAGGAGACTGGGGGCACTTGGGCTAGTGCTTTCATCAAACACCACTGCCACCACCAGCTCCCAGGGAGGACACCTGCAGTCCATCCCGGCCCGTGTCCTGGGGGTGTGACTCCTGCTCCATTTGCTCTTGAGCCTGCCTGGCCCTCCTCATCCTCCACCCTCACCCTGAGCCTGCTCCCTGGGAGGCCTCCCTCTCCCCTGGGCCGGTCCCCCCGGGTCCCTGCCAGCAGGAAGCATGTGTGGTTTGTGGAATGGAGAGGGTGATGCCTGCTGGTGGGGCGGGCCTAGGCTGTGTGTCCCCCCACGGCGGCCTGGCCGGGCCTCCCTGGGAAGGTGTGGATGAGCCTGGTGCCCACCAACCCCACCTGCGTGCAGCATGTCCCGAGGTACCTGGTGTCTTCTCTGCTTGACGAGACCATTGAAGCCGTTGCCTCTGGGCTGAGCACAGCCGTGTACCAGCGCCCCACGACGCCGCGGGCCCCCGCCAAGCGGAGGAGGAAAGCAAGTAAGCCAGGCGTGGGCTGGCGCCGCCCCTGACAGGTTCCCTGGGAGCTGCAGGCCCCACGGGAGCGCTCCTGCCGGGCCGGTGTGGGTCCCGCCCCCTCGGTGAGCGCAGGGCAATGAGCGACTGAACAGTCGGTGCCATTCCCCACCGTGGGCACCGTGGTAGCCGCTGCTCTGGGACAGGCCTGGCCTGTGCGGCCTCTCCGTGGAGCCAGCTGTTGGGCATTGTGGCCCTTTGAGCGGGCAGCTGGGAGACGGTCCTCAGTCACACCAGTTCTCGAGTTAAAATTCAGCATCACGGCTCTTGTGTTGTGTGTGTGTGTGTGTGTGTGTGTGTCTTTTCTGGTGTCATAAACCCGGTCACGCTCCTGACGTGTGTTTCTCACTGGCTTCGCCCCCCTGCACGGAGGACAGTCTCGGAGTGGACGCTCTGGAGCTGCCCTCGTCCCTGCGAGCGTCCAGCTGGGACGGGGCGTCGCCGGTGAGGTGGCAGGCGGCTCTGTGTAGTTTTGCCTCCTTCGCTGTGTTTCGCTTGAGGTTTTGTTTGTTTGTTTGCTAAAGAATTTTTTTGGTTTTTTTTTTTTTTTTAATTTTAGTTTCCAACGATTTCTTGCTAGGACATAGAAATACAATTGACTTTTGTGTTGACCTTGTATCCTGCAACCTTGCTAACTGTCTTCTTATTCCCAGCTTTTTTATAGATTCCCATAGGGTTGTCTATATAGACAATCATGCCATCTGCAAATGAGGACAGTTGCTCTTTCTTTCCGATCTGTATGCCTTCTATTTACTTTTCTTGTACTTG
>NW_006289094.1:497956-498182 GCF_000327345.1 Myotis davidii
TGAGGGCGGCGGTGGCAGGGCCTGGTCTGCACCTGCAGGAGGAGCGTTCCTGCCGCGGCGCCCGAGCCGGACGTGGACGTGGCCCCTGTCCCCGACCTGCTGGGCAGCATCCTGTCGGGCCAGAGCCTCCTCATGATGGACAGCGCCGACATCACCATCCACCGCGACGGCTCGCTCAGCGCCAAGCGGGCAGGTAAGCCGCCTCGGTGAGGAGGTGGAGGCTGGC
>NW_006289094.1:499418-499632 GCF_000327345.1 Myotis davidii
ACCATTGTGAGCTCACAGGGGCAGCTGGGGTGCGTGGGGTGTAGCCGCGGGTGCCCAGGGTCAGTCCCGCCATCTTCCTGGAGCCCCTGCTGCCCTGCCGAGGCTCCCGTGCCTCTCGGGTGCCGGGCCCTCCTCCCACTGAGCAGCCCTGGCAGCTCCAAGGCGCAGGTCAGGCCCGAACGCAGGCTCGGGGGGCGGTGTCCGGGGAGGTGGC
>NW_006289094.1:499762-500676 GCF_000327345.1 Myotis davidii
CGGTGCCATTCCCCACCGTGGGCACCGTGGTAGCCGCTGCTCTGGGACAGGCCTGGCCTGTGCGGCCTCTCCGTGGAGCCAGCTGTTGGGCATTGTGGCCCTTTGAGCGGGCAGCTGGGAGACGGTCCTCAGTCACACCAGTTCTCGAGTTAAAATTCAGCATCACGGCTCTTGTGTTGTGTGTGTGTGTGTGTGTGTGTGTGTGTGTGTGTCTTTTCTGGTGTCATAAACCCGGTCACGCTCCTGACGTGTGTTTCTCACTGGCTTCGCCCCCCTGCACGGAGGACAGTCTCGGAGTGGACGCTCTGGAGCTGCCCTCGTCCCTGCGAGCGTCCAGCTGGGACGGGGCGTCGCCGGTGAGGTGGCAGGCGGCTCTGTGTAGTTTTGCCTCCTTCGCTGTGTTTCGCTTGAGGTTTTGTTTGTTTGTTTGCTAAAGAAGTTCTGGCAGGTGTAGGTGAAACCCGCACTGTGGTCGGGCTGCAGGAAGGGGCCCGGAGCCCGCTCCGTCGTCCTCCTTGGCTCAGCCCTGGCCTCCCCCGTCAGCCCCAGCACTCGCCCGCCCTGCTCGCAGCGTCGCCCTCTTCCTGTGAGGGTGGGTGGTGCGCCTGGCAGAGGGAGGCTTCTCCTGTCAGCCCACCCCCAGCGCTGCGTGGTGCCCACCCCCACGAGCAGCGTCGGTGTGGAGTCTGGGTGTGTCACAAAGGCCGCGGGGTCTGCAGTGTCGTCTGTGTGAGCCCACGGCCAGGGCAGGGCTGCTGCTGTGCGGAGAACGTGCGTGCCCGTGCAGATGTCCCTGTCCCGGGTCCTGGTTCTGGTCCGCACTGCCGCCCGCGCCGCGCCTGGTCCTGCCCGTGCGCCCGCGTAGTTGGACCCAGGTTCCCGCGCTCGGGGCTGGTCTGCTGGTCTGTGTGCCC
>NW_006289094.1:504860-505844 GCF_000327345.1 Myotis davidii
CAGGAGCCCAGCGTGCACTCAAGGGGGGGGGGTGCTCAGTCCCCTGCCCCGCTGGGACCCTCGAGGGGGAAGGGCGGCAGCTCAACCTTCGAGAGCTTCCGGATCAATATTCCGCTCAGTCCCCTGCCCCGCTGGGACCCTCGAGGGGGAAGGGCGGCAGCTCAACCTTCGAGAGCTTCCGGATCAATATTCCCGGGAACATGGCGCATTCCAGCAGACTCTCCAGCCCCGGCTTCTGCCACACGTTCCAGCCTGTCGACAATAAGGCGCAGAGGAAAGAGAACCCCGCCCCCCTTTTCTCCCTCAGGAAGACGAAGCAGCTCAAGAGCGAGATCTATGACCCGTTCAACCCCACGGGCTCGGACTCCAGCTCTGCAGGCAGCAGCCCCGAGCGCCTGGGCCCCGGCCTCCTGCCCTCGGAGATCACCCGCACCATCTCCATCGGCAGCCCCAAGGCCCCGCCCTCGCAGACCGTGCGGTGTGTCACCTCCTACACGGTGAAAACCGTCTTTGGGGCGGAGTCCGAGCCCTCTCGGGGGCCCTCCTCCAGCCTGCTCCAGCTCCGGGGCCAGGAGCCCGCAGTGGTTCTGATGTAACTGGGACGTGGCGCCGGTTCTCCAAGCCCGGGCCCTGCTGGGCACGGCCGCCGCCCGCCCTCTGCCCGCCCTCCGTGGGCGGCAGGGCCTCTAAACCGCAGTTGGTTTTCCCATTGAGGACTCCAAGCGCGAACGGGGTGGTTCCCCTGCGGAGCCTTGGCAGGGGCACCCTTCGGGGAAGCCATGGGCATGCGGGAAGCACAGGCCCACGGCGTCCTCTTTGCAGGAAGACGGAGGAAAGTGCTGGGAAGGAAGAAAACCCAGCCCCGACCGGCCGTGAGGAGCAGGAGCTCGGGGACGAGGTCCAAGAGACGCCAGGGCCGCGGGAAGAAGAGGAAAGGACGAAAGCTGAAGGTGGGCCTGCCAGGTCCTCCGAGGGCGCGGTGTC
>NW_006289094.1:505859-507092 GCF_000327345.1 Myotis davidii
CCCGCGGCAGAGAGACCGACCAGAGGAAGCAGGCCTCCGCCCCAGGGCACAGGCAGACCCGCTCCCGCACCCGCTCCGGCTCCCGCTCCGGGGACAGGAGCTCCAGGTCGCCGTCACCTCTGGTGGGTGAGGACCAGGCCAAGCGGCCCCTGGCCAAGGCCAGGGGGAGCCATGCCGGCGGCCGCAGAGTGCAGACGGGCGGGCGTCCTGCGGGTGGGCCAGGACACAGGCAGAGCTGCTGGCTTGTCAGGAGGCTCCCTGGTGATCCCTGGTTTTAGGGGCCGCTGGGGCGGCTTCGAGGGCAGCGCCCACAGGGGTCCTGCGGGCAGGCTGGCCTGTCCTGGTGGAGCCCCAGGTCCACCCTCATTGGCCTGGGACCTGCAGAGGCCAGGTGGTGGGCGTAGGGATGGTGTGGGGCCGGCTGCTCTGGTGTGGCCAGCTCGCACCCAGATCCACATGTCTCACGGCGGTCCTTTCCTTTCAAGGCTGCTCAGGGTGAAGTCACAGCCCGTGGGCGCATCGCGCGGACGCTGGGCCTTCGGAGGCCGACCCACGGGGCCTGCATCCCATCCGTGTTCCGGCCTGCGGACCCCTCCCTGGGGCTGATGCGTGCGGACATCGGGGCTGCCTCTCTCTCTGTCTTTGGAGACCCCTATGAGCTGGACCCTTTCGACAGGTGACTGCAGGGGGGCAGTGCCGCAGGCCCCTCTGCCGAGTTGGGGAACACGCTGTCACCTCCCTTCTTCCTAGTGTGGCGGTGGGCACGCCACCCCTGTGGGCCAGGGTGAGCCTCAGGTTGCCGCTAGGAAAGCGAGGAGCTGCCTCCTGCCTCAGGCATGGCATGCTCGTCCCGGGCCGAGGAAGGTGCCGTGTGGGCAGCACCAGGCCGTCCTGCTGGGCATTGGGCATGGGCTGGAGGGGCCCGTGGGCCTCGGGCATGGGTCACCGTTTCCTCGGCCGGTGTCCTTCCTCCAGCAGCGAAGAGCCGTCTGCCAGCCCTGCGTCCCCTCTGAGTGCCAAGAGGAGGGTCCTCTCCCGCTCAGCCCTGCGTTCTCACCAGCCCGTGGCCAGGCCCGTCTCCATGGGGCTCTCCAGGTGGGTCCAAGGGCAAAGGGCAGCCATGCTGGTCTCTAGGCCCCAGACTCCTGTGGCTTCTTGATGGGGAGCGAGGGCACGAGGCCACAGGCAGGCCCGTCAGCAGGGGTGCTGGGTGCTGGGTGGGGAGCCGTCAGC
>NW_006289094.1:507231-507442 GCF_000327345.1 Myotis davidii
CTCAGCGGGGGTGCTGGGTGGGGGCCAGGCTGCTGGGCTGCGCCTTGGGCTGGGCCTTTCTCATATTGGAGCTTTTGGGGGAAAGAAGAAACTGAACCCCCATGACGGCAGAGCTGCTCCGCTGTGCTCGGCCTGTGGTGCACCCGCTGACTTCATCCCGCCCCGTTTTCAGGGGAGCTGCCGGGCGGGTCTCAGTCCCTGGGGGGGTCCT
>NW_006289094.1:512249-513710 GCF_000327345.1 Myotis davidii
CGCCTGGCCCCGCGTGCTGTTGGGAGTGACAGCGGCAGAAAGCTCTGGGGACCCCAGCACTGTGTCCAGGTTCCTGAGACCACGTGTGGTCCGTGCCCGCCCTGCGCAGTTTAAACTGGACGTTACGTGTACATTGTAGATACACCTTCATTGTGTTCTAATTTATCAGAAATGGATTCTCTTTAGAAACTTCTCGTTGACTTGGTACTTGAAAGGGGAACCCTTGATTGAAGCGGGGACCTCGGACGGGAGGGGCTGCCTGTCCACGCACAGAGGACGTAAAGGAGGGGCAGCATCCTCCTGTTTTTCCCTCACGTTCTGAACAGTGTTGACGAGCAGCTAACTTGGGTGGTGACGGAGCCGCAGGCCAAGGCCGCCCCGTGGCCTGTGTTCTCAGCCCTGGGGCCCGCCACGCGGAGCCCTCGCTGATTTGGGTCTAGCCCAGCGATGGCGAACCTTCTGAGCTCGGCGTGTCAGCGTTTTGAAAAGCCCTAACTTAACTCTGTGCCGGGTCACATATAGAAATTTTTTTATCTTTGCAACCATAGTAAAACAAAAGTTTGTATTTTTGATATTTATTTTATATATTTAAATGCCATTTAACAAAGAAAAATCAACCAAAAAAAATGAGTTCACGTGTCATGGGTTCGCCATCACTGGCCTAGCAGGTCTTGGGGGTGGGGTCCAGTGTGGGGACTGGGCAGCCAGTGATGGCAGCGCTGCGGAGGCGGGCAGCCCTCCCCTCCTACCTCCTGCCAAAGGCCTGTCACTGGCTCCGGCACGTCCTGAACCCAAACATCACAAGGGGAGGCAGAAGGGAAGCCCCACAGCAGAGCCTCCAGCTGCCCAGGGCGCCCCCCACAGGGCTGTGCCCCCACCAGCAACATGTGGGAGGAGCTTGAAGTGCACAGCCAGAAGCCGAGTGATAAAGGCTAAGCAAGTCATGGAGCTTGGAAAGGAGGGAGGGCACCTGATGGCCGTCTGCCTTTTTGTCTTTTAGCACCTGTTTCTTTTCAGCGACACTCAGTCGGTCTGTCCCGAGGGGGAGACGGCCCGCAGCCCCCAGCACCAAGCTCCGGGCTCCTGGGCGGCCTGGGGTCGCGCAGTCAAGGCAGGTCCACCCCCTCCCCCATCCCTGCGCTCACGTCGGGGGCTGCGGCGAGACTGGACTCCTCAGTGACCCCTCGGTCCGGTCAGGCCCAGAACCCGTCAAATGTGAACAGTCCTGGCTTCAAACGACGGGAGGACCCCCAAGTTAGAGGCGTCGGTGAGCACGCTGGGCCTCTTGGATTCACATCCAAGATCTCAAACGGCGGCCCTGACGTGCCAGCTGCCAGTGCAGTGCCAGGCCCGGCCCCGGGGACAGCACCGCGGAGAGCGGACATCTCCCAGCTCCCCAGGATACCAAAGATGAGAAGGGACAGCGGCAGTGGGTGGGCGGACACAGCCCCCGCCCCTGCC
>NW_006289094.1:515262-516134 GCF_000327345.1 Myotis davidii
GGACACCGAGCAGCCCCCTCCCTGGAGAAAGGGTCCCCAGGAGAAGGCCTCGTGCCCGCAGGACCAGGCCAAGGCGGCGGTGCCCGGCGCCCCGGGAGGCCCGGCCGAAGGCGGGGCGCTGCTGGGCAAGGAGGAAGGCCTCTGCCTGACCTCCGTGCTCCGGGCCAAGGCCCCCGTGAAGAGGGTCACCTGGAACCTGCAGGAGGCGGCAGGCGGTGCGCTGGCTGAGGACCGAGGCCTGCGTGAGTAGGGGCTCCTGTGGCCTCATGGGGGGGCTGGGGCAGCACGGAGGGGGCACAGAGCGGGCACCGTGGGCAGCTTCTCCCCGGTGGCTCCTGGGCCTCTGGGGTCACTGGTAGGGAGGTGGCTGCATCCAGCCTGTGTCCTTGGTGCTGGATGCTTCTCTGGAGTTTTCCGGCGGGAGGTAGCCTTCCGTCCTGGGTGGTCACAGAACACCCGCCTCCCCGTGTTGGCCCTCAGGGACCCCACTGCACAGGCCCCAGCAGCCGCAGGAAGAGGTGTGGGAACCCGGAGACGGAGGCCTTGTGGTGCACTCCCAGCAGGCTCCCTGCCCCGAGCCCCCTCCTGCTTACACGCTTCCAGAGCCTGGCTTTCCAGCGGCAGACCCCGCCCAGGTGGGTGTCAGGGCTGCGGGGGAGGTGACCTTGCCCTTGGGCCGCGGGGGCTGTGCCTGGCGGGGTGCTGCCAGCATCGAAGCTGCGCTCAGCGACTGTTCTTGCCCAGGTTTATGGCCCCAGCCTGCCTCCCGCCCTGGTCCTGCCCTCAAGTGTCCCGCCCTACGCACCGGTCAGCCAGCCCACAGTGCAGTTCCTCCTGCAGGGGAGCCTCCCCCTGGCGGGCTGCGGGGCGGC
>NW_006289094.1:516699-519268 GCF_000327345.1 Myotis davidii
GAGGCTCGCCTGGCCCCGCGTGCTGTTGGGAGTGAGAGCGGCAGAAAGCTCTGGGGACCCCAGCACTGTGTCCCAGTTCCTGAGCCCACGTGTGGTCCGTGCCCGCCCTGCGCAGTTTAAACTGGACGTTACGTGTACATTGTAGATACACCTTCATTGTGTTCTAATTTATCAGAAATGGATTCTCTTTAGAAACTTCTCGTTGACTTGGTACTTGAAAGGGGAACCCTTGATTGAAGCGGGGACCTCGGACGGGAGGGGCTGCCTGTCTCTTGTTTAGGGAACCCCCGCTTTCTCAGCTGGCAGTGTAATACAAATAAGGCTCAAGTGTTCGTCCAACTGCGAGGCCTCAGAGGGCAGCGTGGCGGACCCAGGGGCTGGGGCTGGGCCTGGGGTACAGCACAGGGGTGGCTGTTGGCCACTGAGGAAGCCCAGGTGCCACACTCCCAGCTGTGCCCAGGGAGCGTTCTGGCCTCTGTAACGCTAAGTGCGTGCGCGAGGGTCTTCATTGTGCCTGGGTGGCCTGTGGGGACCACCCCCCTCCCTGGCCCAACCACCAGCCATCAGACAGGACACTGGCACCGGCTCATAGCTCTTTATTGGGTCAGGGCGGCCCGGGGCGGCCTAGGCTGGCTGCTCCACCTCCATGAAGTAATCTAGGAAGTGCTCCAGGTCCTCATATAGGCTGTTAAAGCTGGACAGGCAGAGGCCTAGGCTGCTGCTGTCCAGGGAGGATGCGCCCTCCCTCTGCACACGCTCCAGGGACGCCTGGCACAGCCACGGCTCCAGCTGAGGGAGGATGCAGTCAGCCCGGTTGGGGCTGTGGGGGGGTTGGGGGGGGCAGCCTCCTGGGGGGACCCTGGCCTCACCTTCACCAGGACCAGGTTCCTCTCCTTGGGCCTCCTGGCCGACAGGTCCTGCCCAAAGCCGAGGTAGACGGTGTAGTGTGGGGAGTCCCGGCGCCTGCGGGCCTGGAATTCCATCAGCTCTGCAGGGCGGGCGTGGTGAGTGGAGGGCCCGGGACAGGAGGGCGGGAAGGACTTTCATCCCAGAGTGGGCGCCACTGACCTCGGAAGAAGGTGCCAAAGTCGAGGATGCAGGTGTCACGGTTCCGCTCCAGCAGGCAGGCGGGGGCCGAGGGGCTGTCGGAGCCCAGGTGGCTGCCCACCTCCCAGTAGACCTTACATTTGCCCAGGCGCTGGGCCCACAGCCCGGTCCTACGGAGCTGGAGCTGCAGGCCGGGGGCTACGTGCTGGAGCAGCGTCTCCGTGTAGTGGAGCTGCTTCTGGTCGGGGAGCTGGCCGGGGCAGGGGAAGGCCACCAGCTGGGCCTCCGGGGCTGGCACAGCAAAGCCAGGGGGGCCATACAGGAGCATGCAGCTGGGGCCCCTGACTGTCTCCTGCAGCACCGTGCGGCCCTTGTACATGATGGTCACGTGCAGGGCCCCCAGGCTGGGCTCTGCGTGCAGGCCGAGCTGTGGGCAGGGGGCCCCCGCCAGTGGGGTGCAGGGCTCCACCTCAGGTGGGGGCTGCCAGGCCTCATGGGCTGGACCTGCGTCTGGGGAAGAAGGCCTGAGCTGGCACCGGCTCCCAGCCCCCCCCTCTTCCACTCGTTCCCCGGCTCCTCACCTGTCACCTGGGCCTGGGGCTGTGACCTGAATCCGGGGGCCTCCACAGCCCATGAAAGTTCCAGTTCCCCGGTAGGCAGCTCTGGGCCTGAGGGCGGCAGGGGGACAGTTGTACTGGCTTCGCTGGCCAGCACCATCCCTGTTGGACCGCCCCTCCCCTTGGCATGGCACCGCCGTTCAGCAGCCCCTCACCGCAGGCCACCGGAAGGACTGGGGCCGCGGCCTGAGCCTCCAGCACTTGCTCCAGGTGGCTCTGCTGCAGGGCCTCCAGCAGGAGGTCCTCCGCGCAGGCAGCCAGGCTCAGGAGGGGGCTGGGCGCGCCGGGCACCGGGCTCCACCTGGCTGGTCCAGGCCCAGGACTCGTGCCAGTATCTCCTGCCAGGCATGGCCCAGAGAGCGCCCCCTGCAGGGGAAGACCGTGCTGACAGAGCCGCTCACAGCCCAGGAGGTGGCACAGCCCCCTGAGCCAGGAGGGCAGAGCAGCCTTACCCTGGCGAGTGAGGCATCTTCAAGAGCCTTGTGGTCCCCCTGGTCAATGCCTGGGCTTCCTGAGGGAGAGTGGGGGGGCAGCACTGGGCCCTGAGACACGAAGCTGGCCCCTGCCCCCCTTCCCTAGTCCCAACAGCCCCCTCCCATCAGCCTCCCCAGGACCCCCTCCAACCTGGCACCATCCTCTCCCAGACCAGTTTCTAAGCTAAAACCACAGATCTGACCTCGCCTGCCCCCGGACAGAACAAGTCCCAGCACCGGGCCCTCCCTCTGCCCGCGCAGCCTCCCCACGTCCCACCTCCGCACCCCTCCTCGGGGCTGAGCGTGAACACTTTGTGCGGGTCGGTGGGGTCTCCCGAGTTGTCGCGCAGCATCACGAAGCGCTTGGTGCTGCGCAGGGCACAGCGGAAGTTGGTTTTCCAGGCCGCCAGGAGCTGGCCCTCGGGGGCCGGC
>NW_006289094.1:519743-520279 GCF_000327345.1 Myotis davidii
GGCCACTCCCCGGCCAGCCGCAGAGAAAGCCAAGAACGAGGAGGTGAGACCCCTCTCCATCCTCCTGGGACGGGCAGGAGGGCGGGAAGCGCGGGGCTCCCCCAAGGGCCCCGCAGGCCTGGGCACGCACTCACCCTGTGCTCGCCCCCAGTACCTGAAGAAGCTGCACATGCAGGAGCGGGCGGTGGAGGAGGTGAAGCTGGCCATCAAGCCCTTCTACCAGAAGCGCGAGGTGACGAAGGAGGAGTACAAGGACATCCTCCGCAAGGCCGTGCAGAAGGTGGGCGCTGGCGGGCCTTGGGTCTGAGTGGAGGGAGGTGCCCTGGCCCTGGCACCACGAGGGCGCTTAGGAGGAATGAGTGTGCCAGGCACCGGCCTCCTTGCTTGTTAAACAGGCTCAGTCACAGAGCGACACCCTGTGGGCTCCTGGCCATCATGGTGGGACCCTCAGTGGCCCTGGGAGGTGGGTACAGCGGGCCCAGTCCTGGCAACTACTGAACGTGTTTGGCTGTGAAAGGACCCCTGGGTAATTGTGC
>NW_006289094.1:525022-526805 GCF_000327345.1 Myotis davidii
TCATCGGGGAAAGGCCTTGTTGTCGAAGCCATAGGGCTGGGCCTCCTGGGGAGGAGGCGGAGCCGTGGCCTCAGCAGGGACCCTGGACCTCCCCAGAGACGGTCCCCCTAGTCCCTCCCGTGTCCTCTGCTCTCCCCCCACCCCCCATCCTTGGCCTGCAGCCCGGGGCACAGCCCTGCCCATCTGTTCATCTCCTCTGGTCTCTGCGCCTCCCTCGCCTGCCCGCCTGCGCCCGGCTCACCAGGGCTTTGCTGGAGCAGCACCGGAACCAGGGGCCGTAGTGTTTGTGCAAGAGGATCACCAGGGCCAGGAGCGCCAGGAGCAGCAGGGAGCCCAGCACCCCGCCCAGGACCCCCATCTCCACCGCCGAGAAGCGCTGGTCCGTGTAGCCACCGTCCCCAGTGCCTCCAGCCCCAGTCGAGCCTGCAGGCCACACCACCGCCCCTCTGTCAGCTCAGCCTGGCACGTCCCTTACCAGCGTGGTCAGGCTCAGACGCCCTGGGCCAGGCCAGGCCAGCACCCCCACCCCCACCCCAGCTCTCCTGGCCCCAGAGGCTGTGTTCCCAGGGACCCCGGGGCCCAGGCTGCTGAAGGGAGGGTCCAGGTGGGAGGCGAGGACAGTGGGGTGGGCAGCCTGGGAACTGTGGCTTCTGGCCTGCCCCCACCCCACACCCCAGTTTACCTCCCCAGGGCTCCCCCCTTTGGATTTCACAGTCCACGTGCCCTGCTGGTCCAACCTGGGGCGGGGCGGGGCCGGGCAGGCCCTACAGGGATTCCCGGGATCACCCAGCCTCGTGGTCAGGGAACAAGGGTGACTCCGGGGCCTGGGGGTGCTACTGAGGGTGAGGGTTCTGCTGGGCCCTGGGCACTTCTGGGAGGTACCTGGCTTTGAGGTCTGTTGTGAGCCCCCACTAGATGAGGCTGATGAGGGGGAAGTGCTGGTTCCCACACTCGAGGGCCCCCCAGGCGTGGTGGACAAGGCAGATGGCTTCAGAGTTGTGCCTGAGGGGGGATGCGGGCCCATGCTCCCCCCAGAGCTGGTCGTGGAGGGTCCCTGAGAAGTTTTGGGGGGCCTGGGGGCTTCGGGAGTAGAGGTGCTTAAGGGGGGATGCGGGCCCATGCTCCCCCCAGAGCTGGTCGTGGAGGGTCCCTGAGAAGGCTTGGGGGACCTGGGGGGTTCCAGAGTAGAGGTGCTCGAGGGGGAGTGCAGGCCTGTGCTCCCCCCAGAGCTGGTCGTGGAAGGTCCCTGAGAAGGTCTGGGGGGTTCCGGAGTAGAGGTGCCTGAGGGGGTGTGCGGGCCTGTGCTCCCCCCAGAGCTGGTCGTGGAGGGTCCCTGAGAAGGCTCGGGGGGCCTGGGGGGTTCCGAAGTGGAGCTGCTTGAGGGCCGGGTTGTTCTTCCAGTCTCTGGGGGTGTTGGGGAACCTGGGGGGCCTGGGGGCCGGGGACACAGCTCCGCTTGCCTCTGTCCCCAGCAGGCCCCAGCAGGATCCCTCCCTGAGGTCACCAGGCGGAGACTCACCTGTGGGGGGCGGCTCCTGCTCGGAGACCTGGATCTCCACCACTGTGGTCGCTGTGCCCGCTGTGACCGTGTTCTTGGCCTGCACCTAGGGAGGGGAGGGGGCTTGTCCCTCTGAGGTCCCCCCTGGGCCCCGCCCCTCAGGTGCTGCGGCTCCTCACCTCCGCATAGAAGACGCCGGCCTGCCCCAGCCGGGCAGCCGTCAGCACCGCCTCCCCGTCCATCCGGAAGTCAGAGTTGTTGGTGATTTCGTAAGTGATGGCCGAG
>NW_006289094.1:526846-528100 GCF_000327345.1 Myotis davidii
GGGGCAAGCTCCCCGCGGCGGCCCGGGCCTCTATGGTGACCTGGGTCACTGAGTACCGGGCCCCGTCCTCCTGCTCACCCTGGAGTGGGCAGGGGGAGGGCGGCAGTGACCAGTGAGTCCTTGCAGGGCGAGTCCTGCACCCTGGGGCTCAGGGAGGGGCCTGGAGACCGGGCCAGGGCACCCACCTTGACCAGCAAGAGGAAGGTCCTGGGCCTGGGGACGCTCCTGGCCATGGTGAGGTTGCCCGAGTCGGCGTTGAGGACAAAAGTGCCATCCTCGTTTCCTGGGGGGATGCAGGCGGGTTGGGCCGGCCCCCTCCCGCGGCCGGCGGTCCAGGGTCCCAGTTGGCTCTGCCCACGTGGGGGTGGGTCTGGGTCGGGTGCTTAGTGGAGAGACGCTGGGGCCTGGCTCACTCACCCCTCAGGATGCTGTAGATGATCCGCTGGTTGATGCCCCGATCCCCGTCCACGGCATAGATGGGCCCAGGTCGCAGGGTGAGAGGGGCTGGCTGTGGGGACGGGCGGGAGGAGAGTCCCTGGGCTGGTGTGAAGGCTCCAGCTCACCCCCTCCCCTCCCCTCCCAGTGCCTGGAACACCCCGCCCTTCCACGCCCGGGAGGGGCCTGTGGTCCAAAGGATGACCCACGACACCCTCATGGACCCGTTGGTAATGAGTCATCTTCCCAAAGACATGGGATTGGCCTGAGCGATGGGTGTCTCAGAAGGTGGCACCCCTGGGGACGGGCAGCTCGAGGGGAGGTCCTGGACCCCCTCCGGTGCCTCTGTGCACCCCTTGGGGCAGGAGCGGGGACAGGCAGCCCCTCAGGGCCCACCAGCCCCCCCCTGATTGGGTCCGGCTCTGCCCCAGGACAGCTGGGCCTGTCCACTTCATGCTCATTTTCAGAGGCGCTGGCTCACCACTCCCGGGCAGAGGGTTTACAAAACAATGCTCACAGCTGTTTAAAAATCACGACTCAATTTGGCCCCAAATTGACCCGCGCCCCCCCTGCCCCTCCTCCAGTACCAGTCTGTGGCCTGTGGGGATGGCCCCGTGGTACTGGGCTTGGACGCAGATGAGAAGGTCTGAGTAGAGGCAGGGCAGGAACCGGGGCGGCCGCCGGTCCACGGGCTGCACCTCCAGGACCAAGGAGGCCGTGGCACTGTGGCTGGGCACGGCGCCCTCCTCCGGGGTGTCCTGCGGCCCGAGCCCCACAGTCAGCCTGGAGCCGGGCTGGGGCGGTCGGTGGGGCCAGGAG
>NW_006289094.1:528338-529483 GCF_000327345.1 Myotis davidii
ACAAGATGTCACTTTTGTCAAGGTCCGTGGCCGCCAGCTCCTCTTGGGGGATGACGATGGTGTTCACTTTCGTGTCCTGGGGGACAGAGAGGGGTTGGTCTGGCCACGCCTGTGACCCCCGGGGACCCATCCCCAGGCCAAGGCCCCCACGAGCCCCCTCCCCGCCTCGCACTCACCTCGGGCACCTTCTTCGTTTTGACCTCGAAGGGGAACACGGGAGGGTTGTCGTTGACGTCCAGCACGGTCACAAACACCTTCAGCTGGCTCACCTGGTGGACAGGCGGCGGTCAGCGCCCCCTCTTCCCCCGCGTGCAGGTGGCCCTGCTCTCGGGGCGCGGAGACGTCACAGGACAGCTCTGCTCCGCAGGGCCCAGACCCCCCCCCCCAACTTGTGAAACACTGTCGGTGCCAGTGCCCTGGGGAGAAATAACGGGGGGCGGGGGGGCGCAACCAGCCAAATCCCACAAAGACAAGGCAGGACAGTTCCTCCCGTTGTGAATCAGAGAGAGAGCGCGCGTGCGGGGAGCCGGGCACGGGGAGGGGAGCCGGGCGCTAGAAGGGGCTGCATCAGGAGCCTGGGGCCTAGGGACGCCCTGTGACCAGGGCAGCGAGCGTCTCGGCCCCTGTGCTGAGCGCCGGCCCTTGCGGGTGTTATGCCAAGAGGCGCCCTTACGTTTTAGAGGAGACACCCTGAGCTCTGCACAGGTGGGCGCTGTGAGATGCGCGGGGCGCGGGGCTCCCTGGCCGTCCCCACTGTGTCTGCGTGTTTGCGGTTCCCCACTGAAGGGTCAGGAGCTGTGGGGGGCGGGTGCGCTCTCGGTGGTGGGGTTTGCGGGTCTGCAGCTCAGGGACAGTCTGGCTGGAGGACGCGTGGGCGTTGCCAGCACAGGTGACGCGTGACAACAGGCCACTGGGTGAGGTCCCTGGAGAGGCCCGAGCTGGGAGCGCTCTGATGTCCCAGGGGAGGGGCGGACATGGGCGCCGGCCCGGGAGGGGGCACTCACCACGGTGTCGCCTCTCCTGCACTCCAGGTCTGCCAGCAGCATCGTTCTGTCCTGTGGGCGGAGGGTGTCAGGAACCACCTGCCCTGCCGGGCGCAGCGCCACCCCATCCACAGAGGGGAGACTGAGGCCGAGGGGCGGGTG
>NW_006289094.1:529520-529887 GCF_000327345.1 Myotis davidii
GTCCCCGCCCAGGCCAGCGCCCCAGGCAGCTTGGCCCCCCAGGGGCCCCGGTCCCCCGGCCCCCCAGCCTGCCCCCAACCAAGAGGGCCCAGTCACTGCCTGTGGGCAGAGCCCTGCTCCACCTGGGGCCACCGGGCCCACAGCGCACCTCATAGTCGGGCGTCACGTTGAGAAACAGCTGGTTCCCCTGGATCCGAAATGCGTGGGGGGTGGACAAGCGCCCGAGGGTCACCTGCTGGCCCTGGGGGACCTGGATGTCCACCAGGGGCCCACTGAGCACCGTGTTCTCCTCGATTTGAAAGAGAGTCTGGTTCACAGAGCAGCCTGGGGAGTGGGAGCGGGAGGGTCAGCGCCTTCTCGCCACCTC
>NW_006289094.1:531643-532507 GCF_000327345.1 Myotis davidii
GGGGCGGGCGGGGCGGGGGGGTGAAGACTGGGAAGAGGCTGGCCTTTGGCTTCTGAGTTTGCTGTACCTGCTCCCTCTGCTGGGCTCTTGTGCCAGAACCATCTTGGGGCAAAGACCCTAAGGCAGCTCTGCGAGGTGGGGACCCCAGCTTCTCCTCCGGCCCCCCTCCCCCCGTCCCCACACATCCCATCTCGGTCTGTGAGGAGAGGCTGTGGGTGTCCTGGGGACAGGCCTGCCAGCCCCAGCACCCAGCCGCGCCCTCGGGTGGAGCTGGAGGGCCGCAGTCCTGGGGAAGACGGTGCTTCAGGGGTCCTGAGTCCCCAGGGTGCCCACCAGCGGGCGACTCTGGAGAGGTTCCTTGGCCCAGGCCTCCAACTGCCCTGCCCTTGCCTTTCCTTGGACCCCAACCCCACATCCAGGGAGAGGCCTTGGGGTCAGGAGGCAGGAGGGGCCCTGCTGGCTCCCCCAGCGACCACAGCTCCTGTGCGGGTGCCGTGTGGCCTCCTGCGCCCCAGCACCCCTTGGGGTGTCAGCACTGTCCCTGCTCCACAGCCTGGGCTGGTCAAGCCCTTCGCCCAGGACCACACACCTGGACAAGAGCCCAGACTCCTGGCCCCTTGTGACGCCCCCTTCCCCATCTGTCACCTCTTCCGGTCCATCCTGAGCCCCCCCAAACTCAGCCCCCCTAGATGTCCCTGAATGTTTGCTGAATGGATGACAAGGGGTGCGGGGGGTGGGGGCGCTGGGGAGCTCAGTCAATGGGACAGGAGGTGGCCCCGATGCCAGAGATAAGGAGCCGGGAGGGTGAGGCGCCCGTGGCTGCCCAGGTTTAAAGGGCAGTGGGCGTGGCCTCAGCGCTGACTC
>NW_006289094.1:534094-537268 GCF_000327345.1 Myotis davidii
TGCCACTCATGCGGGGCAGGGGCGGGTGGAGATCCGAGCCCGGGTGCCTCGCCATTGCTAGTATTTTTCCGGGCAGCAGAGACGTGAGCCTGGGTCAGGGGCGATCAGCGGTGGGGCCGCCGCAGGAGGTGGGGAAGGCAGCTGGGATCGATAGGGGATTAAGTTGGGCTTTTTAACAGCCGGTCCGGACGCATGAAATCTGTAACCATCAATAGCACGTCTAGGAAACGAGTCATAAACCGATGCTGGCGCGGAACCTCGGTGCGTTTAAGGGGCAGTGAGCAGCCGGTCCTCCCGGAGCCGTTCTGGGCTCAGCCCAGCTCCAGCCCCAGCCCCTCCGGCTGCCTGGCTGCCGCGGAGGGAGGAGCCCATGCGGATACATCACTTACGACGGAGGCCACCGCTGAGTGGGGCCGCCCTCAGTGTTGTCCTTCTGTGGTTTGGACAAATGTGAAGTGACCCGTGTCCACCGTCCCAGTCTCATTCGGAGCAGTTTCCCCCCGCCTGGCTCTCCTGCTGCACCTGTGCGCCCCCATCCCGGCACCAGGGGTCCCGCTGTCCCCACAGCTCGGCCTTTTCCAGCCCCCGAGTTGGAACCACACAGTGTAGCCTCCGAAGGCTGCTTCTGGCCTCGACCGTCCCTCCCTGCCGGTTCGGGTGGCTGCTCAGGTCTCCGAATGTCCTGAGCGCTGGGCCTTCACCACGGGCCGCTTCTTTACCCATCGCCCCGGAGGCCATCGCGGTGGCTCCAGGCCTCGGCGGTGATGATGAGCGGCTGTAAGCACATGTGCAGGCTGTTTGTGGGTATGACTTTTCAGCTCCTTTGGGTAAAGACCAAGGAGCACAATTGCTGGGTCCGACGGCGAGAAACCACCGCCTGCCTGGCCAGGCGCCTGCACCCTCTGCGTCCCCAGCACAGAGCCACCCGCTGCCCCGCGCCCGCCCCGCACTGGGGGGCGGGGGGGTGTCAGGGTGTGCTGCTGTCAGAGGTTCTGTCACTGCCTTCCTCTCATCCAAAAGGCTGTGGCCCACTGTCCCTGCTGCTTAGATTTTCCTGGGTCCTCACCAGAAAAAATATTTTCCATTGATTTTTTTTTTTTTTTTTTTAGAGAGAGTGGAAGGGAGGGAGGTGTGTGTGTGTGAGAGAGAGAGAGAGAAAGAGAGAGAGAGAGAGAGGAGAGAGAGACGTGGATGTGAAAGAGATACATCAATTGGTTGCCTCCCACACTTGCCCCGACCAGGGCTGGGGATTGAACCTGCAGCCCAGGTACGTGCCCTGACGGGAACTGAACCAGCGACCCTTTGGTGCCTGGAGGACGCCCAACCAGCTGAGCCACACCAGCCAGGGCGTGGGGCTCTGCTCTTTCCTGCCTGCCTGGCACCTGCAGGCTGTGTTGAATGGGGAGGGGGGAGCGGGCATCCGTGTCTTGTTCCTCATCTTAGAGGGGAAGCTGTCCTCTCCCGCCGAGTCGGGTCAGGGCGGCCTCCATCGCGTTGAGGACGTTGCCCCCTACCCTCGCCTACTGAGTCTTTGGGTTATGAGAGTGGCTGGGTTTTGTCGGATGCGTTTCTGCTCCCACGGGGATGATTAGGTGCGCTCCCCGCCCCCCCTCCTGCTAATGCGCTGCAGGACGTCGTGGAGTGAGTTCTGTTTGCTGCCTCGCCTTGGGATCTGCTGGGCTCACACAGTCAGAAAGGCTGCCAAGTCAGCTGCTCCTTTTGTCCTGAGTTTCGTGAGCGGGTTCACAGGCCACACGGACGCGGCGCTCCCCTTCTGGTGATGCCGTCTCTTTTGAGTTCGGAGAGTTTCGTAGACAAGTCCTTTGCTAATATTGTCTTCCATTCTGTGGCTGGAAGGGTTACTGTTAATGAAGTCCGGTTTACCTGTTTCTGCTTATGTTTAGGTCTCTCACACCTAAAATCTCTGTGCCTCCGTCCTGGTCACAGCGATGTTCTCCCGGCCTTTCTTCCAAAAATTGTATAGTTTTAGGTTTATATTTAAGCCTATGACTCATCTTGAGTTCGTTTGTAAATAAATCGTGAGGTTTGTGTCAGGGTTTTGTTGGTTTTTATTGCAGTTGGAAATGGACAGAGTCCCCAGTCATCCACGGCCATGGGCGGACGGAGCTTGGGGAGGTCGGCTGGACTTTGACCTGAGCATAATTGACAGCACAGACACAGGTGGGCCGCGTCGTAGAGGGAATCGGCAGCATTACATGCTCAGGATAGAAAAGAAAAGCGATGGCCTTTTAAGAAACTAGAAAAAGGGACGCTAAGTACAAAGCCAGCAGAAGAAGGGAAATGACAAAGATAAGAGTAGAAATCAATGACACTGAAAACAAACACATAAAAAAATATAGGGGAAAAAAATCAATGAAACCAAAAGCTGTTTCTTTGAAAAGATCAATAAAATGGATAAACCTCTGACCAGACTGACCAAGGCAAAATGAGGACAGATACAACTTACAGGTATGCGGGTGGGAGAGGCGTTGTCACAGGCGTGGGGACATCGTCGCTGCCCACCAGGCCGTACTGGACATCGAACCGGAAATAGCCCCTCGGCGGACAGGCTACTCCACTCGGAAGGAGCCTGAGCAGCCAGTCCGGCCTGCGCTGGGCAAGCTACTTCCCGGCGAAGTCTGGCCACAAGCCCTGGCTGTGGGGCTCGATGGTTGGAGCTGCGGCCTACGCCGGTGCACCGAAGGGTCCCGGGTTCGATCCCAGGCCCAGGGCACATACCTGAGCGGCAGGTTCGACCCACCAGGTGCAGGAGGCGGCCCTTCCCTCCCTCTCTTCCACTCTCTCACAATCAGCGAGCATTAACAATAACAACAACCAAATTCTGTCCAACGAAGAACACTCCTGGCCCCATGCCTTCCGCGGGAAGGGTCCGTATCAGTCTCATGCAATCTGTCGCACAACATGAGAGGCAGGGAGCCCTCCCCACGGGGACAGCATTCCTGTGGGACCGGACCCAGAGGCCCCTTCGCCGCCCCTATGGACAGGGCTCCCTGCCGGGTGTCACGCGACTCAGGACGTCCACAGTGAACCTTCTCGCTGGGGACACTTTCCCGCGGCTCTTTCTGTGCCCGCGCTCATCTGAGAGGACAGACAGTCCCCCCTGACCGGGGGGAGCCGTGCACCAGGGCCTCCCCCGCCCTCCCGCCCCCCCCC
>NW_006289094.1:537400-537710 GCF_000327345.1 Myotis davidii
GCAGGGAGGTGGAGGCCCGGCGGGTGCAGGGTGAGGGGGGCTCACTGGGGCTTTTCTTTTCTCAGCCACAGGCATCGCTAAGCACCCCGAGTGCTCATCCCCTCCCTCCCCCCTTCTTCTCTCACCTAAGACGGGAGGTCAGCGCCGGTTCCCAGGTCCCAGGTCCCGGGCTGAGGGGGCGCACACGGGCTCCAGGTCACAGGCCCCAAGGTGCTAGAGCCTGTTTGGGGCTGACCACTTGGCTGCCCGCCTGGAAGCTGGAGGGTCAGGCAGTGGTGGGGGGTGGAGGGGGGGATGGGGGTGGTGGGGG
>NW_006289094.1:539211-539960 GCF_000327345.1 Myotis davidii
GAGGCGCGGGTTTTCTCACGCGGGGACGGTGAGGCGGTAGAGCTGGGGCAGAGGCCAGCGGGACAAGGACATGCATGGCCTGCGGTCCCGAGACCGCATCAGACGTCACCGTGCAGGTCTTAAGCTCCTAATCGTCCCGAATCAGCGGGAGGGGATTTAGAAGGACGGGGTGGGGATGGGGGCTGTCTGCTCCTTTGCCCGTGGCGGGGGCGCTGGGCACAGTGAGGAGCGGGGACGGTGAGGCGGTAGAGCTGGGGCAGAGGCCAGCGGGACAAGGACATGCATGGCCTGCGGTCCCGAGACCGCATCAGACGTCACCGTGCAGGTCTTAAGCTCCTAATCGTCCCGAATCAGCGGGAGGGGATTTAGAAGGACGGGGTGGGGATGGGGGCTGTCTGCTCCTTTGCCCGTGGCGGGGGCGCTGGGCACAGTGAGGAGGCCTTGATATTTTTAATTCGTTTGTTTACCGGACAATTTCCCAGGCGAGGGCACAGAAGTGAAGCCATTTGTCCAAAACCCCAGAGCAGTGGCAGCTTATCCACAGACCGACTCTCAGCCGTGCTTTGGGGAGACAAGAGCGGCGGGCGTCCCTCAGGGCAGCCCGGGGTGGGGGCCCTCTGGGCCGCATGTCATCAGAGATCAGGGTCCACTTCCCCCATCTCCCTGAACTCCCCAGGCCTTTCCCAGTTCCAACAAAAGGAGGCGCGGCGGGGGGGACCTGACGAGGGGCTGCGGCCTGGGCCTGGCTG
>NW_006289094.1:541146-541941 GCF_000327345.1 Myotis davidii
TCACCTGGCTGGGCTACCTCAACAGCGCCCTCAACCCGCTCATCTACACGGTCTTCAACGCCGAGTTCCGCACCGTCTTCCGCAAGGCCCTGCGCCCCTGCAGCTGAGCAGAGCACCCCCTCACCCCGCCCCCTGCCTCTCTGAGCTCCCACCTTGCCTCAGGGGCCAGGCCCTGGCCAGGGAGGAGGCGATTTTGTACCACGTGTTAAGCGGATTCCTGCCCTGGCTGGTTTGGCTCAGTGGATAGAGCCACGGCCTGCAGACTGAGGGGTCTCGGGTTCGATTCCTGGTCAGGAGGCAGCCAATCAATGGTTCTCTCTTATCACTGATGTTTCTATCTCTCTCTCCCTTCCTCTCTGAAATCAATAGACACCTGTGTTCTTTTTTTAAATAAATAAACGGGTTCCTTCCAAATACCTGCCTAGAAGGCCCCTGGGGGGAGACAGGGAGGGGGCCCCACATGAAGCCCAGATGACCACTGACCCCCATCAGGCCCCTCCTTTCTTCTGAGGAAGCCCAGAGAACAGACCCTACCCCCAAAACTGACTCCTGGCTCAGGGTGAGGTGGGAGCACGGGGTGGGGTGAGGGGTTGGCGGGTTTGAACTTGGGGAGTGCTCAGCTCAGCCCAAAGAGAGGCATTCAGGCCCGGGCTCTGCTCCCTGGGGTGCCCTGGGGCTCACCACAGTGCCCACAGCTCCAGCAGGCCCCCTCCCCCACACCTAAGCCCCAGCTGCAGGGCCCAGCCCCCATGCCAGTGTTCTGGGCTAGCAGCTTCCTCCCTCATGCCCCAGTTG
>NW_006289094.1:553359-556459 GCF_000327345.1 Myotis davidii
TGGACAGTTTACCCTGCAGGGGCTTTGCACTGGGCTGGGGACAAAGCTTCCCGCAGTGGGAGGCCCCTTCCCACAGTGCCCCGCCCCCCCAGACCAGCCAAGGTGGCCGCTCCGCTGTCCTGTGAAAACAGCTGAGCTGACTCCAGGTCAGAGCACAGCTCCTGCCAGAGCCGCCCAAAGCCTGAGGAGAGGGCTGGGTGCCGGTGGGCCCACCTAGGCGACTCCCTCCCCGCCCAAGGGCACTCAGCCCCCCTCAGCCCGAGTGGGGGCAGAGCCCAGCTTTGGTGGTTGCTTGGGTTTGGGGCACCTTCTCTCTGTACACATTTCAGAGAGGAAGGGAGAGGGGAGAGGGGGAGAGGGGGAGAGGGGGAGAGAAACATCAATGATGAGGATCCCTGGTCGGCCGCCTCCTGCACACCCCCTATTGGGATTGAGCCCCACCTGGGCGTGTGCCCTGGCAGGGAATTGAACCGAGGTCTCCAGGGATGCAGGTCAGCCCCTGAGCCACGCGGGCTGGGCCTGAGGCCTCTCTATTGTGAGGAAAAGGGAAGCGTGATTGTCCCCAGGTCCAGGGAGCCTTCCCAGGAGGCCAGCTGCTCCTGCAGGACCTGGCCTGGGAGGAGCCGGTGCCACTGTCTACGCGGACAGACTGCGGATGGAACCCGCTGACCAGCCCCTCCCAGGACAGGGGGTGTCGGGCTGCAGGTGGGCCAGGTTTAGACCCAGCTGGTGCCCCACCTCTGCCCGGCGCGTCCCCAGCCTTCATTCCCCAGACGGTGGCGGAGGCGGGAAGAGGAAGAGGAAGTGCCAGGGCACAGCTGCCTCACAAGCGCTTGGTAAACAAGTGACAGAAAACCCAGATGGGCCAGCGCGGCCGCAGAGCGAGGTACCGCCAGGCGGGGGTGCTTTAGGGGCAGGGGTGGGGGGAGCAGGGGCAGAGCCGGTGCCTGGGCGTGAGGTCTCCCGCCGCCTGAGGACCAGGTTCCACGCCGGTGCTGAGCCCTGAGGTGGCCCCCCCAGCACCGTGGGGCTCAGTGGTCAGTGCCGGAGGGGCAGGCATGAGCTAAAGGGATGAGGCTACACGCAGGCTGTGACTTCCAAACTGGATGGCGGCTCCGAGGCCCGTGGGACCCATCCCTGGGCAGCGCGGCCCTCGCGCTCCTGCCTCTGCTCCTGGGGTGAGAGCGGGCGGGAAGATGGCGGCAGGGCCTGGTGCCCCGAGGTCCGTGCACTCTCTCAGTTGAGGCTTTCTCACCACGAGATCAGGAGAAACTGAGGCAGGCCGACCCGCCTCCCCGTGTCTGGGAGGTGGGAGCTGGGGTTGGGTTGGGGACCGACTTTACTGAGACACATATATACACGCGTGTGACACACACAACACACCTGTGGGTACGACCGGACCCTCGTGATCCAATAAAAAAGCACCGTGAGACGCCTCTCCCCCGGCCGCCGAGGCCCGGCCTCTGCTCCCCTGGCCTTCCTGGGGGCTTCCGGGCGGCGGGGGTTCACTTCCAAGGGCGCAGGTCACCCCAACTCTGTTCATAACTTGGCCAGCAAGTTTTTTCCCCTTTTCAATGCCCTCCCACCCCCACTCCACTGCGAAGTCCTCGAGGGGTCCTGGACCCGAGACGGCCGGGCACCGCAGGGGGGGGCGGTGCCCCTCACACGGCGACTTTCTCGATCACGCCCTCGGCGACCTGGACTTCGTCCCCCTGCACGGTGACCGACGCTGCCTGGCCACACATGTGCTGGTGGTCCTTCCAGTCCTGCAGGGGGAGGCACCGTTACAGGAGCTGCCCCTGGCAGCAGCCAGGACTCTCTGCCGAGGCCGCAGCCAGGCGCTGTGTGCCCAGCCTCGCCCACCTGCATCTGAGGGACGAGCGCCCAGGCCAGCAACCCGGAGGAGCCTTCAGACACAGACCCTGGAAGGCGTCCAGGTCTAACGGAACGACGTCTGTGCAGCCCGGCCGGCGCGGCTCAGTGGCTGAGGCCGGTTGATTCTCGGTCAGGGCATGTGCCCGGGTTGCGGGCTGGATCCCCAGCGTGGGGCGTGCAGGAGGCAGCCGATTGATGGTTCTCTCTCATCACTGACGTCTCTCTCCCTCTCTCCCTTCCGCTCTGAAATCAATAAAAATACATTAAAAAAAAATAATGCCCTTCAAAGAAATACTTGTATCTGTGGTGCTGCCACAGCGCGGTTTATAATCGCAATGAAAACCGCAGCTGGAGCCAGGGGGCGGCCGAGGCTGGGTTCTGGGGAGGACGGGCGGGCGCTGAGCGAGGCCCCAGCCCCCTCACCCCCAGGTGGGCATGGAGCCTGGACCAGGGCTTGCCGGAGGCTGGACGCCAGGGAAGCCAACGGCCACGCTGTCCCTCCAGGCCGACATGGCCGGGCACAGGGCGAGGTGAGGGTGTGGTACCCAGTGACGTGACGTGACAGGAAGGCACTGGACACGCACACCTGGAGGAACAGGAGCCGGTGCCTGCCACCCGGATGGGGTTCCTGACGGAGATGTGCGGGCTCTGCGCTGTCCTGCCCCTCACTTCCTACGGGAGCTGTGAGCGCCACCCCCCCATGCCCAGGAAGCCCCTGCCCTGCCACGTGCCCCCCACACACGGTCCTGCTCCGTCGCCCACCCGAGGACTTCTGCTGAGAATGGACAGTGCTTGGGCCCCACGGGTGCGTCCCTGGCCGGGGAGAGGCTGAGGGGCACGTGTAGCTGTGTGGCCCGTCCTCCCACCGCCACCCTCCTTCACGTAGAAATCCCCAAACAGGCCGAGGGGAGAGCAGGTGGGGCCTGAGAGACGGCCTCGAGGCCCCGAGAAAACACCCGTTTAACCTCCTTCGATGGAAGGCCGAACGGTGGGAACAGACACGGGGGCCCTGGGCTGGGGCGCTGACCACAAGGCCGAAGGCCACGGTGAGCAGCCCCCCCGTCCCCCCCCCCGCCCCATGAGGAGTAGCCTACCTTGCGCTGGCAGAAGGTGGAGCAGTAGTTGACCTTGTGGCAGCCGGTGCACTCGCTCAGGGCCTCCCGGCCGCAGTTGACACAGGACTGCTGCAAGGACAGGGCCAGTCAGTGCGGGCGAGGCGGCAACC
>NW_006289094.1:556496-559887 GCF_000327345.1 Myotis davidii
CCCGCCACCTCCAGGGCAGCTGGTCCCGTTACCGCTGCGTGCAGAGGACCAAGGCTGGGGACAGAATTCTCCATGGGCGGTGACAGGCCTGGGCCGGACATGGGGGGCTGGCCCGAGGGGCTGGGGGGTCAGCAGATGCAAGCGGCCCACACCCTGTCCCCCCCCTCCCCCAGCCCTCCAGCCATGAGGCTCCCTGAAATGTACATTTTGTGTAAATTACGGGGTTGGAGCTTTTCTCTCTGATCAGCTGAGGGACGTACACAGGGACGCAAGCCTGACCCTGGCGGACCTCAGTTGGCACAATCGGGTGACACGGCGGACACCAGCCCTGAGGTCAGCTCCAAGTGCAACAGGCAGCAGACGGGCACACGGTAGAACAAGATGTCAAACTCACGGGCTGCATGCAGCCCACAACATACATTTCTGCGGCCCAGCCAGTGTAACGGTTCATAAGAAACACGTTAAGTCCTGGCTGGTCTGGCTCAGTGGATAGAGCGTCAACCTGCCGACTGAAAGGTCCTGGGTTCAATTCCGGTCAAGGGCACGTACCTCTGTTGCAGGCTCCTCCCTGGCCTGGGCCCTGGTCAGGGCGCATTCAGGAGGCAACTAACTGTGTCTCTCTCACATCGATGTTTCTTTCTCTCTCTTCGCCTCTCTCTTCCACTCTCCCTAAATATCAATGGAAAAGTATCCTCGGGTGAGGATTAATTAAAAAAATGTTTTTAACAAAAATTTTTCTTTTTTTTTTTTAATATAGTTTATTGATTTTTTACAGAGAGGAAGGGAGAGGGAGAGATGGTGGTTCAGTGGATAGAGCGTCGGCCTGCGGACTGAAGGGTTCCAGGTTCGATTCCGGTCAAAGGCATGTACCTTGGTTGCGGTCACATCCCCAGTAGGGAGTGTGCAGGAGGCAGCTGATCGATGTTTCTCTCTCATCGATGTTTCTAACTCTCTATCTCTCTCCCTTCTTCTCTGTAAAAAATCAATAAAATATATTTAAAAAAAATTTTTGTAACTTAACTTTTACAATATCCTGTTAGACATCATTATTAATAACAAACTATAATGTTCGCTAACGACTGACGACTATAATCGTGTTGCATTCATTTCCCTTATGCACAGGCGCACCATTTCTCTCCACTAACACCAGCAGCGAATGTTTTAGCAGCCGATGGACGTCATTAGTCTCGGACTGACTTGTTTGGTGTGCGCAACAGGAAATATTTCGCTTTCGGAGAAACAGAAAAATAGGTTTATTTGCGTGACGCTTATTCCTTTGTGCAGTTATTCAGTGTCTGGTAAGTGAATGTTCAAGAAAAAAATTAATTTTTATTACAAAGTTCTATTATGTTCACGGTGACTCATTTGTTTCAGCCCTTTGCGTCAGCACGTCTCTATCGGAACAAACCGACGTTTCTGTGAAAATGGAAGCTTTTGTTTTTCTGCGGCCACAGACACTTACACCTGTTTGTGTGGCCTGTGTGAGCCTGTGGGTTTGACGGACTTGCTTTGGGACCTGTCTGTGCCCACCAGCCCTGCAGGCGGGAGCCGCCCAGCAAGCTGCCCGGTTTCTGTTCTGAACTTCAGCTTCCTTCTTCGCAGAAGGCTATATTTAACACATGGGCGCTTCCACTCCGAAAACCACCGTGGGTGCTCGCATCACCCGGGTCCACGTGCCCCAGTCAGGGCTGTTCATGATGAAACCTGGGGGAGGGGGGGCGGAAGGAGCTGCAGGACGGAGGGTTCCGCAGGGAGAGCGGGTCTGCTGGCCCGGGATGCCCCCCACGGAGGCTGCGGTGCAGCGGCCCCAACCATGCGGCCACACGCTGGACCCGTGCCCGGCTGGCCAAGGGCACTGCTCTCCTACCCGTTTCATTGGCTGCGCTGATTACACACACGGATGTGGCGGCCACGTCGGAGCTGGGACAACCTCCTGAGCATCCGGCTGACTGAACGGGGCCTTTTAAGTTCCAGGCCGCGGGAGCGGGCTGTTCAGGACCACCCAGCCCTGTGTGCGCCCTCGTCATGGGGCCAGGCGAGGTCTCGCCCTCCAACCCCGTGGCCTCCCGTCCCGGCCTCGTCTGCAGGCTCCGCAAGGACAGCGTGGCGGGCTCCTTGCGAGCTTCCCTCTCGTCACCAGGGTTTGCCCGTCCGACCCCAACTCCTTCCAAAGTCGCGTCAACCAGAAGCGCCTGTGATGACAGGTGAAGGCACAGAACCGGCCTCGGTCCTTCCACGGTGCGGGCCCAGGGACGGAGATTCACTCACGACTGGCTGTCCTTCACGTCACCGCAAGTCCCCGACAGGACACTCAGCACGACCGACCGCAGGAAACACTTGGACCACGTGCGTCCTCGCCCGCCTTGCTGTGCCCGCATCCCCAGGTCACTGCTGTTGCCGCCGTGTTCCAGGGACGTGGGGTCTTCTCCCTCGTGCCTACGGCCCCCAGGCCCCCGAGGCCGCTGGAGGGAGCCTCTGAGGGTGAAGTCTGCCCTGAGAGCCTTCCTTCCGCAGGAACGCAGGAACGCGGCGTTGAGGGTGGTCCGCTCTCACCACATGGGCGTGACCGTTGGGTCTGTGCACCGGCGGGCAGGTCTGGGCCCACGTGTCGGGCAGGGGTGGCTCGGCCTGACAGGGGTGAGGACCTACCATCTCGGGGCCTCCGTGCTCAGCTTTCAATAAAAAATAGTTCTTTTTGACTGAATTTCCTGGGGTGGCACTGGGTTCAGGTGAACAATTCTACACGACATCACCTGTGCATTGTCCTGTGTGTGCACCGGCCAGGTCAAGTCTCCTCCTTCACATTTACATTCACCCCCTTTACCCTTGTCTACCCCGCCCCCCGCCCGGCAGTCACCAAACTGTGCCCATCAGTCCATTCGTTGTCTCAGAACGACACATCGCAGCCCGGCCGGCGTGGCCAGTGGCTGAGCCTTGACCTGTGAACCGGAGGTCACGGTGCGATTCCCAGTCAGGGCACAGGCCCGGGGTGCGGGCTGGATCCCCAGCGTGGGGTGTGCAGGAGGCAGCCGGTCCATGGTTCTTTCTCATCATGGATGTTTCCATCTCTCCCTCCCTCTCCCGTCCTCTCTGACATCAATAAAAATATATATTTTTAAAAAGAGGACACGTTGTATCTACAGCCCAAGAGAAAGGCCTGTGACAGCCCAGCCATTTCAAAGGCGGGTCTCCAGCGGGGTGTCGGCTGAACCCCTCCTCACAGGCTGAGCCGCCTGGCAGAGGGTTTCAGAGAAACATGGAGCCAGCCTTCCAGGGCGGGGCCTGGCTGCCCCAGGGGCACAGGCTGCACCCTCCTGCTGGCGACTGATGGCCGCCTGGGCCGGCCCCTAGAAAGAAGCGGCTGAGCTGCGGCTGCTCCCTCGTGGGAACG
>NW_006289094.1:559972-560355 GCF_000327345.1 Myotis davidii
GGCAGCAGCTGCTCCCGCCCCACCCGCCCCACCCGCCACACCCGGGGAAGCAATGTGTCTGCTCACCCAGGAGAGTGTGGGGGGTGAGGGGGGGTGGCAGGAAGGAAGATGTGGAACTAGGAGTGGAGAGCGTTCCCCTTTCGTTTCCTCGCCGGTCCCAAGTCCAGATCCCAGCGCAGCGGGCGCCCCCAAACCCGAGCTTCCACCTGCCCCTCCGGCTGTCTGTCCGTCTGTCCTGTGTCCCCACACTCGGCGCTCAGGAGCCTGGGCGAGGGGGGCTGGGAATGATTCGGGGTCATTCTACTAGTAAGTAAGGACCCAAGTGTCTGTTTCCCAGCTCACGCTCCTCTGCACAACCTGAGCCAGGGACACGCACACGGGTC
>NW_006289094.1:560427-560780 GCF_000327345.1 Myotis davidii
CGGGCGGGCGGGGCAGGACGGGCAGCCCCACAGCGCCCCCTGCACCTCAAGGTCCCTCATCGCCGCCCTTTAAAACAATCCCCGGGGCTCGCTTCGGCAGCACGTGCACTAAAACTGAACGGTACAGAGATCAACATGGGGCAGGAACAGACTCCAACCGTCTCCACCACGCACACGCCAGAGGGTCCAGTAAACCGTCGGAAACGACCAGGCGCGCAGGAAGGAGAGCGCGGCCACAGCCACGGAGCCAAGCAGGCCCCAGGCACAGACCCGGGCCCCGCGCCGGTCAGCTGAGGCAGGAACACGCTCAGCGCACTGGAGGCAACGGGGCCCACCGCGTGGCAGCGGGGACA
>NW_006289094.1:560924-562343 GCF_000327345.1 Myotis davidii
CGCAGAGGAGAGGGGACCAGAAGGGGAGCGACGCAGGTCCCGGCACAGGCCGGGTCACACGGGTGCCAGGACCAGGTCTGGTACTTTCTCTACAAGCATCTTTGCCACAGAAACGGTCACCATGTAACTCACTGCCCGAAGGTCATTTCGCTGTAAAAAGAAACAAAATAATTGGCTCACAGCTCGCTTTCTGTTTGGTCGGCTGGTTTCATTTCTCCGTGGAGGAGGCAGGTGCCTGGTCCGGCTCCACGCACCAAGCGGCTGTCACTTCGGTTTCATTTCTCCGCCGGGAGCTCAGCCACTCCCGTTTTCACATTACTTATGGTCTCAGCCCCACGGGGTCCACGCTGCTGGGGGTCCACGCTGCAGGGGGTCCATGCTGCAGGATCCACGCTGCAGGGTCCACGCTGCTGGGGGTCCACGCTGCAGGGTCCACGCTGCTGGGGGTCCACGCTGCAGGGTCCACGCTGCAGGGGGTCCACGCTGCAGGGTCCACGCTGCGGGACGTGCTGGTGGCGCCCTCAGAGAGCGAGTGCTCATCCGCGGCCACTGGTGCCAAGACTTGGTTTCTCGTTTTAAAACCCACCACCCGGGGCCTGAGGGCACAGAGCCGAACCCACGTTATTTGGGTGAATAATTGCAAATCTTCTGATCCTTGAGCTTTTCTCTTCCCCTGAAGCTCGGCCTTCGGCAGGGATTAGTGGGAACTGTGCGCACATATTGTGACCGCGCCCAGGACCGTGTAGAGGAGTGGAAGGGAGGTGGGCAGGGGGAGCGGGAGGGAGAGAAACCGCGATGGGAGAGAAGCCCACGGACCGGCTGCCCCTGAACACGGCTCTGTGCCGGGACTGAGCCCGCACCGGGGTCTGTGCCCGACCGGAACCAAACCTGCGACCCCTCGGTGTGCAGCCTGACGCTCTGACCCTGAGTGACCGGCCAGGCTGGCATGACATCTTTTAAGTATTTAAATGATCTCTCTCTTCATGGGTAGAAGCAACATTTCTCTTCCTTGAAGACAAATTAATCACTATGGCGTCGGGCGGGTTCCAGGCTTATGGGGAGACGCCTGATGGGTGCAGCAATGCCTAACCCCGGAGCACCCCTGGCATCAGTGTAATGTCATCGTCAACTGTAACTGAGAGTGAAACATTTTTAAAGGAAAACAGTTAATCACACGTTAAGAAGTCATTTAGGAAATGAAAACCGTAAAAGCTCTTCTATCCTTTGATCTCTAAGAAGTAGAAATAAGGGAAAACGTTTTCTTGCATAGAATTTTTTTCTTAGGAAATTTGATGGAAGCAAGTCAATCTGACTTTTGCTTGCACACCCCACGCACACTTGCTCTGAGTGAGGAAGCTCAGTTAGCATCACGCCGCCACCCCCAGCACACAGCACGACACCCGGCCCCCCCGCCCCCCC
>NW_006289094.1:562587-564369 GCF_000327345.1 Myotis davidii
AAGACACGCCCAGCATCAGTGTGGCTCCCTGCTCCCCATTGCCGTCCGAACCTCATCCATGAGCGGGACGCAGGGCGGTCAGTGGCTGAATGCCGCGGGCGTGCTCCTCAATGCTCCGGACGTGGCCGCTCACTCGGGGTCTCCTAGCTCCTCGGCCCAGGCGGGAGGCCGGACATTCGGTGACAGACACAAACCGCGAGCAGAACGCACCGGGCAGGGCGGCCGCGAGCTTCACGGCCCTGAGTGGACAGCGAAGGGGAGGAAGGGGCTCCAGCATGAGCCTCACCACAGGGAACCTCAAGACCCGGGCGGGGCCTCTGCTGGGAGCCCGTGACAGGAAACACGCACATCACAGGGGCACCTGGGACTCCGTCAGCACAGCCACCTCGGCTTAGAGAGAAGTGACTGAGCCCTGGCTGGGTGGCTCCACTGGCTGGAGCGCCATCCCTTACACCAAAGGGTCACAGGTTCGATTCCCAGTCATGGCACATCCCTAGGTTGCGGGTTCAATACCCGGTCGGGGACATGCGAGAGATAACTGATAGATGTTTCTCTCTCTCCCTTCCCCTCTCTCTGAAAACCAATGAACACGTCCTTGGGTAAGATAAAAACAAAAATGCAAACCCTCACTCTTATTTGGTTTTACTGTTCTTTAATCCTCACCTGAGGATATTTTTCCATTGATTTTTAGAGTGGAAGGGAGGCAGAGAGACAGAGAGAGACATCGATGTGAGACACGCTGATGGGTTGCCTCCTGCACCTGCCCCGACCGGGCTGGGGAACCTGCCACCGAGGCACATGCCCTTGACCAGAGATCGAACCCTCGGCCCTGGGTCGGCGGGCTGACGCTCTGACCACGGAGCCACAGCAGCTGCCACAGCAGCAGCGCAAAAACCTCCATTTGAAGGCGAGCAGTTGGAGGCGTGGAGTCCGCGGCGGCCCTGGCTGCAGGGAGCCCGGGGCGTCTGTGGTCACACCAATTGAGGAAGAGAGAACTGAGGCTTCTCAGTTCAGAGGAGAAAGTTACAAAGACGGGAGGGAAGGGAACCAGGACCCTGTGGTTTCTGTGCTTTGGGCGAAGCGGGGACTCAACACATAGCCTGGGGCGGAGCCCCCCAGCGGCAGGGTCCGGGGGCTGCCGGCGGCCCACACCCAGCCCTCCAGGGAGAGCGCCCGTGGGAGAGCACGCGCCCCCTCCTGGTGTAAGCACTCCCCACCTGCCGTCACCGGATGTGGTGCTGGAGCGGGACCGGCAGCTCCAGCCCATGGACCGGCAGCTCCAGCCCATGGCCCTGGCCGCCCTCGGCTTTGCAGCACCATCCCCGCGAGGAGGGTCAGGACCAGACCCCCGGCCCGAGCCCGAAGGGGCAGAAGCAGTGTGAGGTCAGGGGGAGATCTGCACGGGAAAGGGGGAATGGAACAAGCAAGGGAGACTGAGGCCACGGTTTATAGAACTGCGGCCTCGTCTGTGGGGCGAGCCCCTCACGGTACAGAACGTGCCGGTCCTCGTGGGGAAGGTGGCCCGGGCCTCTTGGGTCACACGGTCTCTGGACACACGCGTGCCCAGGCGTGCCCAGGTCCTCACAAAACCCTGTGACAAACGGGGTGGGCACGGCCCCGACCCGGGGCATCAGCAGACAAAGCCAAGCCCGCCCTCCTCACGCAGGATCCCTGCCAAAGGCCAGCCGCCTGCGCATGCGGGAGCCGTCCGGACTGACCTATTTTGGGGGGAGCAGTGGGCAACGCAGCTTCCGGGAAGGGCGCGACCTGGCAGCTGTCCTG
>NW_006289094.1:564553-564811 GCF_000327345.1 Myotis davidii
CCCGCCACGCGGCAGTGGCCCGAGACGGGTGGTCTAAACTGTGCCAGTGACAGGACTGGGACGCAGCAAACATCAGTTCCCAGGGCCCCTTCCCCAGCATGGCTGCTAGAACACACACTGCACACGTGGTCATGCGTGTCCCCACGGGCCAGTGCTGGACTAGAGCGGGCTTGGCAGCTGTGAGCTTTTCACAGCCTGGTCCTGCCACGCTCATCACCCCCCTCGCCGCCCCCTGAGCTCCCTACGCCCCCGGCTCAT
>NW_006289094.1:565315-566594 GCF_000327345.1 Myotis davidii
GCGGGGAGGAGAGGAGCGTGTCCAGGACTCACAGGTGGTGGCGGCCGTGGCCGGGAGCAGCGTGATGTTCTTGGGGGCCTCCTTCTTGCCCGGGGCTGCGGGCAGCTCGTTCTCCTTCTTGCGCCGCTTGTAGGGGACAAAGAGCCGGACAGGGCCGCTCTGCGGAGTGGCACAGAGACAGGCGCTGGCGTGAGCGCGGCTCACGCTGTCCACGGGTTAAGAGGGGCCCGGCTCCGCTGTCCACGGGACCAGCAGGAGGCAAGCTGCACTCAGAACCCCCGCTCTGTCGGCCCCCAGTTCCTTCCAAGGACAGGACAGATACTTTCGAAGGAACACAGGAGAGTCCGGTCACCGTACGGGACGTCCAGGAAGCCCGAGAAAACAAGGGGACCAGGCAAAGGAGAGGGACCGCAGGCCCTTGGTCCCAACGCAGGAGGCGGCACCGCGGTCACCAACTAACAAGAAACCCCGGGGACCAGTGACACCAGGAAAATGCGAAGGTAGGGGGAGCTCCGCGGGGAGGCCCGGCCGATGGCTGCGTGGGAGAGGCCCCAGGCCTCAGGGACGTGGTCTCGCGGGTCCCCGAGCCCCAGGAAGTGCCACACCTGCTCGGTGTGCAGAGGGGCCTGGGCCGGCCTTCTCGGCCACCAGCTGGGGAGCCTGGCTTTTGAGTCTAGAGCTTCTATCTGGTTCCCTGGGCAGTTTCCGCGTCTTTACTGAGAGTCCCCTCTGACGAGACACAGTCATTAAAAGTGCCTCGCCCTGGACGGTGCTGGGCTGGCCGGAGCGTCATCCGTACCCCAAAGGATTCGGGTGTGATTCCCAGCGAGGGCACATGTGAGAGGCAAGCGATTCTCTCTCCCCCTCTCCCTTCCTCTCTCTGAAAAGCAATAAAGTTGTGTTGTTGTTTTTTAAGTGTCTGGGCCTTGCCAGTGTAGCTCAGTGGTTGAGCGTTGACCCATGAACCACGAGATTCCCCGTCAGGGCACATGCCCAGGTTGTGGGCTCGATCCCCAGTAGGGGGCGTGCAGGAGGCAGCTGATCAGTGATTCTCTCTCATCAGGAGACAGCTGATCAATGATTATCTCTCAATGCCTCTATTTCTTGCCCTCTCCCTCTCTGAAACCAATAAAAATCTGTTTTAAAAGTGTCTGGTTTGGAGGTTCAGCTTTCCATTATCTCAAGATGCTTCCTCTGATGTTCCCCTAACAACCGTTCCGGGGCTGACCACGTGCCCAGCCAAGCTGTCGATCGATCCCCAGAGTAAAGTTTGGAAACA
>NW_006289094.1:566686-566924 GCF_000327345.1 Myotis davidii
CACGCCCAAGAGGAGTAAGGACAACCTCTGTGCAGGGCAGAGGAAGGTGGAGGGGCGCCAGGGCCGCCAGGCGCTTGACCTCTGCACTCACCAAGGTCATGTCGTCGCAGCAGGCGGCACAGGTGCAGGAGGCCGCGTGAGGGTTCAGGATCCCGTCCTGGAATCAGAAAGTGCCGCGACCCATCAGACTGCCCTGAACGTGAGCTGTCCGTAAAGACAAGATCCTGCGCCTTCCAGA
>NW_006289094.1:567324-570790 GCF_000327345.1 Myotis davidii
CATGGCTTCGAACTCCGTGGGGCTGTACCAGTTCTCCCCCTGCTTGATGCATCGGCCCCGGCCTCCTGGAACGAAGGACAGTGGTTCCCGCCTCCTGCCGGCTGGTCCCGGCCTGCGGGACCTCACCCCCTCCGGCGTGGACCCCGGCTGTGGGGCAGATCTGCCCACGTCCTAGGTCTGCAGCCACTGCCCATGCTGCCAGGCTGAGCTCGAGGCAGCTGCCCAGCCAGAGCCCGCTGCCTCGGGTCCCCATCTGAGCCAGAAACAGGTTCCTCGGTCCCGCTTCTCCCTCGCCTGGGTCACCGCGCTTCCTGGTTCCCCACCGCCACCGCCACCCGGACCTCCTGGGAAGCCGTGACTTCGCCTGTGTCCTTAACTAGTTTGCGGGCCCGGGCTTGCCGTGGGGCTGCCACGACAGGGGTCTCTGACGCGAGGCGGCAGGGCCTGCCTACCTGAGCCCAGCCGGTTCTTGTAGAGGGTGCCGCTGATGTTGCGGCAGCGCACGGGCAGCTCGCTGTCGTACACCGACGGGTCCCAGTTGTACTTGCTGCCCCCTTTCTCTTGGCCGGGCGCCAGGGGGGTGGGAGGAGACTGAGGACCTTGGCACAGAAAGCATTTGGTGGTGAGACCCCGAATGCGCCGGGTGGAACCAGGACGGTCAGTGATCTTGCCGAGTTCCCACGGCGGGTCCCAGGCGGTCCCCGCAGCACCGCCTTCCCTTCCAGATGAGGCCCTGCAGGCAGCTTTTCCTCAGCCCGGAAAAACCCCACTTAATAACATTTGCTGTTCCAGCCCTGGCCGGTGTGGCTCGGGGGATAGAGCATCGGCCTACAGACAGAAAGGTCCCGGGTTCGATTCTGGTCAAGGGCACATGCCTGGGTTGCGGGCTCTCCAACTTGCAGGAGGCAGCCAATCCATAATTCTCTCTCATCATTGATGTTTCTATCTCTCTCTCACTCTCCCTTCCTCTCTGAAAGCAATAAAGATATGTTTTACAAAATAATCATAATTGCTATTCCAAACTGACTACAATAATAAGCAAGTCAACCCCAGGATACACCCCATGGGCTGTGGGGCGGGCGAGCCCGTACCTGGGGTGAGCGGAGCGGCCGGCCCCTTCAGCCCCGTGGTCTCCACGATGCTCCCGTCCGTGTGCACCACGATCAGCGTGGCCTTTTCCGTGTTCAGGCTGTCCCCAATCTGCAGGGCGGTCCTGCCGGACTAGAGGGGAGAGTGCACCCTAAGTCGTCTCAGGGATGGCCGCGGGGGTGTCGCCTGGCGCCCTGGGGCCTGCCCCTGCCGCGAGGTTCTCCCTAATGTCACCACGGGGACGCCTGCCACGCCTCGTGGGTCTCTTTCAAAGATGTCACCAAAACGTAAACGCAGAGCCTACAATGAGGAGAGTGGATGCCAGGCTGCGAGGCCCCGAGCACCCCGGAGGCCGCCTGCCGGAGCTACACAGTCGGCTGTTCCAGAAAAGCCCGGGACAGGCCGCGGCCGCTGTCCCGCGGGAAAGCAGGCAGGGCCGGGCCACGGGGGAAACTGGCCCCGGTGGACACCGGGCGCTCCCACCCCAGGGGCCCTGCGCGGCCACCTGGCGAGGGGGGCAGGAGCACTGTTCCCTGACCCCCGGGCTCGGAAGGGTCCCTCCACCCGCCCACCCTGCACGGCTGGTCCCTCTGCAGCTCTACCCCCTAAAACTCCCCCCGCTGCCCCCGGCGGCGGCACAGCTAAAGGAGGAGGCCGGCTGGCCTCGGACGGCTAACGGAGCAACTCACCAGAACGTGGCCCGAGAGCGAGGCGGCGTTGGCCACCGAGGTGGTGAAGACGTTGTCCGCCGAGGCGCCCACGTTGGCCACCGTCACAGTGGTCACCTCTGCAACACAGGAGCCTGACTCAGCGCCATGAGCCCAGGCTCCGCGGCCGCCAGGGTGCCCGGCACGAGGCTGCTCCTCACGCTGGCGCCGTCGCACGGAGGCCTCGCCGACATGTCTGGACCACAGCCTGACTGGTCAGTTCTTCCAGGGAGAGGCCGCCCCGCCTCGGGCAGCGCCTTCTGCTGCAGCGAAGAGCCACCCAGGAGAGCCCTTCCTGCACCCGATGCGCCCGCCCAGCGCCCCGGGTGCCACCGCACGCTCCTGGCTTCTGTCCCCTTTGCGGAGAGAACCAAGCAGGTCCACAGCCACACCCACCAGACAGCATGAGGTCCTCTGGCTCTGCCCTCCCTGGCGGGGTGGGGGGGGCCCCTCCTGGCCCCACCTCCCCCCTTTACTTCCATAGAGCCCTGTGCGGGGGGAACCCTGTCTGAACACACGTTCAAGTCTCAAGGCCACACTGCAGCCCTCTGCCCAAGGGGGCGGCCTCAGGGGGCACCTGGAAACTTCCAAACCTATGTCCCTGGGAACAGAAGGTTTTGCGGCTTCAACACATGCAAAACACAACTATAGCCCGGCCGGTGTGGCTCAGTGGTTGAGCATCAGCCTAGGAACCAGGAGGTCACGGTTCCATTCCCGGTCAGGGCACAGGCCCAGGTTGTGGGGCTCAGTCCCCAGTGTGAGCGTGCAGGAGGCAGCCGGTCCACGATTCTCTCTCATCACTGATGTTTCTATCTCTCTCTCCCACTCCCTTCCTCTTTGCAATCAATAAAAAACATATTTGAAACAAATAAAGAACACACCCATAAAGTTTTGCAGGGGAAAAACATGACATCAGTACAACTTTCCGACGTCATGAAGAGTGACATCACATTTCTGCACTTGGAAACGTACGTGCAGAGGACAAAAACCTGAAGAAAAACTTCCCGGTGCGAAACCCCAACGTCGACCCAGAGTTTAGCAATGAAAACAGCCCTACGCGCCACACAGCCTCTGAGGACCCTGAACCGACCAAACCTAGGCACGGGCGCTGGGCCCCACGGCTAAACGTGAAAACACACACACACACACACACACGGACCAGACAGACAAGGCAGGCAGGGCAGGGGTAGGTGCTGAGAAGGTTCTGGAAAAAGCACCGAGTGTGGAACAGCAGGGGGTGGACTGGCACAAGGAAAAGGGGTTCAGGGAGCAGATGTGCATGCAGAGCCAGGTGTGCAGGGACGACAGGGCACACAGCAGGTGCGAGGCAGGTGCCGGGGAGGGGGCGGGCTGGCCCTGGGGCTTGTGCAGGGGAGGTGCATGTGGGGGACAGGTGCTTAGGGCAGGCATGTGGGGCAGGTGTGGGATGGTCAGTCCAGGTGTGCGTGGGCAGTGTAGGGTTTGGGTGTGCAGGGAGGTGTGCAGGGGCAGGTGCGGGTGTGGGTGTGCAGGCAGGTGTGCAGGGGCAGGTGTAGGGTGTGGGTTTGCAGGGAGGTGTGGGTGTGCAGGGGCAGGGTGTGGGTGTGCAGGGAAGTGTGCAGGGGTAGGTGCGGGTGTGGGTGTGCAGGGAGGGGTGCAGGGGCAGGTGGGGGTGTGCAGGGGCAGGGTGT
>NW_006289094.1:573980-576943 GCF_000327345.1 Myotis davidii
TGCTCCGCCAGGTGCCGGCGGCTCAGCTTACGGTGAATTAAGTATTAATTCGTTCATTGAGAAGCTTGGTCCCGGACCCGTCCTGGGAGACAGGGCTCTGTGGGAAGCAGGGGCCGCTGGGTAGCAGCGCTCCCCTCGCAGCCAAACACTCTGCTCCCCCTGCGCCCCTCCCCGAAGCCGCAGCGGTCGGTTGGTCGGTCTGTCTGTCTGTCTCTCTCTGTCTGTCCCCACCAGGACCGCAGGCCAGAGGTGGGAGACCCTATAGCATCTGCAGGAGCACAGCGTGCCCTTTGCCCCGCACCCCTCCCAGCTCACCTCCAGGCCCGGCTTCCCGCCTTGTCTGCCTCGCGCACTCCAGGGCAGGCAGGCGCTCACTAGCACTGTGGCTGCTGCGTGTTCGCCCACACCTCAGGGCTTGGCGTGTCCCACCCAGCCACACCCCCGGCGGCCGCGGGGGGCTCGGGAGGCAGAAGCACGTGGGCCCTCCTGCCCCCCCCCAGGGGGTTGGCGTGCCCCCCCCAGCCACACCCCCGGCGGCCGCGGGGGGCTCGGGAGGCAGAAGCACGTGGGCCCTCCTGCTGAGTGCGTGGGCCTTAGTGTCCGCTGTCACAGACCAGGCTCCTGCCGTGGGTGGGTGGCCAGCGACAGTAGAACCGCCTGCCCCACCCAGCTCCCCCACGATGGGCCCGGGAAATAGGCATCCGCATTGGCCACGATCGATCGCCCCATTTGTGGACGGCGCCGTTGCACATTAGTTTTTCTGGGCCTTCGCCCAGAGGGAAATATCTTAGGAAAAGGCGGGAGAACGCACTCGGGACCCTCTGTCCCATCCACTCAGCTGACCCAGAGGCCAGGGTGAGGTCAGAGCTGCGGGCGGCCCCCACCCTCCTGAGGACGAGGCCCCGACACAGCCGGTGGTAGGCGGTCCTGCACTGGCGCCTGCTGAGGTGCGTGTGCGCCGCGTGCGCTGGCGTCGGCCCAGCCTCTCCGGGTGCACGCGGTGGTGGGTGCCGAACCGATGCCCGTGGCCTGGCACTCACCGTGTTTGTTCTGCTCTCCAGGCACTAAGGGCAACCTGACGGAGACCGAGCTTCCCCTGGCTGCCAGCCTGGTCCTCACCGTGGCCAGTGCCCTGCTGTCCGTCTACTTCCTGCTCTGGCAGACCCTGGTGCTGTGGGCGGACTCGGTCCTCAGTGCCACGCTCCTGGTGCTCCACGGCCTGGAGGCCATCCTGCAGGTGGTGGCCATCGCTGCCTTCATCAGCTAGCCGGGCGCCTCAAGGCCCTGGACAGCCTTCCTCGAGGGAAGGCATGTTCCTGCCGGGTGCTGTGGGCGGTTTATGCGTCTTCTTGGGGGCAGGACCAGAGCAGAACCAAGTGTGGGTGATGGGGCCGGGGCGGGCTGAGTCGGGGCCTGCCCTGGGACAGACCTCGGGTGGCAGTGGGCTTTCCCTGGCACCGCCCGGCCTGGCCGGCCCCTCGAGGTGTGCCAGGCCGCACACATTTTCTCACTGCGGCAGCGTTCCTCACAGGTCTGCGCTCCGTGGGGCCCACATGACGGGAAACAGTGGGGGTGGGACAGGGCGGCCCAGACCCTCAGCGGCCCAGGCCAAGTCCCGGGTGGAAGGTGCTGGGAGCCGGTCAGCTCAGTGTGGGTGCCTGTGGGCCCCGTAGCTCCTGCCCCCGGGCTCTGGCTCGGCGGACACCACTCTCCCGGCCCGGGTCGGTGACAGCCACCTCGGGGCTCAGGTGTCCTGGCCTCGGCCATTAGAAGGCCAGTCACGTTTGCCCCGAGCGGGACGGCTCCACGTCTGCTGCCAGCTGGTCCTCCAGTCACTCCTCCACGTCTTCCTCTGGAGCGTGTTCTGTTGGAATAGCATGTTCGAGTGGGTGTGTAGTTTCTCCTCGCTGTGTTTTTAAAATAAAGAGTGTGTATACCTCCCCGAAGTTTTCCTGCCTGAGGCCGCCTACTCCTCCAGGGCTCCCTAGTCAAGAGCCCACTGCGCGCGGCCACCTCTGGCTCAGGCCCCTGCAGCTCTGGTGAGGGCCCCTCCCCTGCGGCCCCCGCTGGGCCCTCCGCACGTCCGTCGCCTCGGCTACAAAGGCCGGGACACCCCACAAAGGCCGGGACACCGTGGCTCCAGGTGGCCCGGTCGGTGTTGCTCCTGCGATGGTGGCCGAGGGCCGTGGAGTTCAGACCCGCTTTGCCTCCAGGAGGGGCGAGGGCAGGCGGGGGCCTTCCCTTCTGGGTGCTCAGCGCTGTGACAACCAGGAAGCCCGTGCTCCCAGGGCTGGGCCTGAGGACGAAGGCCACTTCCTGCTCCCCCTGCCCAGGCACCCCCTCCGCAGGCACCCCTGCAGTGCCTCCAGATCAGTCCCTGGGGCCCAGGCACCAGGGAAGTGCAGTGTGGGTGGCCTCCCTGCCCCCACGGGTCCCCCAAGAAACCGGCTGTGCCAGCTGAGAGGAGGTGCATACCAGCTGCCCTGGCCTCAGGCCCCCAGACCCTTTTGGTGCAGCCTTTTCAGCTCCCCCGGCCCTGGAGAGCAGCTGGACCCGGGGCCCTCCCATGGCCTGGGTGCCCACCTCCACCGGGGCCTGCCCTCTGCCCCTCTGCACTTCCTCCTCCTCCACTGCACTGAGGCCCGGGAGTCCGTGCAGGGGGAAGCACCCCTGTCCCTGGCTGGGCTGAGGGGGAGGCACTGCCGGAGCACTCCCGCCCCCACTGGCTGCGGCCCCAGGCCCCCCAGCCGTCCACCAGACACCCCATCCCTCGGCGCCCGCTGGTGCCGGAGAATAGGGGCTTCAGGAGTTCCTACTGAGAAGGGACCCCCCACCCTGAGACACCCGCTTACAGACCGCAGCCTGGCCCTGGTGCTCCGCCACCGGCGGGGGCTGGAGAAAGGGGACTCTGCCACCCCTTCTGGCGCACAGCTCCGGGGCCGGGAAGGTCTCAGCCTCACCCT
>NW_006289094.1:578219-579209 GCF_000327345.1 Myotis davidii
GGTTCCCAGCCTGGGCTCTCCGAGGGGAGGGGCCCCATGTCAGCCTGTGCGTGTCTGAGTGTGCCCGCAGGTCCGGTTTCACCGAGGTGTGTATGTACCTGGGCACATGTGCCCAGTGCCCTTGGCTCAGCCCGCCAGGAATCCCATTAAACAAATACTCGGCTCACCCGCCGAGGTCATGAGCATTCCGTTCATTCCCAAGGCACTGATGGGTGGAGGCAGCTGGCGAGCCCCCACCCTCCCCTCCCCGGAGAGCCAGGACTCGGGCAGGTGGGCAGGTGGGCAGGTGGGCAGGTGGGGGCTGTGGCTGGAGGCCCCCAGGCCGCACACTTCCTGGGAGTCCTCCCTACAGGTAGGACCTGGTGAAAGCGGCACATCCTGGGCTGCTCCCTGCCCTGGATGCCAGCACCCCTGTTTGTGGCCGCTGGCCGGGGCCGGGACAGACCCCGACACTGGAGCCCCTTGCTGGTGACCTTTGACAGGAGGAGAATGTGGGTCCAGCGTCCCCACGGGGTGCAGACCCAGGGGCGCCAGGCTCTGCTTCTGCCCCTGGGGGTCCCCCTGGGCTTGCTGGGGCGCTGGGTCCCCAGGGCCCCCGGCTCCAGCCTCATCCTGGCCTGCCCTCCCCCGTCTCAGGGCCTCTGACGCCATTCCCTCTGCTTAGAGGTGCTTCCTCCCCGCCCCCCTCAGAGCCCCCAGGACAGCTTCTCGCAGCCCCACCCAGACGGCCTCTAGGAGTGGAACCCCTCTGCTGGCCCGTCTTGGGGTCCCTGTAGAGGACCCAGGGTCTGGGGAGAGATGGGGCCGCGGTGACGGCTGCTGGGACATGGCGGGGTAGGTGGCCCTGGGCGTCGGATCCTGGACAGGCGGTCAGGGCTCCAGCCTGGATCTGGGCGGGGGACGAGGAGACCCAGTGAGGCCACCGCCAGGCCAGGCCGGGAGGCATCAGCCCTGCTCTCCCTCCACCCAGGGGTGAGCCAGGCACGGGGC
>NW_006289094.1:579453-579791 GCF_000327345.1 Myotis davidii
TGGCAGCAGGGGGGGCAGCCTCCTGCACCCCCACCCCTGGGACAGACCCCAGTCCCAGGCGCCATCACCGTCTGAGCAGGCCGGCCTGGATGGAGGGAGGGCCGCCTTCTGCCAGGGCCTGTGTCTTTCCTGGTGGCCACGCAGGGCCCACAGAGCGGCGCCCCTCCCTGCTGGCCACCACCTCCACTCCGCCCTCCCCGGGGCCCAGCCCGCGGGTCCGGCCACTTGGCCAGGGCACCCCGAGGCCGCCCGTGGGATGAGTGACTGGCGTCTCCCCGTTCAGAGCAGAGGAAGAGGTACTCCAACTCCAACGTCATCATGCACGAGACCTCCCAGTA
>NW_006289094.1:579885-581296 GCF_000327345.1 Myotis davidii
AGCATCAGGGGACCAGAGGCAGGGACGGCCACACCTGCCCTGGCTCAGCCGCAGTGGGGGCCTCCCTCACAGTCGGGGGGATGCAGGGAGCCCTGCATCTGTGCTGGGGGGAGAAGGTACCGGTGGCCAACGCAGCACAGGTGACGCCAAGGCCTGGTGCCGTCTGGAAGCTCAGGTGGGAAGACCCGGGGGGAAGGAAATTGTCACCCTGGCCCCCAAACAAGGCCGCAAACTGAGGGAGAGGCTGGGACAGAGGCGCCGGTGGGAGCCCGCGGGGCCGGCTCTGACCCGGTGTCAGGAGGGCCGGCTCGGTCCACTCTCCCGCCAGCTGCCCGCGCTTGCTCCTGGGTCCGTCTCATTCACACTCAGAGCTCAGGAAACATGTTCTCTGCATGACCTTCCTGCTCCTGGCGGCTGGCCACATTCCTGGTTCCTGGTCATCGTCCAAGCCCGCAGAACAGCCGGGCTGGGCCCGGCTGAGGAGAGAGAGGGTGATGGGGGCCCTGGACCAGGAAGGCATGGACTTCCCTCCCCGCCCACAGAGGTCAGACAGGTCACTGCTTTCTGAGCCTCAGTTTCCTCATCCATACAATGGGTCCGCAGAGACGCTGGAGTTCCTGTGGCTCTTGGACTGGGCTGTGTTGGGTGACCCGCCCTCCCCACCATCCTGGGCAGGCTGGTGACTGCTGCTGACTCAGTGCCCAAGGTCTGCCACCAGGCCTGCCAGCCCAACTCCTGGACTTTGGTCCCAGCTGGCCTGTGAGGGACCGCAGCCCGGGGGCACCTCGTCTGCCCTCCCTGCAGCCAGCACGGCTGGGCATGGGCAGGGTTTGCCTGCTCCTCCCAGACGAGGACACTGAGACGGACTGTGGGGCCGCCAGGGGAATGGAGCTGCCTGGGGCTCCATCCCCCAACACGGCCTCGTGCTGTCGCTGTGTCAGTCCGGGTCCCCCCGCCTCGGGCTGCCTGTCCCATCCCGTCACCACCGTTCTGTCTCCCTGAGAGGCCCCAGAAATGACGGCACACGGCTCGTAACTACCTGGTTCTGCTTCGCCAAGTGTTTGAAGAAAATGGGAGGCGGGGGGACTCCTATGGCCGGGGCTGCAGGGATGCCTCGGGCGGCCGCTCTGTCCACCTCGCGGGCACTGCCCCGGGCAGGCGGTGGGCAGGGCGCACAGAACCCGCCCCCACCCTCGTGTGGCTGTCCATCCCCGCGCTCACGGTGGCTGCGGACAGGCTTCGCTGTGACGGCACCAATCGCGTCCGTCTCTTCCGTTCATAGCTGAGGTGCTGTGGTCGGCATTGCTCGGCCCGAGGCGCTGAAGGTTCCTTCCGGCCTTGCCAGATGCCTCGTGCTTTAGGCTTTCACATTTCGGTCTGTGAGCCGTTTCAGTTTTTTATTTTAATTTTT
>NW_006289094.1:581482-585924 GCF_000327345.1 Myotis davidii
ACCTTGTCATGTCATATTTATCTTTCTCTGACTGGTTTATTTCACTTAGCATAATGCTCTCCGTGTCCATCTATGCTGTTGTGAATGGTAAGAGTTCCTTTTTTATAGCAGCATAGTATTCCATTGTGTAGGTGTACCACTGGTTAGTGTTTTGTTGTTGTTTTAAACATATCTTTATTGATTTCAGAGAGAGGAAGAGGGAGGGAGAGAGAGAGAAACATCAGTGGTGAGAATCATTGATTGGCTGCTTCCTTCACGCCCCCTACGGGGGATCAAGCCCGAAACTTGGGCATGTGCCCTTGTCTGGAATTGAACCTGGGACCCTTCCGCCCACAGGCCGATGCTCTATCCACTGAGCCAAACCGGCCAGCGCTTAACTTCACTTTTGAGTATGGGACTCAAGGCTAATGTTCCCCTTAGGAATGTGCAGTTATGTTTAAAAGACGTCCTTTCCTGCATTGGTGTCTTTGTGAAAAACCGATGAATTGGGCATGAATGGGCCTATTCCTGGACTCCGACATTTTTCACTCATCGTAGTGTTATCGTCTTGAAATCAGGCAGTGGGAGTTCTCCAACTTTGTTCTTTTTCTTCAAAAATTTCCTGACTGTTCTCAGTTCTCTGGACTTGGATTGACACCGTAGAATCAAATTGTCTAGTTCTGCCCCCAAAACGCCTGGCAGGGTTTTGATGGGCATTGAGTCGACTCTGTGGATGGACGTAGGGAGCGCTGGCGTCCTCGTGGCGAGCCGGCCTTGCGTTTCCCTCCGTCTCTCCGGCGTTCGCGGTCGAGTTCTTGCACACGGTATCGTTGGTTAAATACTCCTTGGGCATTTGGGTTTATGTGCTGTTATAAATGGTATTTATTCTTTTAAAATTTCCATTTTCCAGCTGTCTGTTGCTAGCCTGGAGAAAAGCAATTGAATTTCTTTAAAGTAACAAAATGCCCCCAGTTCTGGCTGAATTCCTTGATTTTATTGTTGTTAATCCTCACCTAAGAATATTTTTCCATTGATTTTAGATAGAATAGAAGGGAGGGAGGGAGAGAGGGGCGGGGAGAGAGAGAGAGAGAAACATCGATGTGAGGGAGACACATGGATTGGCTGCCTTCCGTACACGCCCAATGGGCCAGGGATCAAACCTGCAACTGAGCTACGTGCCCTGGACCAGGAATCAAACCGGCGACCCTTAGGTGCACCGGCTGACACTCTAACCCAGAGGTCCTCAAACTTGTTAAACCGGGGCCAGGTCACTGTCCCTCAGACCGTCCACACATGCGCACTGCGGGCCCGGGACGAGTGGGCTGCTACGCAGGACAGGCAGCGGCGGCAAACACACCCGGCGGGCCGGATAAATGTTTTCGGCGGCCGCATGTGGCCCGCGGGCCGCAGTTTGAGGACCCCTGCTAACCATTAGCCCAGCGGGCCAGGGCCCTTGATTCCTTCCCGGGGGTTTGGCTTGTGAGTGCGTTTGGTTTCCGGGAGCACATCCATGTGTCTGGAAAGAAAGGCGGTACTTAACTTCTTATTGCGGCCTCTTTATTTTTCCTACTTGATCGCCCTGGCCAGATCAGAGGACGGCCGTTGGCACCCCCGTCGCACGCGCTGTTTCGTAGCCACGCTTTGTGGAGGGAGGACGTGCCTGCCTGCGTCCGTGCGCTGAGACTTCTCATCCTGAAAGGCGGTTGAACGGTATCAGACGCCTTTTCGGAATCACACTGTTTGGGTTTTCACGACTGTTGAGCCAACCTTGCATTTCTGGAGCAAACCTCATTATTCACTGTCACCCATTTTATCTGTGTGTGTCCTTATTGCTAAGGCTGCGTGAAGGGTTTCTTTTTTGCGTCGATGCTGGTTAGATATTGGTCTGTAATTCTTTTCCTGGGGTGTCCCTGGCAGGTTTTGGTGTCAGGGTGATGCTGGCCCATAGGGAAAGGGGGTGCTCCCCTCCCACACCTTTCCTCCCTGACGGGCCATGTGTATCCTGAGACTTGCGACCTGGGGAGCAATGGGCAGTGGCGGCTCGTCCCAGGCTCACCCCCTGGGCCTGTCTCCAGGGCCCCCCCTTTTCTCTGACTCCCCAGTGGCCATAGCAGCCCCCTCGGCTCACTTCTTTCCCGTGACGTCTCCGAGAACCAAGGAGGCCCTGCTCTCCCCTGTTGCTTCTTCTATCTCGGGCCCTTCCGTGTCTCGCTGTCCCCAGCCTGAGTAGCTGTCCTCTCACAATAAAAACGATCAGTACGTGGAGTGGGGAGGTGTTTTCAGAAAGAGTGACGAACGGTTGTTACGACTCCTCCCTGAATGCTTGTGAGGGTTAGTCAGCCGGTGAGACCCTCTGAGGACGGGCTCGCTTTGTGGGATGGCTCTGCTCTGCTCTCTCTCTTTTTTTACACGCCCTTGACCCGAAGCAAACCCGGGACCCTTTGGTCTGCAGGCCAACGCTCTATCCGCTGAGCCAAACCGGTCAGGGCGGGAGGTTTGGACGATGAGTTTACTTTCCTGCTGTGAGGCCTGTGGTGATGTCCCCTCTGTCCTCTCGTCGCTGATCATTTCTCCCTTTTTTTTCCTTGATCGGTCTCGCTAGGGGTTTGTCGGTCTCATTCACCTTCCGAACAAGTTCTGGGCGACCTTGGTTTTCCTCCGTCGTCTGCCTGTCTGTCTGGTTACGAGCGTGTTAGCTTCGCTCGGCATTCTCTCCCTCCACTGACTGGGGCTTTATTTGTGGTTTTCTCTTTCTGAGGACGCTTCGGCCTTTGATGGGAAGTCTTCCCTCTTTGCTGACGGAGGCCGCACCCTACGCTTGGGCGCGCGCTTTCGTTACACTCAGCGCGGATACAGTTGGCCCGTGAAAGAAATGGGTTTGAACTGTGAGTGCACTTACACGTGGGCTTTTTCAATAAATATGTCTTCTCTCTCCCTACGATTTTCCTTAATGACATTTTCTTCCCTTGCTTACTTTATTGTAAGGATACAATATAACATACGTAACATACAGAATGTGTGTTAATTGACTATTTATGTGCTCAGTAAGACTTCCAGTCAACAGTAGGCTATTGGTAGTTACGTTTTGGGGGAGTCGAAAGTTATATTCTGATTTTTTTCTCTTTTATTTTTTTCTTTTATACTCAGATGTTTTAATGACACACGTTGCTCAAGGCTCGCCTGTACTTCCTAATCTTCCTGTGACTTCTTTGACCCCTGGGTTGTTTAGAAGCGTGTTGCTTAATTCCAATTATTTGGGGGGATTTTCCAATTATCTTTTTGTTATTCATTCCTAGTTTATTCCGTTGTGGTCAGAGAACACACTTGTATGGTTTGACTCATTTGAAGTTTACTGACTTTTTTCGGGCCCCACGGTGACGTTGGGTTTGGTTGGGTTGGGTTTAGTGAGGTTGGGTTTGGTTTGGCTGGGTTTGGTTGGGTTGAGTTGGGTTTGGTGAGGTTTGATTTGGTGAGATTTGGTTTGGTGAGGTTGGGTTTGGTTTGGTGGGGTTGGGTTGGGTTGGGTTGGGTTTTGTGAGGCTGGATTTTGCTGACGGATGGGCTTCCTTATACCCCGTCGTGCGCTTCTGCCCACTTACCTCGCTAACCGGCGGATGGACATGGGGTTGGGTCTGCCTGGCACCTGCGCAGGCGGCGCTCCACGTGCCCGGCTCCCCGCACAGGGCACCCCACCCACAAGGACTTGTCAGTCCCGGCCCGCGGACGAGGTTAAAAATCCAGCCGGGATTTAGACCTAAAGGAGCGGTCTCGCGTCTCATTCAGTGCGCGTGCAGACAGCGGTCTGTGAGGAAAGCGAGAATCTTCCCGTCGCTGTCCGTTCTTCTGCCAGCCCAGCCGCCGGGGCACGAGCCCGTCACTTGTTTCTTTACCGATTTGCGTGCTGTCGCTGCGCAGCTCACACCTGCCCAAGCAGAGGAGGGACCGTCGTGAGGCATCGCCCGGCCGCGTTCAGCCCACAGACGGCAGGGTCTCGGGTTCGGTTCCAGTCGTTCTGGTCAGGGGCACGCTCCTAGGTTTAATTGCTGGCTCTGGGTCGGGCACGTGCAGGAGGCAGCCCATCGATGTGTCTCTGTCTCTCCCCTTCCCCCCGCTCTCTCTAAAACCAGTGGGAGGACGCCCCCGTGGGGAGTCATCTTGCTCTTTCTGGGGATGAGGACATTAGCCTTCGCCGATCTGTTACGTCTATTTTCCCACTTTGTCTTTTCCTTTGCATCTGGATTCTTCCCGGGGAGAAATGCGTTTATATTTTTATTGCGTCACCTAGACATCTTTCTCTGGAGCCCCTGGGTTTCCTTCCCTGAGTGGGCGCCCCTCGCGAAGGCCTTTCTGAGCCGATCGGACTCGCCCAGGGCTTCTGCCCCCGCCTTCACGGGGCCCTGTGCTGCGGTGAAGTCTTCACTGTCTGGAGTTGGTGTCCCTGTCCATCCAGCTGTCCCGGGGTG
>NW_006289094.1:586045-586574 GCF_000327345.1 Myotis davidii
GGGGGCTGGCAAGGGGAGGCTGGGCTGGGCAAGAGTCCCCAGGGTGCCGCCCGGACTCGCACTGGTCCCCTGTGCCGTCCCGAGGCCTGCTGTGTGCGGGCGCTGCCCCGGCCTGGGACACCGAGCGTGGACTCCCTGCCCTCCGCAGGGAGCACAGAGGCTGTCACGTAAGATGACGTCAGCTCATGACGAATGAAACCCACCCGTTGTGGCTCAGGGGTTGGGCGTGGACCTAGGAACCAGGAAGTCAGGGTTCGATTCCCAGTCAGGGCACAGGCCCGGGTTGCAAGCTCGATCCCGTGTGGAACGTGCAGGAGGCAGCCGATCCGTGATTCTCTCATCATTGATGTTTCTCTTCCTCCCCCCGTCCCCATCTCCCATCCTCTCTGAAATCAATAAAAACATATTTAAAAACACAAACTCAGGGACGGTCGGGGGAGTGGTGATGGCGATGGTGACGCTGCAGCCGGAGGGCGGCTCCGAGATGGAAGGCGGGAGGTGGGGCACAGTTAGCAGAGGCCTGTGGGAG
>NW_006289094.1:586787-587031 GCF_000327345.1 Myotis davidii
GGCGTTTCTCCGTGGCCCCTGGGCCCTGGCTCCGGGCATCAGGAAGGCTCTGTCCAGAGTGACCCGCCTGCCGCCCCCAGCACTTGGCCACGTTCATCATGGACAAGAGCGAGGCCATTGTGTCCGTGGACGACGCCATCCGGAAGCTGGTGCAGCTGAGCGCCAAGGAGAAGATCTGGGCGCAGGAGATGCTGCTGCAGGTCAACGACCAGGCCCTGCGGCTGCTGGACATGGAGTCAGAGGT
>NW_006289094.1:587280-587866 GCF_000327345.1 Myotis davidii
GAAGGAAGGCAGGGGAGGTGAGGGGGCCGGTGCAGGGAGGGCTGGGACCTCTCAGGGGGCAGCTCAGGCCTCTCCACCCAACGGGGCAGAGGAAGAGCTGGCCACGGCCCTTCTCTGAGAAAGGGAAGAAGGCACAAGCGTGTGCGTGCGCGTGTGTGAGTGTGTTCGCGCGCGTGTGTGCGCTTGTGCGTGTATGCGCGTATGTGAGTGTGTGCGTGTGTGCGTGCGTGTGTGCGTGTGTGCGTGTGTGTGTGTGTGGAGGGCAGGCTGGCAGGGAGACTGGCCGGGGAGAGTCCAGGCAGCCAGGTCACACAGGGCTGCCTCCGCCTCTGCAGGGGCTGACGTGGCTCAGGAGTTGAGCTTCTACCCAAGAACCCAGGGGTCACTGGTTCGATTCCTGGTCAGGACACAGGCCCCAGTTGTGGGCTCGACCCCCAGTGTGGGTTGTGCAGGAGGCAGAGGATCGATGTTTCTCTCGCTCCTCCTCCCTTCTCTAAAATCAATAAAATCACTTTTTTTTAAAGAGTCTGTACACAGGCTGTGCCCCGCCTGGGCCGCTGGGTCCGCGGGTCTGTGTACATCTGTG
>NW_006289094.1:590304-591056 GCF_000327345.1 Myotis davidii
AGCAGAGCCTCGTCCCCGAGCCCGCAGCCCCTGGAGACGGCCTCCCCGCAGCCAGCTCCCCGCATGCGCACAGGTGGGCGCCCCTCCAAGGAGGGGGTGACACCCCCCCTTCAAAACAGAGGCTCTGGGTACCTGCTACCAGGTGGCAGCAACTGCCTCGCTCGTGTGGCTCAAAACAGCACTCTTCCCACTGGAACCAGGTTTTCACTCAATGTTTACGACGTAAATTTAAGGGAAAATGGCCAAAGCGCCCCCTAAACTCACCCCCTCTGCACCCCCGTCTTGTGCCTGCACTTGGCGTTGTAGCGTCGTGGGTAGACTTTTACTGAGCTTCCGGGGCCTCCCAGCCCCTGCCACCCGCTGGGCTGTTAGACCCACCCTCAGAGCCCAGGGGTCCCCGCCCCCAACACACGCGCGCACGTGCGCACACACATGCACGCACACACACACACTCATCTGGAAAGACCTCATCCCTCAGGCCCAGGATCTGCCTGGAGCTCGGACCCTGCCAGACCCCGATTCAGCTTAAGGAGGGGCGGGTCCCAATCCAGGTTCCCGCCACCTGCCTCCCTCCCCGGCGCCAGCCACCTCCCCGGCCTGGGCCGCTCGGGAAGAAACATTCTCCTCCTCGGACCGGGCTGCTCCACCCGGGCCGATCCTGCCCACCCCCCAGGCTCTGGGGGCCCCCAGCCTCACCCCCCGCCCCAGTGTCTGGTGGCCACACCTGGGTGAGGGAGGGGCCTGATGATGGG
>NW_006289094.1:591693-591982 GCF_000327345.1 Myotis davidii
GAGGGCCCCCCTTGGAGGCCTCGGAGTGGGAGGGGGCTGAGCTGGTTCAGGACAGAGGGTGGGCGCTCCCTGTGCCACTGGGGGAACCCCCACCCCGCAGGGCCTCGTCATCCATGCCCACCTCTGGAGCCCCTCTGGGCACATCTGGGTTTGGTGCCAACCCTAAATCTGGGTCACCCGCCAGGGGAGGAAAGTGGGGCGAGCGGAGGGTGATCTATATCCACAGCCAGGCTGGGGCACCTCGCTCAGCGCGCAGGGGTGGGGCGGGGGGCAGGGCCCGGCCCCTGAG
>NW_006289094.1:592177-592539 GCF_000327345.1 Myotis davidii
TGCACAGGGGCCCAGCACTCCACTGCCCGTGGCCGGAGGGCAGGGGGGCTGCTGGTCGGTGACTGGGTGACCGTGGGTGACCGTGGGTGACCGTGGCGGGCGCCCGCAGGTGCTGGAGGACGATCACCAGTGGTGGAAGCTACCTGCCCAGCTCTGAAGCCCCTCTGGGCACATCTGGGTTTGGTGCCAACCCTAAATCTGGGTCACCCGCCAGGGGAGGAAAGTGGGGCGAGCGGAGAGGGTGATCTATATCCACAGCCAGGCTGGGGCACCTCGCTCAGCGCGCAGGGGTGGGGCGGGGGGCAGGGCCCGGCCCCTGAGGAAGGTGTGACTGGCCCCTTAGCACTTGGGAGGCTCTGGGG
>NW_006289094.1:593875-594084 GCF_000327345.1 Myotis davidii
ACTGCTCACTTCCCCGTCCACTGGTACCCCGCCTCCCCCGCCCCGGCTGTCTGTGGGCCAGAAGGGCAGCAGCCCTCAGCCACCCGGCCACCCTGCCGGCCCCAGACAGCGCCCACCCTGTGCTCTGCTCCCCGGGTGGTGGTGGTGGTGGTGCTGGTGCTGTACTCCCTGCACCTTTGCAAGAAGCAGGTGTGGACTGGACTCACCCA
>NW_006289094.1:595209-597011 GCF_000327345.1 Myotis davidii
AGCGGGTGGTCAGGGGCTGGAGGTGTCTGGTCATCTGGGCCACTGCAGCTTGACCATCACAGCCTCCCCCCAGGAAAGGAAGGACCCCTCAGGCCAGAAAAGAAGCTCTGGCCTCCCCCGGCTGGGTTGGCTCAGTGGATGGAGCGTCAGCCTGCGAGTCGAAGGGTCTGGGGTTCAGTTCCCGTCAAGGGCACAGGCCAGAGCTGTGGGCTCGATCCCCCATAGAGGGCGTGCAGGAGGCGGCCGATCCATGATTCTCTCTCATCATGGATGTTTCTCTCTCTCATCATGGATGTTTCTCTCTCTCTCTCCCTCTCCTTACTCTCTGAAGTCAATAAGAATATATATATATTTTTAAAAGAAATTCTGGCCGGCTCGCCTGGGCAGGACCCTGTGGACAGGGAGATAGCTCTCAGAGGAGAAGGGGAGCATGGGGCGATGTCCCGCCCGCTGGAACCCACAGATCCCACATGTCCGGAACCACCAGGAGGTACCCGGCAGGCCACGCCCACCCGCCCTGCTAGGCTGAGCCCCTCCTCAGAGCGGGACGGGCACCCCAGCTCCACTGCCCTGAAGGGGGCTCTGCTGGCCCAGGGATGCATGCCCGCCTACCCCACCCAGCAGGGCTCCCCCGTTGCCAGCATGGTCTGGGCTGGGGTGCTGATCTCTTCTGAGCCCCAGAACCTACACCTGCTTCCTGGGTTCAGGTGCATTGGGCCGTTCCAAGTTCCTAACCACTCCCCTCCCCTCGGCTGCAGACTGCCCTGGCAGAGGGTCTGGTGGCACCGTCCAGGGGGCGGGGCTGCAGACGGGGGACCGGGCGAGGAGGGTCCGCACCGGGTGAGGGTGGAGCTGCCCGTCCAGTGCCCACTGTGCCAGCTGCGCAGCCACCGCCGCAGGAACAAGGCCCGCCTGTCTGGGGGACAGGCCTGTCTTTGTGGCATCCCCACCAGCGTGGCTCTCATGCCTCGTCTCCCGCCCCCACAGTGGCCTAGGCCCCACGCTCAGTCCAGCTGGCTCAGAGGCCAGAGGGCTGCCCCGGCTGTCTGGGGAGAGCTTTCCCTTTTTTCTTCTTAAAAACTTTCCCCCCGCCCCGCCGGCACCACTCAGAGGCTGAGTGTCGACCTATGAACCAGGAGGTCACGGCTCGATTCCCGGTCAGGGCACAGGCCGGGGTTGTGGGCTGGTCCCCAGTGTGGGGCGTGCAGGAGGCAGCCGATGGATGATTCTCTCTCGTCATTGATGTTTCTATCTCTCTCCCTCTCCTTTCCTCTCTGAAACCAATAATAGCATATTTTAAAAATAGTAATAGCCCTGGCCGGTGTGGCTCAGTGGATAGAGCGCCGGCCTGCGGACTGAAAGGTCGATGTTTCTAACTCTCTATCCCTCTCCCTTCCTCTCTGTAAAAAATCAATAAAATATATTTTAAAATAAATAAAAATAAAAATAAAAATTTATTTTCATAGAAAATATGCTCCTTGCATGCTGAATGCTGGCTCTCAAAATGCCACGGTGACTGTTGATAAAGCTGCGTGGGCTCCCCCGAGGGTCTGCGTGGGGTGAGGGCCGGCAAGGCGGGAGAGGGAGGTCTCTGCAGGCTGGAGTAGACTGGCCGGCTGGGGACAGTCTGTTCAGGAAATGGGCGCCTCGGGGTCGGAAGTGAGTTCAGAATCGCTGGGCCCCGTTGAGGAAGGTCGGAGACCAGGGCATTGCACCCCGCTTCCTGGCGTGGCGTGGCTGTGGTCCGCGGGCTGCGAGGCGGCCTGTGCCATGGGCTCGCTGCCCCTGCCCCGGGGCGGGGG
>NW_006289094.1:597229-600977 GCF_000327345.1 Myotis davidii
TTTCCCTCTGGGACCGGCCGACGCCTCGAGTGGGGACAGGCCCGCCGAGCTGTGCCCCCAACCCCCGCGGGCCTCTTCCTGTTGGGTGTCCCCAGACCCTTTGTGGGTTTACCCTGCGGGCGTGGGGCTGGGAGAGCTAAGGTGGGTGCCAGGGGAGAGCCCCGGGGCAGGAGGCACAGTGTCCACTTAAGGCTGATGCTGTGGAAGGAAGGTGCTGCGTGAAAAGCCCACCCACACGTTTCGTGAATTAAAATACACAGGCACGCCCCCGGTGGCTCAGTGGTTAAGCACTGACCTATGAACCAGAAGGTCACAGTTCAATTCCTGGCTATGGCACAGGCCCGGGTGGCAGGCTCGAGCCCCAGTGAGGGGCGTGCAGGAGGCAGCTGATCAGTGATTCTCTGTCATCATTGATGTTTCTATCTCTCTCTCCCTCTCCCTTCCTCCCTGAAATCAATTTTTAAAAATATTTTAAAAAATAAAATAAAATACACAGGCACGCCCGGCCGGTTGCTCAGTGGTTAGAGAGTCGGCCGGGCACCAAAGGGTTGAGGGTTTGATTCCCTGGGAGATGGGGGACACGTCCCTGGGTACCTGGGTTGGGGGTTCGCTCCCTGCTCTTGGCCAGGCATGTGTGGGAGGCAACCAGTCGATGGCCTCTCACATCAGTGTCCCCCCTCTCTGTCTCCCTCCCTCCCTCCCTTCCCTTCTCTGAAAATAATAGAAAAAATATCCTCGGTGAGGCTCTCTCTGAAAAGCAATGGGAAAGACGTCCTCTGGTGAGAATTGACAAAACAACAATAGTAACACGGAAAATACACAGACATGAGGGGTCAGACATGAGAAGCCACGCGTGTCACCAGAACCCGTGCAGACAGGGTCTTGGAAGAGTCCCTGAGGGGCGGGGAGGGGCCTGCGCCGCGAGCATCTGAATGAGGAGCGAAGGAAGGTGTGGACAGTCCTAGGAACAACCAAACTCGCACCCTCCGGCCTACAAAACCGGGTCCTGGGCCCCGCCTGCTCCCCGAAGCAATGCTGGTGCGTGGGGTGCATCCTCGATGAGCGCCCCCATCTCCCAGCCTGCGAGCCTCCGGGGCTGGCCCGGTCCCTCCCGTGTGTCTTCACAGGACGGCTTAGCTCTGCGACAGGACGGTGAAGCAGGTCTCACTGTCCCCTCCCCAGGCTGCAAAGCACCACCATCTCCAGAACTTTCCCAGCGGAAACCCTGTCCCCATTAAACACTCACCCCCCATCCCTTCCCACCCCGGCCCCACCCCTTACTTCCTGTCTGTGGGTCTGACTCGGGGGCCTCCTCTGAGCGGGTCCCACAGGGTCCGTCCCTCTGGGTCTGGCTTATTCGCTCAGCACAGCGTCCTCACGTCCCGCCCGGGGTAGGCAGCAGGGTCCCTCCTCCTCAGGCGGGTGACATTCCACTGCGTGGGCCACAGCCAGCACCCAATTCGTGTGCAGGTCCCCCCACACCGAGCAATTCGGTGACGCCAGCTGGTGCCCTACAATTCAACGCGATCTGACACTGTCGACCTGGAAGCCATCAGATCCCACGGGCCAGGGGCTCGGCCCCGCAACACTGCCCCCCAGATGTCAACCGCAAGTCCAGGGGCCGCCTGGCTCCTGACCAGCCCGCTGCAAACCCGAGGCTCCCTGAGGCCTCCTCGGTTCACTTGCGAGGTCTCGGCTGTGACTGTTCCCTGGAAGGACGCGCACACAGGCTCCCGCGGTGGCGGGAAGGGCCCGCCAGGCCGGTGGGCCCTGCGCTGCTGAGCCGGGTGGACTCCGGATGCCGCGTCTCACCCCACGCAGGCGGCAAACCACAGCGAGCTGCACGCAGTCGGTGGCCTGAACCCACAGCCGCCCGCAGACGGGGGCGGTCGCTTTCCCACAATGACCCAAGCAGGCCTGAATGGCCTCGCGCTGCACTCTTAATTCTTACTTCATTTTCCTCTTCTCCCTGGAAGGGGTGTGTCCGTGTGTACATGTTCCAATCTAGTGGGAAACAGGGGGCTTTGGTTGTTGAATCTGTCATCAAGAACCGGAATCTAGCCCGGCCGGTGTGCTCAGTGGTGAGCGTCGTCCCATGCACCAAGAGGTCACAGGTTCGATTCCTGGTCAGGGCATGTGCCAGGGCTGCAGACTCGATCCCCAGTAGGGGGCGTGCAGGAGGCAGCCGATCGATGTTTCTATCTCTCTCTACCCTCCTCTCTCTCTAAAATCAATTAAATATATATATGTATTTAAAAACTTGAATCCCTCCAAGGTGAGAACGGCCTTTGTTGCCTTGTCTGCAGGTTCGAGTCTGGCTTAAATTCCTCATGTAGACGAGGTTGCTCTGTTGATCTAATTCTTTTTTCCCTTCTTGTTATTAAGCTCTGCACCTGCTGCCCGTGAACCTGACCCCAGCTGTGCCTCTGCTGAGTGACAGCACCTGGTGGAGGTCCCTCCGGCATCGAGGGGCGAGGGGCTGGGTGGGGACGCTCAGCGCTGCTCTCAGGGGAAGGTCTCCATCCGAGGGGAATGAGCAGCCCTGACTGAGGCTTTTTATTCTATCTTCAAACCTGTTTTCATTGTGTTTTTAGGGAGCGGGAGGGAGAGAGGAACATGGGCTGCCTTCTGCACCGGGAACCGAACCCGAAACCTGGGTGTGTGCCTTGACCGGGAATTGACCGGTGACGGACGATCCTCAGCCACTCCAGCCCTTTGTCCTGTGCACCTGACTCAGCCACCCCGCCCGACAACTTTACCCAGGCCCAGCCCCGCTCCCTGCCCATCAAGGTGGCCTCTGTCTCGCCAAATTCCGGGACTAAACCCCGCCCCCCCACACACACACACCCAGAGACCAGGAGGGACTGGAGGCTGAACCCACAGCCACACCCAGGTCGGTGCAGCTCCCTGACCCAAACCCGCCCTCTCCCTGGGCGGCCTATCACCTGCCTCCGGTCCCATCGCCCCCTCCCCACTCCGCTCAGACGTCCCTGAGAAAGCCAGCGGTCAGCGAGCCTCGTGCGGCCAGCAGCCTGCGCACCTGCCCTTCTGCGCCCAGGTCTGCTCCTGCCCCTCCCATCACCCCTGACATCCTGGCGGGTGACAAAGGCCACCCTTGTGCCAGGGCCCTGGACTCCAGCCACTGCCCTCCAGGGACCTGCTGAGCCGCCTCTCCTCTCCCGCCACCACCCACAAACACCAGTCACGTCCCTCCACACCACCGCCTGCTCCTTCACAGAGAACCTCCCAAGTGTGGGAAGCGTGTCCCACTCCTCCCTGCCACCCTCCACTGCGGCCCCCTGGCCTGGTCAGCCCTGAGCCCCCTCCTCCCCTGGGGGCTGGTCCTCCCACGGCTCCTCCCTGGCTGCTCTGTCCTGGGCACCTGCACACCCCGCCCGGCCGGGCAGAGGTCTTGGTCCAGGGAATGCGAAGAAGGCCGCCGCTGGGGGTGCATGAAGCCGCGGGCCCCTGTGAACTTGGTGCCGCCCAGCAGCTGACACCCCAGAATCACAGGCAGGGAAGGCCTGGCGCCGGCCTAGTGACCCCGGACCTGCCCTCACCCCTCCAGCCCCTTCCCAGGCTCCCAGCACGTCTGACCCCAGGAGGGCGGCCAGGCCTGAGGGAGCAGGTGCACCGGGAAGGGGTGGGCAGGCGCACGGCCAGTGTCAATGACAGAGGCCCTTTTCCTGGTCTGCGGCAGGGGGTGGGGGGCGGGGGGTCCCGTCGGGCAGCGTTCAAGCCACCGCCC
>NW_006289094.1:602190-604163 GCF_000327345.1 Myotis davidii
GAGCGGCTGCGCGTTCCCTGCCGGCTTCTTCCCTCCTTCGCGCGCCGAGGAATTTGGACTTCGGCCCGGGCGGCAGCCGCGTCTGTTGTTCCTGCAGCCATTATTCTCACACCTTCTGGAGAATGCGTGCGGGTTTTCTTTTTAAAAACATCTAAGCCCAATGACTGACATGTTTGGATGAATATTAACTTTATAAAATGCGCCAGTTGATACCGTCTGTCCATCGGTGTCGGCAGGCGGCTTGGGCCCTTGGATTTGTGGTCATTGTCTGGTGTGAAGGTCTCACCTGTGGCCTGGGGTGGGGGCCGGAGGCCTCCCCTAGACCAGTGTCCTCCCAGTTTGCATCCACTTTAGGGTCCGGGGACCTGAGGCTCATCGTCGAATCCCCGGTTGGTCCTTTCATTTTGTTAAAAGTCAGCGCTGTCAAGGCGCGGCCTGCCGGCGTCGCCTGTGGGTTTGCACACCTGTGCAGGCACCGCCCGAGCACCGCTTCCGCAGCCATTATTTAGAAACAGCGACATAGGAGAAGTTGCAAAACTAGCCCAGAGAGCCCCTGGCCCGCGCCCTGCAGGGGGACACCCTGTGTGCCGGAAGTTGGCACCTGCCCGGAAGTTGGCACCTGCCCGCGCCGTCCTTTTATCAGGGGCTCACCGTGTTCACCAGTTTCAGCTGCGGGTGGGGGAGGGCCCCTTCGCTGCGGCGGGTGTGTGACACCTGTAGCTCTCTGTGGGCCCCCGGCCACAGCCATCTCCCTGGTCTCCGGAGAGCCACCCCTGTCCTGCCGGCCCCGGATCTTTCTCCATCTCTGTGGTGTGGTCATCAAAGGACACTTTGAAAATACGAATTTACCCAATAAACTTACTGAAGCAGCGAGCCCTCTGGCCGCTCTGCACTCCCCAGTCCCCCTCGACAGCTGGTCAGGAGGCCCCAGATTGGCCCGCTGGCCTGGAATCCCGGGCCTGGTTACCTACGCGAGAGCTGGGAGGTAGGGGAGAGGTTTACAGGGGAAGAGCTGGGAGGTAGGGGAGAGGTTTTCAGGGGAAGAGCTGGGAGGTGGGGGAGAGGTTTACAGGGGAAGAGCTGGGAGGTAGGGGAGAGGTTTACAGGAGGAAGACCTGGGAGGTAGGGGAGAGGTTTTCAGGGGAAGAGCTGGGAGGTGGGGGAGAGGTTTACAGGGGAAGAGCTGGGAGGTAGGGGAGAGGTTTACAGGAGGAAGAAGCGAGCAGTTGTGGATGCGGGTCCCTCACTGGCTGCGGGGAAGCAGGGTGCGCCCTCTGCTGTCCGAACATCCCAACTGCCCCCCCCTCCCCCCCAGCAGTGAGGCCAGCCCTTGGGGCACCCTCCTCCCTGGCTAGACTTGCTGGTGGTCCTATCCCTGTGCCAACAGCTGCCTCCGGCCATTTCAGGGAGGGAGGGACATATGTGTGACGCGGGGCTGTACCTCGGCTTGGCAAACAGTTTTGTTGTTAATCCTCACCCCAGGAGTAGAAGGGAGGGGGAGAGACAGAGAGAAACATGGATGTGAGACACATGCATTAGTTGGCTCCCACACGCATCCCGACCTGGGGATCGAACCTGCCACCATGGTACATGCCCTTGACTGGAATCAAACCAGAGACCCTTCAGTCTGCGGGCCCACGTTCTATCCACTGGGCCACACCGGCCAGGGCGGGAACACGCGTGGCTGCACGTGTCTAGGGCTCAGAGGGACTGTCAGACTCGGCGGGGAAGCAAGCCGCACTTCTTTCTTTCTAAAACTCTCTAAACGTTCTCTAGCCATCGACCAGTACAAGCCCCAGGATGCCACCACCAACCCGTCCCTGATCCTGGCTGCGGCGCAGATGCCCGCCTACCAGGAGCTGGTGGAGGAGGCCATCGCCTACGGCAAGAAGCTGGGCGGGTGAGTGCGGTCCCCGCGGCGGTGGTGGGGCTGAGGGGCCGGGCTGGTCCCCTCCTCACCGGCTGAGCTTGTT
>NW_006289094.1:604219-606839 GCF_000327345.1 Myotis davidii
AGGCCACTGAGCGGCTCCGAGCTGTGCACAGGGCGGCGGGCACAGGGCGCCCACAGCAGCTCCTCCCGTGCCAGGTCCCAGGCCTGTGTCGGCTCTTTTGTTAATGTCTTTTAACAGCCGCTCAGAGTAAAATTCACTCTAGGGACACAGTCCAGTTTTGGGGTACTTTATGCCGTTGGGTCCTGCTCCTGCCTCCGGCCACACGCAGAGGGGTCTCCATAGATTTCCCTCTCAGGTGTCCTTTTACATTCCCGTCGGGGTGAGCGTGGACAGCGGTGCCTTCGGGGACAGTGGCCCCTGGCTGGGATGCCCGGGTGGCTCCGGGTGTGCCGCTTGCTCTGTGCCCAAGCCTGGGCTGGTCTCCCGCCCTGTGTATCAGCCAGGCCTGGGCGCTCATGGAATTGGGTGCCTTCGTCGCTCACAGGCCTCCACCTCGTGCAGCTGCCCCAGGTTCTGACTGTGACACGCCGGCTTGAGACCCTCTGTGTGCACTTCACTCGTCTGCCAGGCGACTGCAGAGATGCTTTTTCACGCGCCCAGAGGGGCTCAGCGGGGGAGGGGGACGTGGAGGGGGTGGCGGCCACACCGCAGGGAATGTCTTCATGCCCTGAGCTGTGCCCTGAGCGGGTGCAGGCGGGGACTTCTCTGCTGTGTTACTGGGATGAACACATTTTTAAGAAAGAAGGTGCAGCCCGGCCAGAGTGGCTCAGTGGCTGAGCGTTGACCTCTGAACCCGCAGGAAGTCACGATTCGATTCCCGGTCAGGGCACAGGCCCGGGTTGCAGGCTCCTTCCCCAGTGGGAGGCGAGCAGGATGCAGCCGGTCAGTGGTTCTCTCCTCAATAAAAATACGTTTTTTAAAAGGGAAGAAGCTGCAGTGAAAGGGTTCCCCAAGGAGCGCGTTTGTTTACGGGACCCTGTGCACTGACCTAACGAGTCACTGACCGTCTCCCCCGAACCTCAGGCCACAGGAGGAACAGGTTCAGAATGCGATCGATAAGCTCTACGTGCTGTTCGGAGCAGAAATACTGAAGAAGATTCCAGGCCGCGTGTCCACGGAAGTAGATGCCAGGTAAGGGGGTGGGGCGGGCAGGGCAGGCCTGGCCCCCTGCCGTCTGCTCCCGCTGGGCCCTGGCGTCACGGGAGGGAAGGCGATCGGGAGACGGGGCTCTAAGTGGCTCGGAGCCTGGGCGCCACTGCTGCTCGCTCGTCCTCGGCGCTTCCTGAGGTGAGGCCGCCCCTCACCGCGCCCGGCTCCCACAGGCTCTCCTTCGACAAGGACGCCATGGTGGCCCGAGCCCTGCGCCTCATCGAGCTTTACAAGGACGCCGGGATCAGCAAGGACCGGATTCTCATCAAGCTGTCGTCCACCTGGGAAGGAATTCAGGCTGGAAAGTAAGTGTCCCCACCCCAGGGGGCGGCCGTGGCCCAGCTGACGGAGCCAGGTGTGTGTAGGGCCAGGTCCCCAGGTCCTGCTTGGTGACCCTCAGAAACAGGTGCCCCGTGAGACCCCACAGGCATGTCGCCCGTCCTCCTCAGGCTCACACAGTCCATAGGCAGAGCCTCTTATGCCTGGTGGGGGCGGAGGTGTGAGGCTTGGGGGTGGAGCCTGGTGTCCGCTGCAGCCCCGCCCTGCAGCCCCGCCCGGTGACGGCTCCCTACTCAGCTGCCTGCTCTGGACGCCTCACAGGGTGGGCTCATGACACGTGGCCTCTCCTGTGGCCTGTTTCCAGGGCTCACCCTGTGGCCGTCAGGGCTGCGTCCCTTCAAGTCGAATGTTCTGTTGTGTGTGCGCTGCCTCTTCCGTGTCCGTGTCATCCTGCGTGGACACGTGGCTGTGTGCCCTGTGTCCTCTCTCCTGGGCACACACTCAGTCATCTGGTCGGTCCCTGTACCCGTTGGAGGAATGGCACTGCTGCTCGTTGTGGATGTGGGCTCGTCACCACCCGCCTGTGGCCACACGGTGGAGCCCTTGTAATCTGTCCCCTTTGGTGGGAATTTGTGGCCAGAGGGGCCTGAGCAGAGGTCCAGCTGTCACAGCCCTGGCCCCACCCACATGGCAGAGCGTGGCCATTGCCCTGTCCTCAGGACTCGGCCCCAGAATGTCACGGTGGACGGACGGGCTGCCGCAGGGTAGGCTGGGAAGGGTGAGAGGGCAGGAGGCCGTGGCTCCAGGTGAGACGCGGGCAGCACTGTGGCCTGAGAGGACAGCTGGTGTCAGCCCCAGGCCGTTCTGGCTGAGGGGAGGGCCGGGCCGCGTGCTGGCGCAGGTGCTGGCTGGGGACCTCCCTGGCCTCTGTCCCGGTCTGTAACTGGGTTTGAGGAGGAGATGAACCGGGTCGGCTGAGTCGTGTGCGTCCCCACAGGGAGCTGGAGGAGCGGCACGGCGTCCACTGCAACATGACGCTGCTCTTCTCCTTCGCCCAGGCCGTGGCCTGCGCCGAGGCGGGCGTGACGCTCATCTCCCCCTTCGTGGGGCGCATCCTCGACTGGCATGTGGCCAACACCGACAAGAAGTCCTACGAGCCTCAGGAGGACCCTGGTGAGTGGCCCTTGGAGGCCCCGGGGCAGGTGCGAGGTGGGCAGGGTGGCGGGCGCAGTGGTGACCGCCGGGCATTCCT
>NW_006289094.1:606981-609206 GCF_000327345.1 Myotis davidii
ATCAAGGCGCTGGCCGGCTGCGACTTCCTCACCATCTCGCCCAAGCTCCTGGGGGAGCTGCTCAAGGACAGCAGCAAGCTGGCGCCCACGCTGTCGGCCAAGGCGGGTGAGGCCCCACCCCGCACCTGGGTTCCCTGGGGGTGGGGGACGGGACAGGCCAGCGACCTGGAGAAAATCCACCTGGACGAGAAGGCCTTCCGCTGGCTGCACAACGAGGACCAGATGGCCGTGGAGAAGCTCTCGGACGGCATCCGCAAGTTCGCTGCCGACGCGGTGAAACTGGAGCGGGTGCTGGCGGTGAGTGCGGGTGAGCGGGCAGGGCTGGCGCGTCTAGGGACCCCATGTGCCGCCCAGTCCCCATCGGCGTGTGCACCCACCGAGGGAGCCTGACGCCCTCTCCTGGCCCCTCCCTCTCCCCCTGTAGGACCGGATGTTCAGCGCGGAGAATGGGAAGTAGCCTGAGGCCGGGCCACAGATCAGTGCGGGCTTTGGATTTGGGTCTGATTACACAAGTCCGGCGACGCATCTTTCATTTTTTACTACTTGCAGCAGGGACGGATCATGGGTTTCTGTTTTGTGTAAAATTCTGCCTAATGCATTAAAGCAGGTGTTCTGTGCCATGCTTCACTTCCTGCCGCCTCCTGCCCCTCGGCACCAGCTACAGCCTGGGCCCAGCGAGAGGGGGCAGCACTGCCCGCTGCTGGGTGGGGACCCATCTGAGCTGTTCCTGTGCCCAGATCCCTGGATGGGCCAAGGGCTGTGCTGGGCCCCCTGGGCTGTGCGCCTGCCACTACCCGCTGCCTCTGGTGGCTCCTGAACTGAGGCCTGACCAGGCGGCGGGTCAGTGGTGCCACCTGGTGGGGCAGCCCAGCACAGCAGCACTGGCTCATCTAACACGGGAGGTCCTGGCTGCGCCCCTGAAACTGGAGGGTGGTGCCGCTCCGAGAACACACTTGGGCACTGTTTGGACTTGGGGCACCACGTGCTGTACTGGGAAGGCCTGGGGCAGGGATGGGTGGAGGGAGGAGGAAGGACCAGCCTCTGTTCCTGGAGGGGAGCCAGGCAGGGCGAGGGCTGGGCGAGGACTCGGTCCAGGGGCCCGTGCCCAGGGAGCAGGATAAGGGGGCGTGTCTCCCGTCTGGCCTGTCTGTCGGGTGTGGGCAGAAACGTGTCAGGGACTGACCTGCGGAGACACTGCTCTGGCGACACCCAAGGGTCAGCAGGGAGACGCCTTGCCCTCCCCACCTGGGCTTGCTTCCCCTTTGGGAACCGACTGGCCACCTTTCCCCACAGCCTTCCACGGGGACCCCGGGACGGGCCACTGCAAGCCGAGAGGCCGAGTCCCACGTGCTCCGGAGCCGCAGGGCCCGTGGCTGCAGTTCTCAGGGTCCAGGGCCAAGCCCCCCGGGGGCTGTACCATCCCAAGTGCCCGGCCAGTCCTGGACAAGCTCAGCCGTCCTGGGTGCTGAGGGCCTGCTGGGTGGGTGTCCAGCAGTGGTGGCAGGGGCATGGCCCCCACCCGGACCCCCCTCTCCTGGTGCCTCCCAGCCCTGGGGTCCGCATGGACGTCTGACAGGGCAGTTTCAGTACTTGGGGTGACAGTCAGCACTCAGCTCAGAAGTCCCCCCAGAACAGCACGTCCGTATCTCCATTCCCGCCACAACAGAGCCGCAGGGTCAGGATCGCCGGCAAACGGGCCCACGCGGCCGTTTCCTCATTCGTCATGTTCTCCCGTCCACCACGCAGGCGTCCTCAGGACTTCACTGTGTGTTTTTTTAAGACATTTTTATTGATTTCAGAGAGGAAGGGAGAGGGAGACGGAAACATCACTGATGACAGAGTCATTGATCGGCTGCCTCCACGCCCCATACAGGATTGAGCCCACCACCCAGGCAGGTGTCCGACCGGGAACTGAACCCACTGAGCCACACTGGCTGGGCAGGACTTCATTCTTTCACGGCAAATGTCCCACATGGCGATCACGCTGCCCCTTAAGATGCCACGCATGGGGCCAGTCTGCGTCCATTCATTCCTGAGAACGCTGCTGCAGATGTCCTGGGCGAGTGGGGAACCCCAGAGGCAAGGACGGGAAGCCAGGCTCCAAACCCGCCCCTGCCCCTCCCGGGCTTTCTGGTTCCTCCTCCCACCCCTCCCGGCCCGAGCTGCAGGGAGCAGAGCCTTGGCCCAGGGAACGCCCGACCGGAGCAGAGTAGACGTGCCGGTCA
>NW_006289094.1:609435-610364 GCF_000327345.1 Myotis davidii
GTGGGCCGCCGCCTGTGCCCAGGGGCTGGAAGCAGCAGACGCAGCTCCAGAGGGGACCCCAACCACAGGCCACAGCCCAGCCAGGCGCCCGGGGAGCCTGAGGGTGGTCAGGCTGTGCTGGGAGGGAGGCGTCCAGACAGCCGCCCGGCGTCCCCAGCAGAGGCCTGTCCAGAGCCTCCTTCCAAGGGAGCTCCTGTTTGCTATGTCCACCCTGACACCCTCGGAGGAGCCGCAGGGCGGGGCCTGTGCAGTGCTGTCTAAGGAGCCCCTGGGCTGTGTTTGAAGGTCAAAGGTCAACAGTGTTTCCACGTCAGGGATGCGGTGCCATGCTGTCTGCCCTGAGGTCCACCCTGGCCTGACATGGGTCACCACCACACTGAGCCCACGCACGAGGCAAAGGTTAAAATCGGGGCAAGTCTGGGGGCCTGGAGCTGTGACCACAGATTGGTTCCCCTTCACCTGGGACCCAAGTCAAAAGTGCTGACCACGCTCCAGCCAGCTGGCCCCTCCCCACTCAGCCAACACCCAAAGGGCTGGGGGCAGACCAGCCTGGGCACGGCCCTCACCGCACAGGTACCGACTCCGGTACCCCTGCCTGTCACTGCTGGACCAGGAGGGTCGGCCTCTGCTCCCCGACCTGGGTGCCAGGGACAGGCAGAGGGAGACACCCAGTGCTGGTCCAGGAAGACCAGAGGGGCCACGACCCCGCCCTGGACGCCCCAGCTGATCCTCTGGGTACCAACTCCCTGTAGGCTGCTCCACATGAAGCCCGAGCCCCACCGGGTGCCCATGCAGCACCCTGGGCCTCACCCCCGCTAAGACCCCACACCCCTCAGGCTGCCGCCTGGAGGCCCCGCAGTCCCGGGGGCCTGGTCGGGCGAAGTCAGCCTCGGGCTGTCAGAGGCTCGGGGCCTGGAGACCTGAGTCCC
>NW_006289094.1:610442-610814 GCF_000327345.1 Myotis davidii
GGTCAAGGCTGGCACCAGCAGCAGCCATCACAGGGAGCGTGGCCCAGCAGCCCGCACACCGCCCATCGCCCGCGCCCTCACCGGTTGCCACAGAGGAAGAGCAGGTTCTGCACGGCGGGCACAGTGGAACCCGCGTTCTGGCCCGTGACAAGGTGGCGGTCCAGCACCACGTGTACCGCGTCAGGCTCGCTGGCTGCAGGAGACCCGAGGGCACAGGCCTCAGACAGCACCCCATGTGGGCACCACCCAGCCCGGCCCACCCTCCCGGGGCTGTGAGCTCCAGGTCAGCCTGCGAGGTTTCAGAGCCGCCAGCCACCGAGGTTGGCTGGGAGGTCAGCCCAGGAGGCTGGCCTGGGCCCTGTGCCCCACCGT
>NW_006289094.1:610961-611208 GCF_000327345.1 Myotis davidii
GCTGCGGGGACAGGGCACCCCCTGCTCAGGTAGAGCCCATCCAGGCAGGGCCCTGCCCTCCACGTACGGGTGGAGCACAGCATTGCTCCAAGGCTGAACCCCGGGGGGGGCCCTCCTGCTGTGGGTTTCCAGGGGTGACACACCCTCCCCCAGCATCGAGGTAATGGGAGGCCAGTGGGAGCTGAGCCCTGCAGTGAGTGAAAGGCCTGGAGGTGGAACAGACCCACGTGGCCTGTGGGGGGGGGGG
>NW_006289094.1:611302-614990 GCF_000327345.1 Myotis davidii
GGCCCGTCCTCACCCACGGCCTGAACGGGCCTCTGTGATGCCAGCAGACAACAGACAACAGCAAGCCTGGTGCCGTCTGGACAAGCGGTGTCACCGGCCAGAGGGGACCGTGGGCCCCAGCGTCCCCGCCACCCGTGCTTCAGGCCCGAGCGCGACCGGCCGTGCTGCACTCACCCCGGTCACACTGTAGCCTCGGAACACCCAGGACCGGTCCTCGTTGGTGGCGCAGCACAGGGCGGCGACCCCGTGGCCAACCGCGCAGATGGGCTCTGAAAGCAGTGGCAGGGGGGGCTGAGGTCCTGGAGGCTGGGGGCCTGGCCCTCTCCCAACACCCCCACCCCCCACGGCCGACCTCCTGGAGGCCGCTGCCCTGCCCCTGGAAACATGGCGAGCTGCTGCTTCCGGCTCAAACCTCAAGTTCCGGTGGCTGAGAAACAAGTACAAGGAGGCGTCGCGAGGGGGAGCAGGTCTATTTGCCAGGCCAGCGGCACTTGCACTCACTGCCCCCCTGGCCCTCTCAGGGCAAACGGCCTGTACCCTCCAGGCCCCACTCGCCCTCTGAGGGCAAATGTCTCGCGGCCCCACCGTCACCGCTGTCACCGCTGCCTGAGCGGCCGCCCACCTGAAAAAGCCCCTCCTGACTGCAGTGGGAAGGCGCCTGCCCTCCTTGCATCTCTCAGGGTTCCAGGCTGTGCCCCCGCCCTGCCAGCAACCGCCCTGGCTCCGGGCCTGCCACCCAGAGGCTGCCTGGCACAAGTGCGTTCCCACGGCTGAGGTGGCCGGGAACAATCGCTGCCTGTCCCGGTGGTTGGTGCTGGGGACAGGAGGCCCTTCTCACCGACAAAGGACACTGTGTGGAGCCTGGGTTTTTGTCGGCTGGTCCCTAATGAGCAGACATGTGCCTCTGGGCCCAAGGCAGGCCAGGGCGGCAGGCCAAGTCTCCAGAGCAGCCTTTCTCCAGCCCTGCCGGCCTCGGCCCCAGCCTGGACCCGGGGCTTTCCCACCAGGAACAAAGCCAGCATCCTGCCCTCCCCCCGCGGAGGGGCGCAGGGCGCACAGCCCCCAGCCCGAGGGGGCCAGGCAGAGGGTGCTGGCCAAAGGGCAGGGTTGGGAGTGCCCACCCTCGTGTGTGGGACAGCTGAGTACACTTGACCCTCACTGGCCAGATCCCGGGGCTCTACATCTGAAGTGATCTGACATTTCCAGCCCCAAGACCTGAACCCTGAAATCCACAGCTGCCGCGCCCACCCCCAGCACAGGCACCTTCCTGCCTCCCCCCCAAACACCAGGGTCACCTACTGCTCTCGGAGTGGAAGTGCCGCAGGATTCGGGCCAGAGACCCACTGCTGGCCAGGTCGGCCAGGGCCCCGGGGCAGCTGGGAATCAGGAGGGCATGGTACCGGGCACCTGGGGAGACCACAGGCCAGTCAGTCCTCTTGCTCCTGCCGCCAGACACCAACCTTTGTCCCTGTCCCTACCCCGGCCAAGGCTCCCACAGCCCATGGACCATTCCTGCCTCCCCGTCTCCACGTGCCGCCACCTCTCCCCGCAGAGGCAGCTGGGAACTCTGGGCCCAAGACGCAGGAGGGGGGCGGCCATAGACAGTCACAGCTCCTGGCAGCCAGCACTGGGAGCTCCAGGAGTAGAGTGAGGGAGCACTGTGGGGCCACAAACCCACCTGGAACCCCACACGCCCGACCCTCCAAGGTCTCGGGCCCTCACCGTCGATGGACTCGAGCTTGGCAGGGCTGGCATAGGCCTTGAGGCGGAAGTCCTGCACCCAGCGTGCATTGCTCTCACTCACGTCCACAAAGTCCATGGTCTTCCCCTGCAGAGCCCCGAGGCCAAAGGTCAGCGAGGACACCCTGCTGGCTCACAGGGGTGCTCAGAACAAGGAAGGGAGCCCAGGACCAAGGGCAGCCCCTCAGGACAAAGGTACCCAACAGCCCCGCCCTCTCACCAGAGCTCCACACACCCAGGCTCCCTGTCAGCCCCACCCGCCCACACAGCCAATGTCCCGCCCACCTCAGGGGTGACCCTGGAAACCCTTAGCACATCACTGCTGTGACCCGGGCCCCATGCATCAGAGGGCTGCACTCCCTCCTGCTGGAAGGTCTGCGCCCTCCTTTCTCTCTGTGCAGACGCTGACCCATAATGCCAGTGGGTCTTGGCCCCTCAGCCCACGCCAGATCCCGCGGTCACAGCAGCCCCGGCTCATCCCTTTTCCCAGCGACAGCACTCTCTCCCCCCACCCCCCACCCCCAGAAAGAAAGGGGGCTGGACTTACCCCAGGGGTGGCCACCTGCAGGTTGAAGGCAGCGCTGGCCAACGTGAAGCAGTGGAGGAAGGACTGGGCTGACACTCCTGCAAGGACACGTGGGTGGGTGCTGGGCCAGGCAGCCCCTCCTGCCCGAGGCGGCTGCCCAGCCACCCCCGGGCTTCTCCTGCCCCAGGACCACCCGAGGAGGAGCCACTACCAGTCTGGCCCTAGAGGCCTTTCCAGAGGCACAGCTCGGCTCACCCGCTCATTAAACCAGCAGGGCCTGGTTTATCCCGTTAGGGGAGGGAGGGACAGGGCCCCCACTCCACCAGGCTGAGCCGGGGAGGGCGGCAGGGGGCGCGGCTCCTGCCCACGGAGGTGGGGCTGTGGCTCCTGTCACAGGAAGGTGGGTGCATTCCCACCCCTCCTCCTGGGCCAGGGCAGCCTCAGCCCTGTCCTCACAGGAGCCCCTGAATGCCCATGGGCTCCCGCCCCCTTCCTCCCGCGCCATCTGGAAGGCTCCTGGCTGCGAGGGGCTGCGGCCCCACCAGGGACGTCACCTCTAAATGGGCTCGACCGCATCCTTCCACCTGTGTTTCAGTCCTGGGCCCCAATCCCTAAACCCATGTTCCTCTTTATTCACGCTTATGAGTTAGGACATGTTCACTGCAGGAAACCCATACATTGAGCAAAACAGTCTTTCCAAATCACCCCCTTCCCAGTTCCTCAAACCCTTGCTCTCCTACCCCCACCTCCTTCACCCCAGGACCCCAAGGGGACTAGGCGGGGCCCACTGGTCCTGCCCAGAGCCTAGTGGTCCTTTCAGAGCTGTGCTCCCCCGTGTTCTCAACATCCCCCCCTCCTGGCACAGCCAAGCTGGTGCGACCCGCCCCCTCATCCCACTCCAACCTGTCTCCCAGGCTGAGCCCTTCCAATGGCTCCTCCGAGCCTTGAACTCCCATCGGGGTGGGGGTAGGACCCTGGCTCCCGCCCGCATTCTGGGCACAGGCCACTCAGGGCCCCCGGGGCTCAGCACACGGTCACCCCGTGACCCGGTCCTCCTCCTTGGCCCACTAAGCAGTTACACAAGCTGAGCAGACCAGGCTCCAGAGACCCCGGCCCCAACCCTGGTCCTCCACCTGCTCCCGGTGGCCGTGGGCTCGCCACTCCCTCCGTGACGGGACACGCCGGCGAGGACCCGGGAAGAGCTCAGAGCGCACCAGGTGCCTGAATCTGCCCATCCCTTCCTGCCGGCCCCCTGCACCAGGCCCTGCGGGAGAGCGCGGGCAGCACGGGACCCACGAGCCCCAGGACTCTCCAGGTCCCTGACACCTGGGGGGGCCGGAGTCCCCGGTCCCGGCGCATCTATCTCCCCGCCCACCGGACAGTCCCTCTCCGACCCGCACCCTCCGGGGCGTGCGCAGTGAA
>NW_006289094.1:615235-618515 GCF_000327345.1 Myotis davidii
CGGAGTCCCCGCGCGGAGCTCCGAGCTTGGCTGCAGCGCCGGGAGGAAGTCCCGGGGGTCGGACCCCTGCACGGCCTTGTTTCTCTCGCTGCCCTCGCGCTTTCTCAGGCAACGGGCACTGCCCGCCAACCGGGGGTGGGCGGAGTTGCCAGGCCGAGGGTCCCTCCCTGTGGATCGGGCATGGGACTCACGATCCCTGCGAGCCGTGCAGCCCTGGGTGCGGGGCAGCGTGAGGGCGAGGATGGAGAGAGAGGCGGCGGGGGCCCTCTGAGGAGGCCAGGCTGGAGGCTCCAGGCAGCGGGGTTCCTAACCGGGAGGGTCTGCAGGTGAGGCCCGGGGGCGGGTTCAGCCCCACCAGGATGGTTGGGAAGACAGAGCATCCACTCTCGGGTTCAGCTAAGCCCCTGGAAGGTGGGGTGTCACTTCCTGGGATGGGGGTGCCGAGTTAGGTGAAGAACGTCCAAGTGCTGTCGGGCCAGGTTGCATTGGAGGCAGTTTTATCACAGACTGTCCAGGAGGCAGGGCGGGGGGGTGGACACATGGGCCTTCAGTGGGTGGCGGGCGCTCTCTAAGGCCTGGCTGGAGAGAAGGGAGGCCAGTGGAGGGCTCGGGCCCAAGCTGGGGTTAAGAGGGTGGCCCAAGAGTTGAGCATCAACCTATGAACGGGAGGTCGCGGCTCCATTCCTTGCCAGGGCACGTGCCGGAGTTGCGGGCTCGATCCCAGTAAGGGGCGTGCAGGAGGCAGCTGATCAGTGATTCTCTCTCATCATCATTTCTCTCTCTCCCTCTCCCTTCCTCTCTGAAGTCAATAAAAATATATTTGTTTAAGAAAAAGAGAGAGAGAGTGGCCCTGCCCCTGGGCGCCCTCACTCCCCCCACGGGGGGCCCCAGGTCTTGCCAGCCTCTGCTGACTAGGCAACCCTTTGTCACAAGTGGGAACTGCTGAAGTCCAGGCCAAGGTCCCTCCGCCGGACACTCCCTGCCTCCACAGCACAGGCTCTGCCCTCTGCCCAGCCCAGCCCATCTCCCCAGGGCACAGGCAGCAGCCCTGGCCTCACCCACGCAGGACCCTCCCGCAGGAGGTGGAGGAGGAGGTGGGCTCCTGGCGGTGGCAGGGCGTGGGGCGGGACAGGTGGGAACCAGGTGCCTGTGTTGGGTGGGTGGAGGAGTTTAGACGGAGACCAGAGGGCCTGAGGTCAGACCAGGGGCGGGGCCCAGCCAGTCGAGAGCCTTCTGGGCCCAGGGAGGGATCCCCTCCCCACCATGCAAGTCCATGGGTGTCAGACCCAGGAGCTGGAGGGAGACCACGGGGTCCCCCTGCTGGCCCAGCCCCCCTGCACCGCCCCAGGCCCTGAGCTGGCTGAGCTGCAGGTGCAGGTGCTCATGGTGGGGAAGCCCTGCGGCTCCCGGAGCCCAGGAGCCGCCTCTTCCCGCCATGGGACTCGTTAAGTCCTTTCTGTCTCTAAGGAAGAGGATGGACGAGGAAGCCAAGTGGCAGCAACACCGTGGGGAGGCCAGTGTGTGCGCGCACCTGTGCCCACGGTGTGCACCTTCTGTACACCTGGGGGCGCAGGATGCCATGCGGGCTCACATGCCCGGGCCGGGGGAGCAGACGCAAAGTCCAGGCCCCCTATGTGGGCATCACCTTTGGTCTATGTCTCCGCCCGTGACCCGTCCAGGTTGGCGTGGTTAGGTGTGCCGCAGCTCCAGGTGGGGCCTCTGGGTGCTGCTGGGCCTCCTGCTCCCTTCCTTGGTGACACCCTCCTTTCGGGAACACACCCGGGCCACAGAGATGCCCAGATGTGCCACGGTCGGTCACTGGGAGGCAGGGAGCGTCTATCTGCCCGGCCCTGGGAGCAGGTGTGAGGGCAGAGGGGCGGGTGGTTGGGTGGGGGCCGGCTGAAGGCCTGGGAGTCGGAGTGCTCTGGCCCGGCAGCCAGGGTGAGGGTCCGCAGTGGGGAGTCACCCCCCGCCGGCCCCCCGATGGAGGAAGAGGTTCTGAAACCACCCCCAGCCCATGCCCAGATCTGGGGGAGGAGGTTCTCGAGGCATTGGCCAGCCCTACGCCCAGACACACCGAGAATGCATTCAGCGGTGGGGCCCCAAAGGAGGTGCACACTCTTGGGGGTGGGAGGGGCGCTAGAGGGGAAACAGAAAGTGGCCCCTACAGGTGCACCATCTTCCTCCCTGTTCAGGCACCTGTGCCCCATGGTGCCCACATGTGGCAGGACGGGTTCCTGAGGTGCTGGTGCTCAGAATGCAAAGGCTGAGAGTGGAGTCTCGGGGTCCCCCTGAATTTTGCTACTGTTATGAATCGTAATGTAAATATCTGATATGCAGGATGTATTTTCATTGTTACACATTGAACATAATTAAAGCATAGTGATCAATCACAAAAACCATATGTAATTATATATGTGGTTTCCGATGGTCTTAGGCGACCCCTGTGAAAGGGTCGTTCGACCCCCAAAGGGTCATGACCCACAGGTTGAGAAACGCTGGTTTAGACCCTAAAAGTAGTTCTGTGGTGCTGGCCGGCATGGCTCGGTGGCTGAGTGTTTACCCAGGAACCAAAAGGTCGCTGGTTTGATTCCCGGTCAGGGCACGGGCCGGGTTGTGGGCTCAGTCCCCAGTGCGCGGCGCGCAGGAGGCAGCCGATCCATGCTTCTCTCTCATCATTGATGTTTCTCTCTCTCCCTCTCCCTGCCTCTCTGACATCAACACAAATACATTTTGAGAGAGAGAGAGAGAGAGAGAGAGAGAGTCCTGGATGCTGGCGGGACGGCTGCGCGATGATGTGAATGCGCTCCATGCCACAAGCTGTGCACCTAAAGGTTAGAATAAATCGCAGGTTTTGTGTTCTGTGTATTTTACTATTTAACAACCACAGGATAGTCCTGGCCGGTTTGGCTCAGTGGATAGAGCGTCGGCCTGCGGACTGAGGGGTCCCAGGATCAATTCCGGTCAAGGGCATGTACCTGGGTTGCGGGCACATACCCAGTAGGGAGTGTGTAGGAGGCAGCTGATCGATGTTTCTCTCTCATTGATGTTTCTAACTCTCTATCCCTCTCCTTTCCTCTCTGTAAAAGATCAATAAAATATATTTTTAAAAAAATAAAAACCACAGTATACGCACCGCTGAGACGCCAGGCACCAAGGGCATCCCAAGGATTTCCGTTGCTGCTGTGTCTACAGTCGCAAGAAATTGAAAACAACTTCAACGCCCTCACACGGAACCCATCACAGAAGGAGGCGCCTCGTGGTGGGGGGGGGGGGGGCC
>NW_006289094.1:618538-620920 GCF_000327345.1 Myotis davidii
GACCCACCAGACAGATGCCAGAGCCCAGCCTCCCGCCGCCTGGTCCCCGCCCCCCCCTCCTCAAATGTCAGGAGGGTTAGTTGGTTGTTTGCTTTAATGCAGTGGTTCTCAACCTGCTGGCCCTTTAAATACAGCTCCTCATGCTGTGACCCAACCATAACATTGTTTTCGTTGCTACTACCTAACTGTAATGTTGCTACTGTGATGAATCGTCATGTAAATATCTGATCTGCAGGATGGTCTTAGGCGACCCCTGTGAAAGGGTCGTTCGACCGCCAAAGGGGTCGCAACCCACAGGTTGAGAACCACTGATTTAGCCCAACAGCGGACCTCCTAGTGAGTGGTCCTTGCAGTTACTAAAAGTGCTCCTTTAAGTAACAGCCCACAGCTGACCTTCAGTTTAGAATTGGAGTCATGAGGCCAGTGTGGAGAAGAGCATGGTTTGCTGAATGGAAACTCAAGTTCCAGTCACAGAATAGGTAATGGGAGGGGGGGCTGGCCCGCAGGCGGCTGGCAAGGACTCGGGGCCTGGCTGAGTGGCCCCCTGGTGCCTGGGGGTGGGGGGCAGGAACCTGGGGGCTGGGCAATGTTGGGCGAAGTCCGGGTTAGCAGGAGCAGGGAGCCCAGCGCGGTCAGCAGGAGGCTGCACATGGGGCGGCCTGGGCCGGGCGTCTGGTCTGTTTGGATGCTCGCAAGGAACGTGTCTGAGCCTGAGATCGGGTGCTCGCCAAGGGCCTGCCACTCGGGGAGGTGGGCACAGGGAGGACCAGAGGGGAAGATGTGCCCAGTACAGCCTCTCGGAGAAGCAGGGGCCACAGCATTCCTTCTCGGCCGCGTGGGCCTTGCTCCCCGGCCCCTGCCCAGCCAGCCAGTGCCTGCAGCTGGGGTCCCGGGCCGGCCGGGCCAGGTGGGCACTGGGTGCTGTGGGTGGGAGGTGAAGAGAGAAGGGTACCCCCACCCCACAGTCTCCCCTGTGCCCTCCGGGGATGGGGCGCTCACTGCAGAGAGGGGGTGCAGAGAAAGGGCCCTCCTGGCTGGAGGCCAACCTGAGGAACAAGGTCCCCCTTCCCCACCCCAAGTTCCCGTCCCCCCTGCGCAGTGTGGCCCGGGCAGCAGGAAGGCCTGGCTGTGGGGCTGGCCCCGGGACGGCTATGAGCGGAGCCAACCAGGATCAAGGGCATGGCAGTGGCAGGGGAGGGCCGGGGGGACCCTTCTCTGGAAAGCCAGGTGGTGTGGGGGGACCCTTTCCCTGACGGGGCGGGGGACCCCGACTCTCCCAGACTCATGCAGGTGAGGACGCCAGCCCAGCCGAGAGATAACAGTTTATTGTAGACTCGGCCTCCACTCAGGCCCAGCGTTCCAGCGGCCGGCTGGCCAGGGAAGGGCACGTCAGGGTCCCACAGTGCCTGCTGCCACCGTGCTGGGGGCCACGACGGGACTACGTGGGCTAAAGAGGGGCTGCCCAGCACGGTCCCGCTGCGGGCACAGTGGGGCAATGGACATGGTGATGGTACCCACCAAGTGGTCCTACTCTACCTGTGTTATTGCATTTATACGCTTGTTCGACTCAAAGGACGCTGGGTAAGGCAGGCGGGGCCCTCTCCAGGGGCACCTTTGGGGGCAGACACAGCTGGGGGCAGGTCCTTGATAACCCCTCCCTTCCTGTCCCCAGCTGCCCTCGCTCTGCGGGACAATTGCCACGGGATGGGGAGAGGGCTCAGGGCAGGAAGTGAGGTGGCCCCTCTGGACGGGCCTTGCGCCGTTTCCCCAGCTCGGGCGTGGGCAGCAGGAAGCCTCGGGTGGCTCAGCCCCTGGAGTGGCTCAGCCCGCCAGACCCCCACCCGCCGGCTGCAAGCAAAGAGCAGAAGAGGGGAAGGTGAAACAGCCACACCTTTAATGTCCCCACGTGGCCGGGCCCAGGTCAGAGCCCAGCCTGGAACCGTCTGCCTCAGGGCTCCCTCCTGCCTGGGGCTCGTCAGGAAGCGGCCAGAAGCCCCTGGACCACTGGGGCCCCTCGGGACAAGCTGGCCGGCTCAGGGTCCACCCCACCCACTGCCCCAGTGCCCTGGCCTGAGCCCTCTGCCCGAGGCCACAGCTCCACCCTGCGCTGCTCAGGACCCAGGAGCCGGGTCCCTGCCTGGGGGAGAGGGAGGGGGACACGATAGGGACCAGCTAAGGGGGCGTGGCCCCACTGCCCCCAACAGCCTGTCTCTCTCCCTCGGTGTCTGGAGCGCTTGTGTCTCTATTGCCTATGGATTATGGGTAGACAGCTATGAGGATTCGCATGCATGTCCCACGGTCTGTACAGGGGTGGTTGGTCCCCAACCTGGGCAGCAGCCGTCATTTCTTCCGGGCCAGGAAGACCACGCCAAGAATCAGGGC
>NW_006289094.1:621213-622092 GCF_000327345.1 Myotis davidii
GGCCTGGAGGGAGACACAAGGACGCCCCGTCCTGTCCAGTCCCCACCGCCTTGTCCCCATGGAGATGCCGCTTAATCCCCTGGACCCCCCAAAAGCCCCGGCTCAGAATCCTCCTCCGCCAGGGCCCAGCCCCCACCTGTCCCTGGCCACACCCAGAGAAACCCTCCCCCCACACAGGCCCAGCCAGAGCTGCTGTTTCCTTGTCTATAAAATGGTCTTCCCTACCCCCCAGCCGCATCCATGACGCCGGCCCAGGGCAGGGAGGCCCTGGCAGGGGAGCGAGAGCCACCAGCCCAGAGAGGGTATGTGGCCAGGGTAGGTGGGCAGCAGCCAGGGGGGGTTTGGGCAGCACCGACCATGTATCCTTCTGAGAGGGACTAGGTCCAGGCGGAGGGGGCAGGGCAGGGTGAGAACCTGGAACTGGGCTCTCTGGAGCCGGCAGGGTGGGAGTGGCCCCCGGCCACCAGGACCTGATGCAAAAACCCTGCGGTGACCCCTGGAGGCCGGAGAAGCCCGGAGGGGAGTGACAGGCCACCTGCGCTGGGCCCACCCAGCACCGGCCTCACCTGCTGAGCTCAAGGGCAGGGTGTCCTCCCCGAGCCACAGGCTGCACCTGCCTGGGGGGGGAGGGGAGGGGCGGGCAGAGGGGATCCGGGTTTGCCCAGCGGGCACACACCTGGCTGTCAGCCTCAGCGAGGGGCCAGCGGAGGAGGGGGTCTGGGCTGGGAGAAAGGTTGGCGCCACCCTCAGTGCACAGGGCGGCTGAAGGGTCTGGGCGCCTGCCCCTGGGCCGAGCTGTCCCTCCCTGCAGACCTCGACCCTGCAGGTCCACCTCGCCCCTGGGAGGATGAGAACACCTGCCCCCACCCCGGGCGGGGG
>NW_006289094.1:622125-624346 GCF_000327345.1 Myotis davidii
GAGGCGCACCCAGCTGCCGGGAGTCAAGTTTGCGACGGGCAGGTGGTCTGCTTCCCCCACGGCCCTCGCTTATTTTGAGCTCACGCTGACGTCACCTGCTGCCCCTCCCCTTCCCCCTCCCCCTCCCCGGGGCTCCTGTGCCCGGGAGAGTGACCTTCAAGGCGGGGGACCGCCTCAAGCCGAGCGCCCCCATCCCGCCCGGCCCTGCGCCCCGGAGCCCCGCCACCTTACACCGCTGCTCCCGGCGCTCCCGCCTCGGCGCTGGGTGCTCTGTGCGGGGCTTCAGCGGTTGGAGCAGCAGCTGCGGCCGAGGACCAGGAGTTTCCCACAATGCAGTGCTCCTGCGCATGAGGGGGCGGGGCCTCATCAGCTCAGGCTCCGCCCCCTGCCTTACTGCGGCGGGCGCCGGGACCACAGGGCGCTCTGGGCCCCACCCCGGCTCCGTTTTTCCCCAAATATATTTTTATCGATTTCAGAGAAGGAGGGAGGGAGATAGAAACAACGACAATGAGAGAATTATTATTGGCTGCCTCCTGCGCGCCCCACACTGGGGATCCAGCCCGTAACACGTGCCCCAGCGGATCCAACCGTGACTCATCGGTGGACGCTCAACCACTGAGCTACACCAGCCTGGCCTGGCTCCGTTTTTAACCCCAAGAGCCGGTTAGGGTCAGGCTGGCCTTCCCGCACCCCAGCCCAGACAGCGCGGTAGTCGGGCCAACGTGCCCATCGGCAAGGGGGCAGGGGGACCCAGGCCTGCAGGGGAGGTCGGTTATAAGAGGGGCTCCCCCCGCCCCCAGCCCCTAACAGAGTCTGAGAGGAGCATCTACTTAGAATATTTATTTATCTTCTTACATGACAAGACACAAAAAGTCACTTCGTAAAACTCCTCAAAAGAAAAAATATATAAATCTGTAAGCAGCAGCAGCAGCTCCCAAGGAACAACAGATGACGGGCACAACCGCAGACTGGGGGCCAGGCCTCGGCCCCAGGTAGTGTTGCTGGGAAGGGGCCTCCTCAGAGGGGGCCTGGGTGGTGGGGGACACAGCACCGGCACGTCAGGACCAATCACCAACACGATCACCCGGCAGGGGTGGCAGGGCGGGCGCCTGCCTCAGTTCACAATGGGGAGGGGTCTGGACAGCGGGCGGGTGGGGCTGCAGGGGCCCAGAGAGCAGGGTGGCTGGAGGGCAGCTCCTGGCCGCCACCCCTGCACACAGAGCAGGCGCCCCTGGCTCCATACTGGTCATGCTTGCCCTTTCCACTGGCCAAGGTCAGACCCGGGGGCAGGTCTCAGAAGAGCAGTCGGCTGCGGATGCAGCAAGAGGGGCTGGGCTGGAGAGACAACTCTGGACAGGGTCAGCGGGCACAGGTTACACAGCACACGCACACGCACGCACTGCCTGGCCACGTGGGAAGGGCCGCGGCTCTCCCATATGCACACAGACCTCTCACACGCTCTGGGCCCCCCGTCTGGATGGGGCAGAGGGGCCCACCAGGAGGATTGTTGGGTCCCACAGTTGGGGGTGGGGTTTCCCTGGGAGTCAAGACTCAGTGTGGACCCCCGCCTGCCTGGGATTCCTGGCTCAATGTGGGGGGCAGGAGACCCCGATTCTCCTGCGAGGCTGGCCGAGGTGAGAGCAGCAGGGGGGAGGCTGGACCGATGGACGGGCGGAGGGCTGGACAGAGCCACTTGTGCTCAGCAAGTTAATAAATAGGTTTGTGCAGCCTCCCCTTTGGGGATGAGCCGGGAGCCTGGAGCAGAGGGTCCACCCGGCCCAGCCCTCACCTGGGAGCCCCCGGCTCAGAGGCCAGCTCTGTCCCTGGGGTGCCCAGGCCAGGGTGGAGCTGGAAAGGGCTGGCTCCGGGAATGTAAAGATTTCTACATAAATAACACATTGATCCCCGTGACTGTGCAGGCAGGACCCCTCAGGTCCATGTGTGTGGACCCTGCACCCCTCCCTCTGCCCCCATCCACACGGGGACGGGTGGAGAGACGTTCCCCTGCTTGGTCCTGGGCGGGCCGCCCAGCCCCAGGCCCACTCTAGTCCTGCGGGTGGGGGGGCCCAGGCTCAGGGCTGGGGGTTCTGCAGCAGCCCCAGCAGGGTCTCCCCGATGCCCAGGAAGTAGACCACCTGGGCAATGCCAAACAGTGGGGCGATGACCAGGGCGCGGCAGTAGGCCCCCTTCAGGAAAGCGGAGGGACCCTCATTCCGCAAGA
>NW_006289094.1:626867-627128 GCF_000327345.1 Myotis davidii
GTCAGTCACCTCCACCCAGAGCGCCCCCCGCCCCATCCGTGAGCAGAGGAAGGGGTCGGAGTCTCCCCACAGGACCCCCAGCTGGAGCTCAGACATCTCTCCTAAGGAAGCACCATCCTCACCCACCCAGAGCCCTCCCCCCCCTGCCCCCCTCCCAGGAGTTTCATTCCCAGACACACACCCCAGAACCCATCGACCAGGGTGTGTGGGGCAAAGGGGGGTCAGCTGGGAGGGGGATGGCGGCGGGGGCAGTGGGGCCCC
>NW_006289094.1:627360-629082 GCF_000327345.1 Myotis davidii
GCCGGCGTCCTGGAGCTGGATCTTGAGCATCTCCATGGGGGTGGTCACGATGACCTGGCAGGTGCCGGCCCCACAGCCGGCCAGCATCTCCCGGAGCAGGGTCAGCTTCTGCCTGCAGGGGGAGGGGAGGGGGGTCACGGACAGAGTCGGAGGCCCCGCTGCCCAGGCGGCCGCCCTGCGCCGGTGTGACAGCTCCTGGAGGCCGGCCTCCGGGCAGCCTCAGCCCACAGGGCGGTGGGTCTGACTTGAGCAGGTCAAGCCAGGCCACGGGCGCACGGGATGCCAGCCCCTGGCCACTGTGCCCCGGCTGCCCCGTGGGTTCCTGCCTGCAGCCTGCGGGCTGAGGATGGGGCTCTGTGCTCAGGCCCCGTGGGCCTCTGCTGGGGATCGGAGCCGTGGGGTGGAGATGGGACTGTGGGACCCGTGTGTCCACTGGGGAAGGTGCATGTCAGGGACACCTACCCTGGGCACAGGGAGACGCTCCTGGCACCAAAGGCCGGGGAGGGAGTGGCTGGGTCTCAGGGGCCACGGGCTGCTCACCTGGCAGGTCCAGAGGTCATGAGAACGGGCACTCCCAGAGCCCTCTGCCCTGCCAAGTGTCCCCCCCCCCGAAGGGGGACAGGAGCAGTAGAGGCAGACGCAGCCCTGTGGGGGCACAGCACCCCTCAGCCTCAGACACCCCTCCAGGCCCTGCAGCGCGGGCACCGAGCCCGGCAAACAGATGGCCCCGTGGCAGGAACCGGGAAGGGAGGCAGGGCCCTTCTCACGCAAAGACAGATGGAGAAGCTGGGGGGTCTCAAGTGCCCCAAAGGGTTACCCTTTCAGCCCGCCCTCTGGAGACAGAGGAAAGCTGGTCAGCACCTACAAATCCCAGCCTATGGGGGAGCAGGCCGTGGCCCAGGGCCAAGGACCATGGGGGCTGGAGCAGCAGACTCAGCGCCTGCCTCACTCCTCCCAGTGCAGGGTGGGGCGGAGGGGGGGCAAGGACGCGGAGGACGGGACACAAGAGGAAGAGGAGGCCCTGCACGGCCAAGGTGAGGGGCAGCAGGAGGGAAGTCTGTCCTTGGCCTGGAGGCACGGCCCCCCCTCACCCGTCCTTGGAGAGGTGATGTCGGAAGAAGTCGTTGGCTGCCAGCTTAATGGCCTTCTCGGGGGTGACAAGGGTCAAGTTCACGGCGGCTCCTGTGGGCACATCATGTTGGGGAGGATCTCAGCCAGCACTTGCTTCTCAGTTGGCAGAGCCCTACCCCAGTCAATCCTTGGCTGCCTCCTCCTGCCCTCTCACCCACATTGGTGCCAGGCAGGGCGGGGACCAGGCAGGGACAAGGCAGTGCTGCCTCCTCCAGGCACTCTGCTCGCTCTCCCCCAAATGACCCTCCCGTTCTGGCTAGGTGGGCGCCCTGAGGAACACCTCCCCGGTGGCAGAGGGGCTCCCTCTGGCGAGGGCCCTGGTTGAGAGGGCCCACATGGACGAGGCTGAGTCTAACCCATGGGCTGGAGCCAGGACAGCGGCAAGCCCCCCTGAAGTCAGGGCGCAGGGCTCAGGGCTCAGGGCCGCACAGCCTCGGGGAAATCCAGGCTTGGGGATTGTCTAAGCTGCTTTGCAGGACTGCTCCCCGCCCCGCCCGCCCCCATTTCCCAGCACAGACAGGGCCTGCCGCTCTCAGAAGGCAGGGGATGCCCAGCCGGCGTGGCTCAGTGGTTGAGCATCACAGTTTGATT
>NW_006289094.1:631319-631729 GCF_000327345.1 Myotis davidii
CCGCCCTCTGAGGACCGGGGAACCCTGTCTTCTGAGCATCACCTGGCCCCACCTCCTACCTGGGGTTAGGGCGCCTAGATGATGGGGATCCCGGCATCCAGACGGACTATGTAAGGGCGGGAGAGGCAGGCCCAGAAGCCGGGGACCCCAAGCCCAAGAAGATCTTCTGTCCCTCGCTGGGGTCCTGGGAATCTGATTCAGATCACATGACCAGCAACACTGCCTCACCACATGGCCTGTCCTGTGCAATACGGAGCCAGAGGGCTTTGTTTTAGGAAAGATGACCTGGGGAGTCCTGCCGAGATAGGTTAGTCTGGACTGTGTTTGGCTCCTCTCACCACCGGCTGGAGAAACGTGGAGAAAAGGACAGTGTGTTTCTCTGTTGGATTTTATTGGAAGGGACTTGAAGT
>NW_006289094.1:642624-644013 GCF_000327345.1 Myotis davidii
CTTAGATTTTGTTGAATATCTGAAAGGGTTCTCTGTTGGTAGGCTCCTTGACTAATGACTGCTACATCATCTAAGTCACCTTCTTTCTTCATGGAACATGGTGATGTGAATCATAAAATATTAGACAGGAATTCTGCCCGCAGGGGATTCCTTTCTAAAACAGGTGACTGAGGTGCTTGGCTCTGGAGTCAGAAAAACTTCAAGTCAGGAACCGGCCTGACTATGTGAACTTAGGCATGTTCTATTTCAACTGTCTACAGCTCAGTATAGGATGAAAGGAAGAATAGTGTCTAACTCACAGAGCTCTTTTTTTGTATTGATGAGATAGTTTGTACTGTGCTTTCAGAGCACGTAGTAAAATTAACTAAATGTCAGCTGTTTTCATCAGCATACTGTCATTTATGAAAAACATGCCAGGACCTACCTGAATAGTGCCATCAAGTATAAGGCTTCTAAAAGATCAGTTGGGCCTCATTTACTGAGGAGGCATACTAAAAAAGCCTCTGAGATTTTGGGTTTATTAAATAAAAAAGAATGCATTTGCCAAACAATGCCAGTGCTTCTTTGGATCTTCACTGAAGAGAAAGCTTTGTCCCATAGACTCTCAGTATTCTATTTCTTACTTCTCTTCCCCAACCAGAAAAAGGCTCTAGAGCTCTTGCCACTGTGTTTGGATTTTGGGAGTCTATGCTTTATGCCTGGGAGACCCTTATTCCTCTAAACACTTAGCAAAAATTTTGGAAGACTCAACCATCCCATGGCCCTGGAACCAGCCTCGGAGGCAGGGATGGACCCATGGCACACTGCCCACCTCCTTAGCACTTGCTCCTTCAGGCATGGAGGCCCCTCTTCATCTCTGGGCCCAGCTGAGCAAGGTGACTATGAGTAACCCACTAAGATTTTCTGGCTTCCTCCTCTATAAGATGAGAAAACTGCAAAAGGTGAGGTGGATGGTCACATGCCTCTCCATCATCCTCTCAGATTCAATAAATTGTTAGACATACTAAGTAAAAATGACAGTCAATTGCCCCTAAGAGGCTTGCTTTCTCCATGAAAGCTCACTTGCTCTGCCATCTCAGGCTTTAGGTTGCTCTCTCTTAAAACTCTTAATGTATCTATCAGTATGATTATGATACACAATTTTGTAGTTTCAGTGTATATTTCAGTTCTTCAGTCCTTTCATGAGTATAAACTGTATTTCCTCAGCAACACTGGAAGCTCTTTAAAGAAGGGATTTTACCTCCCTAAGGAGCCTTACCAAAAATGTGCCTGGGACCTGCTTCTCTGGGCCCAGCACACAGAGTCTGCCCTCTGAACTTCAACCGGACCCCTCCCTGCCCACCCCACCCCTCCAGGTACACCGGTCACAGCCGGCTCTCCTTCCTGCCC
>NW_006289094.1:644237-644527 GCF_000327345.1 Myotis davidii
CAAGAAGACAGCTCTGGGGTCCCCCACCACCACCACCACCCACCACAAGCTGCAAGGGGCAGCAGGGCAGAGAGCAGTGCGTGAGCGGGCTCAGACTGGGGAGAACTGGAGAGGGAGCCTGACTCTGACTGAACCCCCTTTTCGGTCCTCACTCCGTGGAGGGCCCTACCCTAGACCCCATGTGGCCACAGGAACCTGGCAGCCCCAGCCAAGCTCACATTCGAACTCGAGGCCCCGGACCGGCAGCCTGCACTGTCCGCCCCTCCGTGCCCACAGCCGGGCACTGCTCA
>NW_006289094.1:645332-645624 GCF_000327345.1 Myotis davidii
CGCCCCCCCCCCCGCCCTGCCCCCACACTGCAGGGCGCCTCGCCCACGGCAGGCTGATGCGCTCACATGCTGGTGTACATGCGCTGGCCATTCTGCTGGTTCTGCAGCCTCGTCTTGGCCAGGTCGATGGGGAACACGCAGGTGACCCCGATCAGCCCAGCGATGCCGCCATTGATGAGCTTGGCTGGGAGACTGTGGGCAGAGGGTGTGTCAGGGCCTGTCGGGCTCCTGGGCCACAGGGCAGGGGGCAAGGGGAGGGTGGGGTCTCCTGGCCACAGGGCAGGGCACAGGC
>NW_006289094.1:648302-648678 GCF_000327345.1 Myotis davidii
GATGCAACCGTCACTTTGTAGCCGCGGCTCCTCTCCCTCCCGGGAGGATCGGGACCTACAGGAGGTGCTGGGCAGGACCAAGGTCACCGGAGGCCTCCCCGCTCCCCCCTCCCCCCCAGCGGCGGCCAGGCCTCTGATCTCCACCCAACAAACAAGCCAACTCTGAGAGCAGCCAGACAGCGCGTGTTTGTTTCCTGCACACGGGGGTCACTGTCCCCACACGCAGGGGAGACTTGGGAGTGGGGACCTCTGAGCCCGGCCGCGGGACACCTGGGGCCAGGCCAGATCGGCGGGTCAGTCTAGGCCTGGGCAGGCTCTGGGGACCGTGAGGCCGAGGGCCCAGGCGGGGCCAGGTCCCTGGGCGCCAGGCTTGTGC
>NW_006289094.1:648857-649073 GCF_000327345.1 Myotis davidii
AGAAGGGGGGGCTCGGTCTGAGGGGCCCCCCCGGACTACCAACCACACATACCCTGGGCCGGCTTCCTGCTCCCTGGGCCAATGTGGCCAGACCATCCCTGTCTGTACCTGTTTGCCCTGCCCCCCCAGTCCCCGAAGGCACTTCAGCAGCCTCAGGGGGCCCTCCAGGAAGCAGGGGCCCAGGCCTGAGGCTGGCCGAGAGGCACGCACCGGAAC
>NW_006289094.1:650496-651018 GCF_000327345.1 Myotis davidii
GCTGCCCTCGCTGTACCTGCATTCGGACTTGACGAGGCTCCTCGGTGGCTCCAGGGGGGAAGGTGACCTTGACCCCCGGATGCCCCGAGGACCACAGCAACGCCCCCTCTGGTGGCACCAGGCAGGCGTTGGACACCGGGCGGGAAACCACAAGGAACCAAGAGAAGTGGGGTACCTGGCAGTGAGCCCAGAGCCGCTGGGCATGGGGATGGGGTCAGAGGGCACAGGGTCAGAGGGGAGTCAGGTCCTGGAGGACCCCCCCTGCTCCTCCCCCGCAGGCCTAGGCAGCCTCACCTTCGGTGCTTCCTCCTCCAGGCGGGTCTCCAGGTCGCTCCAGCTGTCGTCGCTCAGGGTCCTCACCACCACCTCACGGCAGCGCCGGGCCCGTGGGGGCACAAAGAGCAGCCACAGGCCCACGTCCTGCCGGACACGGGGTGGGGGGGGTGAGCTCGAAGACCACACCTGGCCTCCCCACCTGCCCCCAACCCTCCCTGGCCGTGCCTGCTGGAAGGCCAGCCCGTG
>NW_006289094.1:651107-652861 GCF_000327345.1 Myotis davidii
AGAGGATGGTGACCGAGGTCGCAGTGGCCCCGGCGGGGAACTGCAGGCGGACACCACAGGCCAGGGTCACAGAGCAGCCTTGGGGGGTCACGAGGAAGCTGAGTGAGGACAGGGCAGGCATCAGGTCAGACCCGGAGGGGCTTCAGGTCTGAGCCTGGCCCTGGGGGCCTCTAGGGAGACCCCGGAGCACGGGTAAGGTGTCCAGCGGCTCCTCTGGCCCCTCCCCCTTCCACACACCTGTCCAGCTCTGAAGTCAGGAACAGCCTGGGCATTCCCGGGACCACAGGTGTCCCTGTGGAAGGACGGGCGCCATTAGGATGGGGACGGTGGGTGCCTGTGTCTTGTCTGTAGTCCGCCCTCCCCAGCAGCGAGCCTACCTGGGGGACTGGGGGAGCCTGGCAGGGCCTCGCCCAAGGGGTTCCCCTGCAGGCGCACAAAGGGGGCGTCTAGCAGCTCGGGGGGCACTTCCCGGAGCTGGTTGTCCCTCAGGTCCAGCCGGACGAGCAGCGGGAGGCGGGCCAGGCCGGCGGGCACCGAGACCAGGAGGTTGCTGTGCAGGACCAGGAGCTGCAAGGACCGCAGCCCCGCTGTGGGCAGGCGCTGCTTAGGCCCCAGGAGGATGGCTCCAGCCACCCCGCCCTGGAGCGCCGCCCCCCTCCCCCTGCCCTGGGAGAGACTCAGCCCCTGCCCCAGAGCTGCACCCATAGAGCCCTGGCGCCTGAGCAAGGAGCCTCGGGGCCTGGGAAGGGGGCGCAGCCCAAAGGCAGGCCAGGCCTGTGAGTGCAGGGCCCCGGCCCGGAGGATGACAGGGGCTGATGCGTGGAGGCCTGGCAGTGGCTGGGGGCACGCCCTGCTGTCCTGCGAGCCCAGGAGGCATGGCGGCACTCACCCAGGGAGGCCGGGAGGCTCTGCAGCCGGTTGGAGGCCAGGTTGAGCTCCTGGAGGCTGCTCAGACCTCCGACCTCAGGGGGCAGAGTGTCCAGGCGGTTCTCGGAGAGGTCCAGGCGCTGGAGGGCGGACAGGGCTCCCAGCGCCGCGGGCAGCGCTTGCAGGTGGTTGTGGGTCGCGGACAGGAAGGTGAGGGCCGAGAGCGCCCCCAGAGCCTCAGGCAGCTCTGCGAGGCGGTTGTGAGAGAGTAGGAGGGCGCCCAGGTGGCGCATGTGCGGGATGCAGGCGGGCAGCGTCTCCAGGCTGTTGAAGCTCAGGTCCAGGTGCGCCAAGCAGGTCAGGCCCCGCAGGCTGGCGGGCAGCGTGGCCAGAGAGCCCCGCAGGCAGGCGCCCTGTGCATCCCAGTGCTGCCCACCTGGGAAGGTGAAGGGCGGGGTGGCCCTCAGTCCCAGTCCCAGCTTAGCCAGGGAGCAAGGGCCTCCAGGTCTACCCGAGCCGGACAAGGACAGACAGATGGAGACACTGGAGAGACACCAGCAGGTGGAGGGAGGCAGGGGCTGGGCCTGAAGGCTCATCTCAGCCGGGAGCCATCACCCAGGGCCTGCCCCGGGCAAGCGTGCGCACTGCAATCTGCCAGGACCACCACCGGGCAGCTGCGGGGCCCGGAGCTGGGGCGCAGCCTGTGTCACGTGGGGAGAAGAGGGCTGGGCACGCTGTATGGAGACTAGTGATGGCGGCTGGGAGTGGGGCTGGCCTTTGAGGACGGAGAAGCAGGGGCAGGAGCTGGAGGTGGGGGTGGAAGAGGGCTGGGACCAGGCGGGGCTCACCTTTGAGGACCAGGGAACGGAGGTGCGGCAGGCTCCTGG
>NW_006289094.1:653180-653684 GCF_000327345.1 Myotis davidii
AGGGCCCGGAGAGCCTGCGGAGTCAGGGTGGGGAGAGGGGAGGCGTGGGCTGGACCCTCCTCCCGGGCAGGGGCATGGGGACTCGGGTTTGTTGTTAACACACCAGCTCCTACATCCCAGCGCCCAGGCTGGGCAGATCCCAGATGCAATGGGGCTGGAGGGAGGCAGCGCAGGCCCGGGAGGGCAGCAAGGAGTGACCTGTGTGCGGAGGAGCCTGGGAACCTGCCTGCCGGGAGGAGGGCGGGGGGACGTTTCGCACCCTAATTCTGGGCATTCGGACAAGGGGCTCTAGAGCTGTCAGGTCATCCTGGCTGTCCCCTTCTCCGCCCCCACCCCACCCCCCAGTCTCCTGGGTCCGGCCCCACCTCCAACCTTCACTCAACAGCTTTGACAGGTCCGGACTGTCATCTACCACGTGTGGGGGGGTGTCCCGGGCAGTGGGCGACCGATCGCGCCCAAGGGTGTCAGAGAAGCGAGTGTGAGAGGGGAGACTGGGTCTGAGCT
>NW_006289094.1:654017-655640 GCF_000327345.1 Myotis davidii
TGTCTGTCCGTCCGTCCGCGGCCTCACCCGCTCCATGGCGATCACTCCGGGCAGGGCCCCCGCAGGCCTCCCCACGGGCCGCCTCCTTCAACGAGTGTCTGCATCTCGGAAGGGAGGACCCGCAGGCTCCACGAGGTCCGTTTGCCCAAGGCCACGTGGTGGTGAGCGCCGGCCCCGCCCAGACCCATAACCTTTCAGAAAGCCTCCCACCTGTGGCTCCCCCAGAGCAGGTGCTCCGTGAAGGGACAGATGAGCACATCCCGCTCCGCCCCCGCCCCCGTCCTGCCTCAAATCACACCGTGTGCGCCCCCTCCGCAGCTACCACCATCCCTCCCACCCGGATGGGCAGAACCTGCCAACCTCCATTCTCCCCGCGCCTGCCCACCCCCATTCAGTTTCCCCAGAGCTGCCAGGTACACCTTTTTAAAAACTAACCCCGCGAATATTTAGCCTTAAAAAGGAAGGACATTCTGACACGCGCTGCAACGTGGATAAACCTTGAGGATATTGTGAGTGAAATAGGATAGACACAGAGGGACAAACACTGGACGGTTACACTTACTTTTTTTGGGGGGGGAGGGCGCGGTTACACTTACTTACAGGAGGAGTCAGGTTCACAGAGACAGTGTAATGGGGTGACCCGCGGAGACGACCACCAGGGACTCAGATCAAAATTTAGGAGCCTTTATTAAGCTGGCCAGCGACTACAGTTACAGCACCTGCCGAAGCAGAGGCTGAACTGCAGTGCCTACTACAGGAGTTACATTTTATTATTAAATTCTGTGCAGGCCCAGAGAAATGTGTCTTTCAAATTCTGGGCTCCCAATATGGAGGAAACTATTTATACTTTTTCCAGTCCTTTGTCTCCCTAATTTGGAATGAGACTTCCGGGCCTTCTGAGAAAGAAGGCCTGCGTGCTGGGAAGGGGCCATGAGACCATATCTCAAGGCCTGGCCTGATGAAAAGCCACAGTGGGCGCCCTGGCCGGGCAGCTCAGTTGGTTAGAGCATCATCCGGCCACACCAAGGTCACAGGTTTGGTCTCCTGGCGGGGCACACACAAGAATCGCCAGTGAACACATAAACATGCGGAACAGTGCATCCACGTTTCTCTCTCCTGCCCCCTTCGCGCTCAGATCCATAAATATGAACTTCCTAAAAGCAACAGTGGGTGGTCTCCAGTGCTCTGAGGTGGACAGAGGCCACCAGTTCCCCCAGACGCATGTGTATTATGCGAGCAGCCTGTGTGATCCCTGGGTGACTGCAGATTGGGGGATCAGTGCACCAGGGGCTCTGCTGGGCGAACGTGAAGTGCTTGTGCAGGAAGTAAAATAATGAGCCACCTGAGCTGGGGTGTTTGGGAACATGAAAAAGTTCTGGAGATGGTGGTGGTGATGGTTTTACAACAATGTGAATGTACTAAGTGCCACCGAATTATCTAACTAAAATGGTAAATTTTATGTATTATTTTCCACGTAAGTCAATCCATCAGCCCCACTGGAGTGGCTCAGTGGTTGGGGGTCGACCTATGAACAGGGAGGTCATGGTTCCACTGCCGGTCAGGGCACATGCCCGCTGTGAGCCGTGCAGGAGGCAGCCAATCAGTGATTCTCCCTCATGATTG
>NW_006289094.1:655971-656299 GCF_000327345.1 Myotis davidii
CCTTCTCCGTCCACCTTTGTCTCCGACCCCTCTGCCTGGGGCAAGGCCGGCTCCTTCTCATCTTTCAGCTCAATGTCCCTGCTCATCCTTCAGGGTCTAGCTCGGCCAGGATTTCTCTGCGTGTGGTCGCAGTAGGACCCAAGTTTTGCGGAAGCTGGTTGGGTCTATTCCCTCCCAGGCCGCTGCAGGGTCCAACACGGAGCAGTGAGTGTGTGACACATGCTGATGTCCGCGTGCACACGGAGGTCAGAGTTGAGCCGACACAGGGCAGCGCAGAGGAGCAGCCACTGGGCCCCAGACGGCTCGGCTCCGTGACATCAGTGCGACG